>NC_132923.1:17418933-17721963 GCF_047675955.1 Chlorocebus sabaeus
AAATACATATAATAGAATACTATTCAGCCTTTAAAAAGAAGGAAATTCTGCAATATGCAACAACATATCAACCTTGAGGATATTTTGTTAAGTGAAATAAGCCAGTCATAGAAAGAAAAATACTGTATGATTCTTCTTATATGAGGTATCTAAAATAGCTAAATTTATAGAAGCAAAGGGTAGAATGGTGGTAACCAGTAGCTGGCAGAAGGGAGAAATGGGGAGTTATCAATCAAGAGGCATAAAGTTTCAGTTAAGCAGGATGATAAACTCTAGATATCTGTATTATAATGTAATACATACAGGCAACAATAAGGACTTGTACACTTTAAAGTTTCCTGAGGGTAGATCTCATGTTGTGTTCTTACCACAATAAATTAAAATTGTCACCATCCCCTCTTCCACCCCCTGCCAAAAAAACCCCTAAATTGATATCTTCCGAAGATGCTAGGGAACCAACTAGTTTTTGGAAAATTGGTAAATAAAAGTTTAAAAATTTTAAGTTTCCCTTTTGTTTTTACTATGCAAAGTATGCCACTGAAGAAACAAAAACCACATGGGTACTTGAATTTCAACAAATTCAGGTTCTCTTTCCTTGCAAGATGATGGGTGAAAAAGTTGAGAAGCTGCATACTAAAAAGAAGCCCAAAGCCAAGAAGGTTAATGCTGGTGGCAAAGTGGAAAGGGGCAACCATAGGCCTAAAAAGCCCAAGAAGGGGAAGCCCCATTGCAGTTGCAATCCTGCCCTTGTCAGAGGAATTGGCACATATTCCTGATCTACTATGTATTCCAGAAAGGCCATGTACAAGAGGAAGTACTCAGCCACTAAATCCAAGGTCAAAAAGAAAAATAAGAAGCTTCTTGCAACGGTTAAAAAACCAGTTAGTGGTGACAAGAATGGTGGTATCTGGGTGGTTAAACTTCACAAAATGCCTAGATATCCTACTGAAGACGTGCCTCAAAACCTGTTGACCTGCCGGGCGCGGTGGCTCAAGCCTGTAATCCCAGCACTTTGGGAGGCCGAGACGGGTGGATCACGAGTTCAGGAGATCGAGACCATCCTGGCTAACACGATGAAACCCCGTCTCTACTAAAAAATACAAAAAACTAGCCGGGCGATGTGGCGGACGCCTGTAGTCCCAGCTACTCGGGAGGCTGAGGCAGGAGAATGGCGTGAACCCGGGAGGCGGAGCTTGCAGTGAGCTGAGATCCGGCCACTGCACTCCAGCCTGGGCGACAGAGCGAGACTCCGTCTCAAAAAAAAAAAAAAAAAAAAAAAAAAAAAAAAAAAAAAAACCTGTTGACCCACAGCAAAATACCCTTGAGTCGGCACGTGAGGAAACTGTGAGCCAGCATCACCCCCAGGACCATTCTGATCATCCTCATTGGATACCACAGGAGCAAGAGGGTGGTTTTCTTGAAGTAGCTGGCTAGTGGCTTTGTTGCTACTTGTGACTGGACCTCTGGTCCTCCATCGAGTTCCTCTACAAAGAACACACCAGAAATTTGTCATTGCACCTCAACCAGAATTGATATCAGCAATGTAAAAATTCCAAAACATCTTACTGATGCTTACTTCACAAAGAAGCAGCTGCAGAAGCCCAGATATCAGGAAGGTGAGATCCTTGACACAGAAAAAGAGAAATACGAGATTACAGAGCAGTGCAAGGTTGATCAGAAAGCCGTGGAGTCACAAATTTTGCAAAAGTCAAAGCTATTAAACATCAATGACTACTGATGTCACAAAAAGAGAGACACTGGGACATATATAACCTCTAAGGAAGAGCACCTAATAATAATGTCCTAATGCTTTAAAACAAGAAGGAGGAGGAGGACCTGGATTGGTCACTTAGATACAATCAGAAACACAGAGACTAAAGAAACAGAGTAAACTTTACTGCGGGGAAGCAACCAGCTAATTCCAGACTGTAGGAAACTCTTTAGATTAAGTGTTCCAATTCTTTCAATGAATAAATTGTAAGGAAAAATAAGGAGATGAAGGGGAAGCCTATGGACTAAAAGGCACTTAAAAGATGTTTATAAAAAACAGGCAAAGCTAAACAAGTGTTTAGGAATATACACTTAGGTGATAAGACTATTTTTAAGAAGTGAGAAGTGGTTGCAATAAAAGGACAATGGTTACTTTTGCTGGAAGAGGAGAGATGTTTGAGAGATGGGCATGTAGAGGGCTTCTGAGGTGGCTGGAAAAATTCTCTAATCACGGGTAGTGTTTACAAGAGTTATAGCTTTGAAACCATTATTTTAACTTACACATTCTCTTTTTATGGCTTTTTGGTACTTACAATATATTTAACAATAAAAAGTTTTTTAAATAAAAATTAAGTAAGCTTTGATGTGAGAAATGGGAAAGAAAAAACAGAAAACAGAGAAAAATATTAGGACTGTAAGAGAGAAAAGGGTCACATTTGTGACCCCACATCTATTTTTCATAGCAAAAACAGAACCCATTTTTTTTTTTAATCACAAAGATGATTCTGGGTGTCACCTAGGACCTCCCTCTTCAAAATGCACAGTTAATTTTGGCCACCTATGATCCTGACAATGAAATCCAGGAGGAGGGGGAAAAGCTGGTAGAGAAGAGACTGGAATTGAGACTGGCTAGCTGATTGTGCATGTGCTGGCTGGAAGAATGGGAAACCAACATCTTAAGACCACCATTTGAGAGAGGCCAGAGTGGCAGCACAGCCCCCAAGAAAGAATGTGGAATAGTGTCTTCAGTGACCCCATCAGAGAGACACCAGCATCCCCAGGAGCAGCTGGAGAAGTCAGGACCCATGTAGGGAAATGTCAGCTGTGTCAGAACCATGGGAGCAGAGAAGGAAGGCCTCTGTAAGAGAAATCTTTCTCTGCCTGTCCACATGTCTGTCAGCATGACATTTTGGGTCAATAAATATTCATCAGGATGCACCATTCCAGCTGACCTATGTTACCCCCTCCACTGGAGGAGAAAATAAACAGGACTGTGGGTGCAGAAAACGTCTGCCCCCTTCAGAGCTGCCTTTGTGCTCTGTGTGTGAGCCAAGAGTTCAGATGAATGTTTGCCTCCTTGAATCCTTTGGGACTTGTGCATCTAATATCTGGTATGGAGCCAGCTCCTTCTCTGTGTGTTAAACAGCAATACAGTGCCATCAACATTCTCAACTGTGAGAGAATAACATCCAAGCCAAGGTTAGCTAATCAATGAGCAACTCTTTCTGTTACCTGCCAATGGGAGGGTTCCCAGGTAGAGTTTGTTTCTTCCTTTTTTGTGCTCCCAACATCTGTTTTCATACATCTGTTTTGGCTTTTCCTCTCATTGCTATTGTCTATGTATCTGTCTCCACAGTGAGACTGGGAACCTCTCAATAATTTCATCAATAAATATTGATTGAGTAACTCTTATGTACAAAGCATTATGCTAGCTAAAGTGGCAAACAAAGGAGTAAGTCCTAGAGCTAAGAGGCAGATATTAAACAATGACACAAACACATGCATAATTATAGATTATGTGAGTGCTGAGAAAGTGAAGGGTGAGATGAATGATTACCCAGGGCAGTCTGTTGGATAGTTCCACATAGGAAATGCATCAGTGAGAAAGAATGTGGAGGGATTGGCCAGGCTAGGGACAAGGGAGTGTGTTTCTGGGCAGGGAGTATGTCCAGAGCAGCGGGTGAGTGGAACCCTGGTGCAAGCCAGGGATGGAGAAGCAGGGCCATAATATGAAGAGCCTGGTAGACCATGATAAGGATCTTAGAGTTTTAACCTAAATACCACAGGAAGGGGTACATGTTTAGAAATGGGGAGATCACTTATTACACTGGACAAGCAGAATGATGATGGAGGCAGAAACAAGAGTGAAGAGGACAGTGATGAAGAAGTCAAGAGATCTGAGAGGTATCTGGGTGACATATTTGGTAGTGTTCTCAGGTGGATGCAAGCAGTAAAGGGTCATTCCAAAACTTCTGGAATGAACATGAAGATAGATAAAGGTGTCATTTATGAGCATAACTCAATATCAAAATGAGACAAGACTAGTACATACACACACACACACACACACACGGCATGACTAAACTCATTAACAATTATCAATACAAAACTCATTTACTATTATCAATACAAAAACTCTGAATAAAAAAATTAGCAAAGGTAACCCAGTAGCATAATACTAGTAGCTAACACTTAATGAAGTATTACTTTTTACCACAGGCCAAACGCTGTTCTAGAATTTTATTACCTCATTAAATTAATATTTGCTCATAACATAATTACTTGAATTAACTCTATCTCCACAACCACCATATGAGAAAAGTACTATTATTATCCTCATTTCACTGATTGGTGAATTGTAGCTCAGAGAAGTGGGCTGTTTTTCGTGAATCAGCATAGATGACATTCCCAGACATAATGGCTCCTTTCCATGTAGGATTCCATTTATATGAAGACGCAATACTAATCCATGGTGTCAGGACAGTGGTTACCTCTATAGAAGGTATTTACTGGGGAGGAAAATGAAGGCCCTTCTTGGGTACTAGAACTGTTATTTGCTAGATCTGGGTGATTGTTATGTGATATATGCATATGAAGTTGTAAACTTCAGACTTGCACACTTTGCTAAATGTATTTTTTATCTCAAAAGAAAAGGTATGTGGAGGACATATAGAAGACAAATATTCAATATCTTTGTATATGACAAGCTCTAAAAACCAATGAAAAGTAACCATCAATCCATTAGTGGATGAAGGATATAAACATGAAGCTCACAAATAAAGAAATATAAGTGGAAAATAAATTTGTGTGAAATATATGTAAACAGTAAATAAAGAAATGCAAGTTAAATATTAATGAAATATTTTTCTCCTAGCAAATTGATCAAAATAAAAAAAAGGTCAATAATACTCACTGTCAGTGATAATATGGGGAAACAGACATGCAAATACTGTGGTAGTAGAAATTGTTACAAATTTTCTGAGGCTAATTTGGCTGCACATATCAAAGTCTTTTCAGTTGTTTATACTTTGAAACAGCAGTGATTCTAGTTCTACAAAGTCATCATAAAGAATTACTTGGCCAGGCATGGTGGCTCACACCTGTAATCCCAGCACTTTGGGAGGCTGAGGCAGGTGGACTGCCTGAACTCAGGAGTTCGAGACCAGCCTAAGCAATACTGTAAAACCCCATCTCTACTAAAAAAATACAAAAATTAGCTGGACGTGGTGGTGGGCAACTGTAGTCCCAGCTACTCGGGAGGTTGAGGCAGAACAATTGCTTGAACCCTGGAGGCGGAGGTTGCAGAGAGCTGAGATTGTGCCACTGCACAGAAGTCTGGGCAACAGAGAGAGACTCCATCTCAAGGAAAAAAAAAAAGAAAAAAAGGACAAGCTCCATTCCAAGATGGCAAAATAAGAACAGCAATGTGCTCCATTCCAAGATGGCCAAATGGAAACAGCTCTGGTCTGCAGCTCCCAGCACGACTGATGCAGAAGACAGGTGATTTCTGCATTTCCAACTGAGGTACCTGGTTCATCTCATAGGGACTGGTTGGACAGTGGGTGCAGCCCATGGAGGGCGAGCTGAAGCAGGGTGGGGTGTCGCCTCACCCAGGAAGCACAAGGGGTCAGGGGATTTCCCTTTCCTAGCCAAGGGAAGCTGTGTCAGACTGTACTTGGAAAAATGGGACACTTCCGCCCAAATACTGCACTTTTCCCAAGGTCTTAGCAACCAACAGACAAGGAGATTCTCTCCCGTGCCTGGCTCGGCGGGTCCCATGCCCATGAGGCTTTGCTCACTGCTAGCGCAGAAGTCTGAGATCAAACTGCAAGGCGGCAGGCAGACTGGCTAGGGGAGGGGCATCCACCATTGCTGAGGTTTGAGTAGGTAACCAAAGCAACTGGGAAGCTTGAACTGGGCAGAGCCCACTGCAGCTCAGCAAAGCCTACTAACTCTATAGACCCCACCTCTGTGGGCAAGGCATACCTGAACAAAAGGCTGCAGACAACTTCTGCAGACGTAAACAATCCTGTCTGACAGCTCTGAAGAGAGCAGTGGTTCTCCCAGCATGGTCTTTGAGCTCTGAGGATGGACAGACTGCTTCCTCAAGTGGGTCTCTGACCCTCGTGTAGCCTAACTGGGAGACACCTCCCAGTAGGGGCTGACAGACACCTCATATGGGTGGGTGCCCCTCTGGGATGAAGCTTCCAGAGGACGGATCAGGCAGCAATATTTGCTGTTCTGCAGCCTCCACTGGTGACACCCAGGTAAACAGGGTCTGGAGTGGACCTCCAGCAAACTCCAACAGACCTGCAGCTGAGGGACCTGACTGTTAAGAGGAAAACTAACAAACAGAAAGGAATAGCATCAACATCAAAAAAAAAAAAAAAAAAAAAAAAAAAAAAAAAGGACATCTACACGAAAACCCCATCTGTAGGTCACCAACATCAAAGACCAAAGGTAGATAAAACCACAAAGATGGAGAGAAATCAGAGCAGAAAAGCTGAAAATTCTGAAAGCCAGAGCTCCTCTTCTCCTCCAAAGGATTCAAAGGATTGCAGCTCCTCACCAGCAACAGAACAAAGCTGGATGGAGAATGACTTTGATAAGTTGACAGCAGTAGGCTTCAGAAGGCCAGTAATAACAAACTTCTCCGAGCTAAAGGAGCATGTTCAAACCCATTGCAAGGAAGCTAAAAACCTTGAAAAAAGGTTAGATGAATGGTTAACTAGAATAAACAGTGTAGAGAAGAACTTAAATGACCTGATGGAGCTGAAAACAATGGCACAAGAACTGCTTGACACATGCACAAGCTTCAGTAGCCGATTTGATCAAGTGGAAGAAAGGGTATCCGTGATTGAAGATCAAATTAATGAAATAAAGCAAGAAGACAAGATTAGAGAAAAAAAGAGTAAAAAGAAAAAAAAAGAATTACTCCAAAAATGTATTTGGTTATACAGAAATCATCATAACTCTCTTGATAAAAGCAAAAATTTGGAAACTACCTGTGAATATGTGATTAGTGAAAAAAGTATTTTATAATCATATAACAGCACAATATGCAGCCATTAAAAGTGATAATGTTGATCAATATTTATCGGCATGAAAACATGGCCGTGACATATTATTTAAATTTTTAAAATTGAGGGCCAGGCACAAGGCTCATGCCTGTAATCCCAGCAGTTTGGAAGGCTGAGGCAGGCAGATCACTAGAGGCCAGGAGTTCAACAACTGCCTGACCAACATGATGAAACCCTGTCTCTACAAAAAATACAAAATTATTGTGTGTATAGTAATATATAAATAAAATTGTATATATGTATGATATAGGTATATATATCTAATGTATATATAATTATAGTTACATTGGACGGTTGGCTGGATATGAACCAAAATGGTAAGAGTAGTTGTTGGCTGGTAGAATTGCTGGGTGGCACTTACTTCTTCTCTACTTCATGAATTTTTTTAAATTTTAAGTTCTGGGATACATGTGGTGAACATGCAGGTTTGTATATAGGTGTACACGTGCCATGGTGGTTTGCTGCATCTATCAACCCGTCATCTGGGTTTTAAGCCCTGCATGCATTAGGTATTCATCCTAATGCTCCCCCTCCCTTTCCCCCCCCAACCCCTGATAGGCTCTGGTGTGTGATGTTCCCCTTCCTGTGTCCATGTGCTCTCATTGTTCAACTCACACTTATGAGTGAGAATATGAGGTGTTTGGTTTTTTGTTCCTGTGTTAGTTTGCTGAGGATGACGGTTTCCAGCTTCATCCATGTCCCTGCAAAGGACATGAACTCATTCTTTTTTTATGGCTGCATAGTGTTCCATGGTGTATATGTGCCACATTTTCTTTATCCAGTCTATTACTGACAGGCATTTGGGTTGGTTCGAAGTCTTTGCTATTGTAACTAGTGCTGCAATAAATATACATGTGCACATGTCTTTATACTAGAATGATTTATAATCCTTTGGGTATATACCCAGTAATGGGATTGCTGAGTTAAATGGTATTTCTGGTTCTAGATCCTTGAGGAATCGTCACACTATCTTCCACAATGGTTGAACTAGTTTACTCTCCCACCAACAGTGTAAACGCATTCCTATTTCTCTACATCCTTGCCAGCATCTGTTGTTTCAAGACTTTTTGATGATTGCCATTCTAACTGGCATGATATGGTATCTCATTATAGTTTTGATTTGCATTTCTCTAATAAACAGTGTTGACAAGCTTTTTTCCCCATGTTTGTTGGCAGCATAAATGTCTTCTTTTGAGAAGTGTCTGTTCATATCCTTTGCCCACTTTTTCATGTTGTTCATTTTTTTCTTGGAAATTTGTAAGTTCTTTGTAGATTCTGGATATTAGCCCTTTGTCAGATGGATAGATTGCAAAAATTTTCTCCTATTCTGTAGGTTGCCTGTTCACGCTGATGATCGTTTCTTTTGCTGAGCAGAAGCTCTTTAGTTCAATTAGACCCCATTTGTCAATCTTCATTTTTGTTGCAATTGCTTTTGGTGTTTTAGTCACGAAGTCTTTGCCTATGCCGATGTCCTGAATGGTATCGTCTAGGTTTTCTTTTAGGGTTTTTAGGATTTTAGGTTTACATTTAAGTCTTTAATCCATCTTGAGTTTATTTTCATATACAGTGTAAGGAAGGGGTCCAGTTTCTGTTTTCTGCATATGGCTAGACAGCTTTCCCAGCACCATTTATTAAATAGGGAATCCTTTCCCCATTGCTTGTTTTTGTTGGGTTTGCTGAAGATCAGGTGGTTATAGATGTATGGTGTTATTTCTGAGGCCTCTGTTCTGTTCCACTGGTCTCTGTATCTGTTTTGGTACCAGTATCATACTGTTTTGGTTACTGTAGCCTTGCAGTATAGTTTGAAGTCAGGTAGCATGATGCCTCCAGCTTTGTTCTTTTTGCTTAGGATTGTCTTGGCTATATGGGCTCATTTTTGGTTCCATATGAAATTTAAAGTAGTTTTTTCTAGTTCTGTGAAGAAAGTCAGTTGTAGCTTGATGGGGATAGCATTGAATCTATAAATTACTTTGGACAGTATGGCTGTTTTCATGATATTGATTCTTCATATCTACAAGCATGGAATTTTTTTTCCATCTGTTTGGGTCCTCTCTTATTTCCTTGAGCAATGGTTTGTGGTTCTCTTTGAAGAGGTCCTTCATATCCCTCATAAGTTGTATTCCTAGGTATTTTATTTTCTTTGTAGCAATTGTGAATGGGAGTTCACTCATGATTTGGCTCTCTGTTTGTTATTGGTGTATAGGAATGTTTGTGATTTTTGCACATTGATTTTGTATCTGAGACTGCTGAAGTTGCTTATCAGCTTAAGGAGTTTTTGGGCTGACACGATGGGGTTTTCTAAATATACAATTACGTCATCTGCAAACAGGCAATTTGAGTTCCTCTTCTTCCTATTTGAATACCCTTTTTTGCCTTCTCTTGCCTGATCATGGATTTTTATAATACAAATTTGATAATCATATATGTAATATATATTCAAAAAAAGATAGCACATTTATCTAGATATTCTAGCAATTTTTATTTTTAAGGTTCATCTACCTTGTTTTTCTTCAAATAGTAAAACAAGCTTTAAAATGCAGTAATCACCATACACATAGTGCAGGGGTTCTTACTTGGGGCTTTGATTCTCAACACTGATCTCTCTTAGTTTGAGAATGCCTAATATGTTCTAAACATCTTTTATGAGTTTGGAGAGTTTTCCACATTGTAACTCCCCAAAGTGGGGCCAGAACTTACTGTTCCAGGCTCCTTTGCTGCTGACATCAGAGCATGAGTCTTTGCAGCCATGTGAGTCCCAGTTTGGAAGGTAATGCTACAAGGAGGTAGACATGCATGGTATCCATCCCAGGTGAACATAACCCCAGGAGCTCAATGACTGAGCTCCTGGCATCTAGTTCCAAGCATTATCAATGCAAGCTACAGTGTCTCTGCAAGAAGCAGAGTTGTTGCCAAGCATTGGCAGTGACGATGTTTTCGATGGAGCAGATTGTACAGGGTGATTTGATGTTGTTTCTGGCCCGATACTTCCTAAGTCTGCTTCTCTTGCCCTCCAGGAGATTCTGTGAGTTGCTATATATATATATATACATTTGCCTAAACTAACTAGAGTGGATTCTATTATTTGCAAGGAAGAACTATGCCCAATAGTATTACCTTCACCTCCATTTTACAGATGAAGAAATTGAGCCTTTTTAAAAAATGAAGAAAACTTCCTAAGATTACACAGCTAAAAAGTAATGAGGCAAGACTTAAGTGTAAGACCTTTGAGTCAAAGTCTAGGTTCTTCCTACCATGCCATGCTGCTATCTGGAAGATATGTACATATATTTTTACAAAGATTATTAATAATTAGCCAAATAGATATGAGTATGGGATATCCCAGAGGAATTTAAAACTAAGATATTCCAATACTCACCATGAAGTCAGGTCATTAATAAAAACAAATGTTACCACTTCACAAATAATTACTATGTGCCAACACTGCCCATCAGCTGTGGGAGGGATCCCAGAGATTAACCACTCTCATTTATAGACAAGGAGCTTGCAGCCCAGAAACATGATAGAATTTTCCTGTTTCAGTCAGTAGGGTAGAGTGAGGAGAGAAAAGCAATTTGTTGACTCCCTTTTCCTTTATATCAGTGGAGGGTGAAGCCACTTATTAACCCGTTTAGAAATGCTTGTATCACACAAGTTCAATGCCTAAATGAAAATCTTATTTAAATGTTAGAAGAAATAAATATTGAATCTATGAGGAATAACCACATTTAAAATATTGCCAACCAGTTCCAGAGATACCCTAGACTACACCATCATCAGCCCTTCGGGGTGTGTAACTGAGAAGCCTAAAAAAGGTTTTGAGAGAAACCTCATGAAAACATCCCCTGGGGAGCTGAGATCACATTTCCACCCAACTCTGAAACACAGGATTTATTTGACCAGCTTCGAGGCAAGAAAATTGTTCCTTCTGCAGAAATTGGGGAAAACGTGAAATCCCTTGTGAATCCATGGAAAAATGTAAGATTTAATGTCTAAATATTTTAAAATAAAAACATTTCATAGTAGACATTACTATCTCCATGTTCATAGATAATATTTTTTGTTTTAATAAAATCTAAGATGTGTTTTACCCTAAGGGCCATTTCTATTGAACCTGGAGGGGGAGAAAAAAACCAACTTGAGTTACACAAGGAAAACTGAACCTTTACATTTCTGATTCGTTTCCCCTTAAATCATCCAAACATTGCTTTTTATGGGCTATGTAATAGCAAAACAGTCTCTGAGGGGGTGTTAAAGCATTTCAAGCCTTGCTTCCCTTAAAAATAAAATAACATAAAATAAGTCTTAAAAGCAGGAAGCAGGCTTCAAGTGAATCTAAAGGGTTTACAAAAGGTCTCATCAGGCCAATATCTAAAATGTTTTAGTGAATTCTTGATTTTAAAAATTTTCCTTTTCCTGTTTCATAGTGGAATCTTGCATGAAGATTGCCTTGAATGCTTAAAATATGTCTTCCTATCAGAATAAGAATAAACTTGGTCACTAAAAAGAGAGCACTCTGCTTTTCTCCATTAGAAATCACCGTGAGATATTTTAGAGTGAAGGAATTGTACCAATTTAAACCATATGCTTGTTTACATCTAATTTATCAGATAACTATTGGAAAATTTTACCTAAGAGAGTCTTCTTTTTCACAACCATTGGGTGATTCAAACAGTGGAGTATGCAGTTCACTTAGGGCCAAATGTAGAATCACATGTTAATAGAATTTGACTTCTATTAAGACTTCTTCCTCCCTTTTTTATCTCTATTGTTGAGATGAATGTTGAATGAAATCAGGTCACTTTTGCCTTAAGCTCTTTTTTATTTTAGTTCTCCCATGAGCCTATTTACATCAATAATAACTTAGGTAGTTTGGAAAGAAAGTCTAAGAAAACTAAGAATGGCCGGGCGCGGTGGCTCATGCCTGTAACCCCAGCCATTTGGGAGGCTGAGGCAGGCAGATCACCTGAGGTCAGGAATTTGAGACCAGACTGACCAACATGGAGAAATCCCGTCTCTACTAAAAAAACAAAATTAGCTGGGTGTGGTGGCACATGCCTGTAATCCCAGCTACTTGGGAGGCTGAGGCACTTGAACCTGGGAGGCAGAGGTTGAAGTGAGTGGAGATCATGCCATTGCACTCTAACCTGGGCAACAAGAGTGAAATTCCGTCTCAAAAAAAAAAAAACAAACAAACAAAAAAAACAAACAAATAAAAACGGCTAATATTGAATGAAGCATTTTCTCAAAAATAGTTTCAGACATTGCACTAGTTTGCAAAGCAGAAGAAATCCACTATACATTGTGCGTTTCTAGGTAATTGGTGAGTTTTCCATTTGAAGTTTTAGCTGGTTAAATTTTTGGCTGCCTTGAATCTGAAGAAAGACTGGCAGAGATAACAACATAGTATTTTAAGCAGAAATCTAAGGAAGCCATTCAGAAATTCATCCATTCTTTCCACCATGTTTTATTGAGTGACAACTATGGGCAGGCAAGATGTTTGGGACTGGAGGTATAACAGCGAACCATGAAGACAGGTATTTTCAAAGAAATTGGATGACAAGAGATCTGTTTGGGAGGGCCATAGTTTGGCGACAACAAATACTAATTCTGGGACTCATTTGTAGCATGTTTTATAATTTCAGAGAAAGGAAACATCAAAGTGCAAATAGTGAGATCTCTTCATTTTCAGTCCTGTGATATTTGGCCAGTGTTTTGCATACCCTGAAGAGCAATTCCTATCTGAGATCCAATAACTTCACTCACTAGAGCACATATGATACCCTGGAACATTTATCATTTACCTTTAGTGTGCATCTCACCTCTATTCTACTTGCTCCCAGCTTTGTGTCTCTGCCTCCTACTTCACTATGAAAACTGAAGTGATTGAACTTGTATTCTCCCAAGTCTTCTTTTTGCCACCTTCAAATTTATCTATGTCCTATACATTTAATGCAATTCCAATAAATACTATCTCCAATATTTAAGAAGGAACTTGCAGTTCATGCAGAAAAATAACATGTGAGAAAACTCAGAGAAATCTTGAAAATAAAAATGAGAGATAGATAGTGTTACTAGACAATGCAATATATTTTGGAATTCCAATAAGTAAAAAAGTTTGATATTAAATAAAAAGTGAAAAATCCATGGAATAGAATAAAGAGTTCAGAAATAGATTCAAATTCTATGAAGGTTGGGCTTATGACAAAGGTGCCATTTCAGACTGGGTAAGGAAGGAAGGGAAGAATTCAAACTATGATGTTGGACAACTGGCTGACCACTGGAAAAAATATTAAAACGGTATTTATCTCATCAAAAACAAATTCCAGATGGATTAAAGACATAAATGTTAAAAATAAAAGATTTTGAAGAAGGCATGAGAAATAACAGGGACCATATTTACTTTCCTGTCTGAAACAACTAAGAAAAAAGACAAAAAATACCATGATTTTAAACCATTAGACAATAGGCAACAAATGACAATGATCCTTGAGAGACAGGAAACAAACTATATGAACCCTATTATTGCCTCAGCCCACTGCCTGGAAAGAGTATTGAGGCCACAGCATAGGGAAGGGGGAACCAGCTACAGCCCAATGATCTCAAGAAATTTAGGAGCTGGAGCTGGAGCTGAAGTCCAGGAAGGCCAAAGCAGCTGAAGCAAACAGGGCAGAGTACCAGAGAAAATCTGCTGTCCAGAGAGAGAGCCCTGGAGATCTTCAGAGGATCCCCTTGCAGTATTCAAATCAGTACTACTCAGCAAATGTGTGTGAGTAAACTAGTAGAGGACCCAGACACTGGGAAACAACATCTGAAAGGACTAAAGAGAACAGTGTCTCACAATGGACTGGAAATAGTTCCTGTTCCCATCAACCAGACTGAAACACCTCAAAACTCAAAAGGCATCATGTAAAGTACTCATAAGAGTTTTGCCTCATGAATGGGGGGAAAATATCCCTACTAAATGCTTATCTGGTCTTGCCTAACAGCTTAAAAACAAGACTAAAATGAACCAGAAAAAACTCAAGAATATTTACAAGATTACAAAAATAATAAACATCCAACAAGGTAAAATTTGCAGATCTGGTAACCACTAAAAAGTTACCAAGTAAGCAAAGAAGCAGGAAAATGGACCCATAATGCCAGCGGTTAATTCTGACGAACCAAGTAGTAAAAGACTTGTTTCATTGTATTTCCTTCAGTCTCTTAAAATTATATAAATATATACAAATGTATTATATATTTATATATAAGATATATGTGTTTTATGTATGCAAGTGTGCATTTATATATACTATATATATACACACACACATCTTCCTCCTGTCTACCTACTCCACAGATTATCTAGAAATATATATGGAGAAAAAATATACAAGAGATGATAGCAGACATAGAGAATATAGTGAAAAGTTTGACAAGATGTTAATTGTGAGTACCATAAGGAAAAGGGGAAGCAGAAAGAAATGGCTGAGATTTTCCTAGAACTCATAAAAACATCCACAGGTGTAAGAAGCAGCCCAGGACTGCCCTAGTGGGTTAAGGATATATATATACACATATACACACACACACACATATATAATATATATATATATATATAATTTGAAAGGATCTAAATGTTCATTAATGTGGACTGTAAAATTACAGTACATTTATGTTATAGATGCTATGTAGCCATAAAGTGTACTAAAGGAGCTATTTATGTCAGGATATGGACCAACCTCCTAGTCTCCAAAATATACTGCTAGGAGAAAAAGCAAGGAGGAAAGTAACACATAAAGTATGTCATCATTTGTCTGGAAATGGAGGTGGAGTCACATTCACACACAGATATAAATACCTATTTGGCTGTAAATGAACAAAACATTTCTGGTTTGATACACATAGAAATAAGTAATAATGGTTGCCTCTGCAGTGTTGGATAGGCTGGGTGACAGGAATAGAAGGAATATTTTGTTCCTTGCATATATTTTTGCATCTGAAATTCTGCAGGAGGTGTGACTATCACCCATGTAGATCAACCAATAAGAAAATTTAAAAGCAAACCCCAGCACAATCAAAATGGCCTTCAGCTCTGACCAGTTAAGTCCTTTTCCCTTTAACTACTTTCCTTGGCCTTTTACAGTCTGTCACTTCTTGGAAAAACTGGGAATTGAGAATTTAAAAGCATGAGGATATCTTTCCTCTATAAGCATCAAACCCAAGGCTGGAGCTCTGTATGGGTTTGCAACAGACTGCTTTTAAATCCACAGGGTGGAGAATTTAGCTTATTTTTAAATTAGGTGGAATTCAGAAAAGAGCTGCCAAAATGATTAAATAGACTGGAGAGACTGGTTTATAAAGAAAGATGAAAAGACCTAAATGTGTGTAATTTGGCGACATGACAGCAGGCCTGGCCTGTGGTTAACACATACAAGTACTGAACTTGATGAGTTCAAACACCAGGAAAGGAGCAGAGTAGTTGAGGATATAAGTAGGAGGAAAAAGGAGAAAATATGAAAAGAAAAACAAAGTGAACGGATACTCAAACAAAAGTCTTAGTCAGCCTGTCTGTCTCTATCTCTAGAGAGGCCTCTCCAGGGAAGCAACTGATGTCTTGTTTCTTGGATACTATCCTAGAACATCTTTACCTTCTCAGCAATTATAAGCTGAAACCAGCTGCCAGACCAGGGGTTAGAGGTCACCAGAAAGACTTTTATTCAACTTAAGCTCCCCTTTTCCACTGCCTTCTCCCTGATCTGGCACTTTGCTGTATTCGAGTGGCTACTTTGCTTCCATGTGCATAACCAATAAGGGGCAGACAGCCTTTTAGGGAGGAGTCTATGCAGAGTACATTGATCATTTAGTCATATGTCAAGTTTTACTGGGTGTCTATGATAGGTTTGAGAAAGAAGATTGCAGTTCCCTGCTACTATCAAGGAGTTTGTGGTAGTTCACAATAGTTCTATCAAGAAGGGATAAGTGAGATGGCCAGGTGGACACAGACCAGCTTAGCAGCAGCACTGTGAGCACTGTGCTGTGCATTGGATGGTCCCATGTCCCTAATCAGCCTCTCACTCAGCCTATCTCTAGAGAGTATTAAAAAGTCACATTATTGCTATGCCACTGAAAATGTGTACCATGGGGGTGACTTTGCTTGCTTGTAATGTAACTGCTCAGTCTCTTCACCTGCTATATCTAGTCCATTCCTTTTATTTCATATTCACTAATCCTTAGTCCATATTTATTTGGGCTTGCAAATTAACTTGCCAGAGTATATGCTCAAGGGTGTGCAAACTGATATGGGAGCATATATAAAAATCTACATTTGTATGTATAAATAATCATGCACAAGTCTGTATGCATTTCTGGATTCATATCTCTGTGTTGCTGTGTATATGAGAAAATGCACATATGAGTAAAATGAACGAAAAATTAATTTAAGAAACAATCTGGTAGGGATTCCAAAACTAATACATAACAGAATGTTTTAAAACCATTCTTGGTTTATGTTTATTTTAAATTTTCTCCATTTTTCAAATGAAGGAACTGAACTGTGGCTGGAACTTGATCCTGATGTGCTTATTACTGGCAGCATTAGGTGAGGCCATTCCCCTGTGGGCAGAGAGTAGGGTCAGAGGGAATAATCATTATAACTCTCAATTATCCTGGACAAGAGGCAGCTTCTGGGTCAGGAGATGAAAAGTTGGCAGCTATGCCTTAGACTGTGGGTAAGGAAAGAATTACTTCTCTCTGGGCTCCGGTTCTCTTGTAAAGAGGCTCTGAGGGGTCCAGACATGCTAAAGGCCTTTCCCATGTGGTGGAGAGAAGCTGAACTCTGCCATATGGAACTAGGGGAGGAGATAGGCTCATAGCTACGGTGCCATGATTAGGTTTGCCTACAGATTACAGAAACCCCAAAAGAACAGTGACCTAAACAAAAAGTCCAGGGATACTGTGGTGGCTTCACTAGGTAATCAGGAACTCCATCTCCTCTCTGCTTTGCCATCCTTGGCAGCTGCTTCCAGCCTAAAGACCATCACATGTTCCAGGATGGCTGCTGTAACCTCTGTCATCACGTCCTTTTTTGGGCAGCAGAAAAGACAAAAAGGAGGCATCTCCCAGTTTTTTTCTGTTGTATTAGTGAGAACTTAGTCTTGGGACCATATCTAACTGTAAGAGAGGCTGGGAAAGATATCCTTATAGCCTGGTTCATCACCATCTTGAATAAAATTGTTTTTCTGTAACTAAAGAAGAAGGAGAGAATAAATTTTGGGGGGTAAAGTGTTTTCTGCAACAATTGGGCAAAAATGTGGCCTAGAGAAAAGCCCATAAGGATATGTAGATAATTTTGGTATATGCTTCCTTTTGGTGATACCTGAGGCTGTACCAAAAAAGTGATACTAGCTGTTATAAGCTGTTCTTGGTTATGCTGTGGGGTATTAAAGAAAGTGTTTGTGTCCACTCTTGGGCAAAGGAGACAGCAGCACTCAGAGGCAAGTATGGTGTGTCTGCAGTGACCTCAGGGAGCACTGGCCCACAGAGAGGACCACAGAGAGCTTTCCGGAGCAACAAAATCACTTCATGCTCATAGGCAATGTGTCTGAGTCATGACAACTGGTGGGGAGGATACAAGCAAGAAACATCCTAGAGACTCCCTGGGAAATACCAGCCGTAAGAATACCTCAAAAGTGGGGCTGGGGTCTTGCTGTCCCACAAGTGAGGGTTACAAGGTCAGTAAGCTGTGCTGAACCATGTATATGACCTCATTTATAACCATAGACAGGTAAGGCCAGGGGATTATTTGAGTGACAAGAAATAAAGAATATATTTCAGAAGTATTTGTTTTGTAAAGAGAGAGTTGGTTAAGAAAATGTGGATGCATGCATTTTAGACCACGCTTCACCTTTTCAAAGTGAACACCAATGAGTGAGCATGATGATTTTCAATGCATATTTCATGGAACTCTCTAGTTTCATGAAGTGAATCAGAGTGCCTCCAAGACCAGAGAGAGACCAATGAGCTAGACTCTGGTCCCCAACCCATGCTGATTACATCATATTCATATTATTAGATTTCAACATAACTTCTCATTTGAAAAATTATTTCTACTGGCCCCACCATTAGAAATTAATGGTATAGGTATTAAACTTAGTAATGGTAATCACCTAACACTGTTGATCTCACTATCTTAAACTAAGAAATGCTGCAGAAATGCTATTTAATAAAAGGAAATAGATATGTTAAATCTGCTCCTCTAAAAAATTCCAGTCTATCAAGGATATAGAGAAAATGAAACATTTATACATTGTTGTTAGGCATGTAAATTTAGTTCAACCCCTATGGAAAAACAGTATGGAGATTTCTCAAAGAACTAAAAATAGAACTACCGTTCAATTCAGCAATCCAACTACTGTGTATCTATCCAAAGGAAAAGAAATTGTTTTTATCAAAATTTACCTGCCCTCATATGTTTATCACAGCACTATTCACAATAGTAAATTCATGGAATCAACCTAAGTATATATCGATGGTTTACCGGATAAAGAAAATGGGGTACATATATACCATGGAATACTATGTAGACATTAAGAAAGAATAAAATTGTGTCTTTTGCAACAAAAAGGATGGAGCTGGAGACAATTATTCTCAGTGAAATAACCCAGAAATAGAAGATCAAATGTTCTCACTTATAAATGGTAGCTAAATGAAGGGTACACATGGACATAAAGATGAAAATAATAAACACTGGATGCTCCAAAAGTGGGTATGGTGTGAGGGGACTGAGGTTGAAAAACTGCCTATTGGGTACAATATTCACTATTTGGGTAATGGGTTCAATAGAAACCCAAACCTCACCATTGTGCATCCATCTAACAAATCTGCACATGTATCCCCGAATCAAAAATTTGATAAATAACAAACAACAACAAAAATTCCAGCCTATACCTACATGAACTGAGATATGCAATATTGGTTACCATGATTAATTCACTAACAAATGTTCTAGACATCAATCAAAACATTTAGGAAAAGAAGGGATTCTTTGTGAAGACAGGCTTTGAAAATTCTATTTTTTTAAAAAAATTTGTCATTATACTTTAAGTTCTGGGATACATGTGCAGAATGTGCAGGTTTGTTACATAGGTATACATGTGCCATGGTGGTTTGCTGCACTTATCAACCTGTCATCTATATTAGGTATTTCTCCTAATGCTATCCCTCCCCTAGTCCCCAGCCCCTGTCAGGTCCCAGTGTGTGATATTCCCCTCCCTGTGTCCATGTGTACTCCTTCACCTCCCATTTATGAGTTAGAACATGTGGTGTTTGGTTTTCTGTTCTTGTGTTAGTTTGCTGAGAATGATGGTTTCCAGCTTCATTTATGTCCCTGTAAAGGACACAAACTCATTCTTTTTTATGGCTGCATAGTGTTCCATGGTGTATATGTGCCACATATTTTTTTATCCAGTCTATCATTGATAGGCATTTGAGTTGGTTCCAAGTCTTTGCTATTGCCACAATAAACAATGCCACAATAAACGTACATGTGCATGTGTCTTTATAGTAGAATCATTTATAATCCTTTGGGTATATACACAATCATAGGATTGCTGGGTCAAATGGTATATCTGGTTCTAGATCCTTGAGGAATCGTCACACTGTCTTCCACAACGGTTGAACTAATTCACACTCCCACCAACAGTGTAAAAGTATTCCTATTTTTCCACATCCTCTCCAGCATTTGTTGTTTCCTGACTTTTTAATTATTGCCATTCTAACTGGCATAAGATGGTATCTCATTGTGGTTTTGATTTGCATGTCTCTAATGGTCAGTGAGGATAAGCTTTTTTTCATATGTTTGTTGGCTGCATAAATGTCTTCTTTTGAGAAGTGTCTGTTTATATCCTTCACCCACTTTTTGATGGGGTTGTTTTTTCTTGTAAATTTGTTTAAGTTCTTTGTAAATTCTGGATATTAGCCCTTTGTCAGATGGAAATTTTCTCCCATTCGATAGGTTGCCTGTTCACTCTAATGATAGTTTCTTTTTCTGTGCAGAAGCTCTTTAGTCCCATTAGACCCCACTGGTCAATTTTCACTTTTGTTGCAATTACTTTTGGTGTTTTAGTCATGAAGTCTGTGCCCATGCCTATATCCGGAATGGCGTTGCCTAGGTTTTCTTCTAGGGTTTTCAGGGTTTTAGGTCTTACATTTAAGTCTTTAATCCATCTTGCATTAATTTTTGTATAAGGTGTGGAGGCCTAGTCTCCTCCACACCTTATACACCTAATTCTTCTGCATGTACACCTCCACACCTTATTCTTCTGCATGTGAACATCCAATTTCCCTAGCATGGTTTATTGAAGATTAGCTGGCTATAGTGCATGAATTTTTTCTGGGATCTCTATTCTGTTCCACTGGTTTATATGTCCATTTTTATGCAAGTACCATGTTGTTTTGGTTACTATAGCTTTGTGGTGTGTGTATATATACATATACACACACACATATATAAAATACATTAATATATAACATATATATGTTATATATAAATTAAATTAAATTTATAAATTAAAGTTAAATTTAAAAAAATTTTAAAAATGTATATACATATATCTATATAATGAGATGGGGTCTTGCTATGTTGCCCAGGCTGCCCTTAAACTCCTGGACTCAAGCGATCCCCCCGCCTTGGCGTCCTAAAGTGCTGGAAATACAGGCGAGAGCCACCTTGCCTAGCCTAGCTTTGTAGTATATTTTGAAGTCAGTTAGCATGATGCCTCTAGCTTTGTTGCTTTTGCTCAGGATTGCTTTGATTATTCAGGGTCTTTTGTAGTTTCTTTTTTTGTTTTTTGTTTTTTTTTTTTTTTTGAGACGGAGTCTCGCTCTGTCACCCGGCTGGAGTGCAGTGGCCGGATCTTAGCTCACTGCAAGCTCCGCCTCCCGGGTTCACGCCATTCTCCTGCCTCAGCCTCCCGAGTAGCTGGGACTACAGGCGCCCGCCACCTCGCCCAGCTAGTTTTTTTTTGTATTTTTTTAGTAGAGACGGGGTTTCACCGGGTTAGCCAGGATGGTCTCGATCTCCTGACCTCGTGATCCACCCGTCTCGGCCTCCCAAAGTGCTGGGATTACAGGCTTGAGCCACCGCGCCCGGCCCTTTTGTAGTTTCAAAAGAATTCTAGGATTCTTTTTTTCCTATTTCTGTAAAGAATGTCATTGGCATTTGTATAGGGATTACAGTAAATCTGTAGATAACTTTGGGTAGTACGGCCATTTTAACAATATTAATTCTTTCAATCCATGAACACAAGATATCTTTCTAATTATTTATGTGTTTTTCAATTCTTTCACCAGTATCTCAAGGATTTTTCATTGCCTTAGTTAAGTTCATTCCTAGGTATCTTCCTTTTCTTTATACTATTGTAAATGAAATTGTTTTCTGGATTTCTTTTTCAGATACTTCACTATTACTATATAGAAATGCTGTTGATTATTTTTACCTTGCAAGTTTACGGAATTTGTCAGTTCTAATAGGTTTTTTTGGTAGAGTCTTTAGGGTTTTCTATATATAAGATCATGTCATCTGCAAAAAGGGATAATTTGACTTCCTCCTTTTCAATTTGGATGCCTTTTATTTCTTTCTATTGCCTAATTGCTCTTTTATTTCTTTCTATTGCCTAAAAAGCTTTCAGCTTTCCCCCTTCAGTATGATGTTAGCTGTGGATTTGTCATATATGGCCTTTTTTTGTGCTGAGGTACATTCCTTTTATATATAATCTGCTGAGAGTTTTTATCATGAAGGAATGTTGAGTTTTGTCAAACGAATTTTCTGCATTGATAGAAATAACTATACGGGTTTTGTCTTTCAGTTAATGTGGTATATCAAATTTATTGATTTGTGGATGTTCAGCCATCCTTGCATCCCTGGAATGAATTCCACTTGATCATAGTGAATGATATTTTTAATAAGTTGCTAAGTTTGATTTGCTAGTGTCATTTTGGGAATTTTGCATCTATGTTTATCAGAGATATAGGCCTGTAGTTTTCTTTTTTTTGTTGTGATCTTGTCTGATTTTGGAATTAGAGTAATGCTGGCCTCATAAAATGAGTGTGGAAGTATTCCCTCCTCCTCCTCTTTAGCTGTCTGAAAAGGTTGAGGGTCGGTATTAGTTCTTCGAGTGTTTGGTGAATTCAGCAGTGAAGTTCTCAGGTCTTGGTTTTTTCTTTGATAAAAAACGTTTTATTCCTGACTCAATGTCCTCATTACTTATCAGTGTGTTCATATTTCTGTTTTTTATTATTTAATCATGGTAGGTTGTATGCTTCCAGGAATTGATCCATTTCTTGTATGTTATCAGATTTGTTGGTGTATGGTTGTTGTTCATAATACTGTCTTATAATCTTTTTAATTTCTGTGGTGTGAATTGTAATGTATCCTTTTTCACCTCTAATTTTATTTACTTGAATATTTTTTCTTAGTCTAGCTAAAAGTTTATCTATTTTATCTTTTCAAAAAACAAATCTTCATTTTATTGATCCTTTCATTTATTATTTTTTAAGTCTCTGATTTACTTCCACTCTGAGCTTTAGTATTTCTTTCCTTCTACCAATCTTGGGTTTAGTTGTTACTGTTTCTCTAGTTCCCCAAGGTGCTTCATTAGGTTTTTTATTAGAAATATTTCTTCTTTGATAAGGGGATTTATTACTATAAACTTCCCTCTTAGAACTGCTTTTGCTGTGCTCCACAGGTTTTGGTATGATGTATTTCCATTCTCATTCATCTCAAGAATTTTTTTTAATTTCCCTTTTTATTTCTTTATTAACTCATTGATTATTTAGGGGCATATTGTTTAATTTCCATGTATTTATCAGGCTTCTGAAGTTTTTCTTGTTTGTTGACTTACAGCTTTTTATTAAAGCTACCTCTATTGCTGAAATTCCAGCAGGGAAAAAAATTATTATTGTAAATCTAAGTCTCTATCTTCCAGCACTTGGTTGTCTTCTGAAACAATGGGATTTGGGGGTGGGGACACAGAAGTTCCTTAGGAAGTTAACTATTGCACTACAATAGAGCTGCTTGCAGTTGGGAGCTTTTAGTAGGCAACATATCATAATCAGCAGCAGAAGATGTAGATTCATGAAAGTAAATCAGTGAGATATGACTCAGGCTGCTTCTGGAAAGACAGGAGTAATTTCCTTAAGACAAGGTCTGCTCCAACACTGTGAGAAGTGGAGCTCTTCGCAGAAAAGATGAGAATTGCTTCTGAATTAAAAAGCTGTGAGTGACCTGCCAAGGTCACCTAGTTTATTCCCTTCAGGCAGAAATCCCTAGTAATGTGATGATAAGGTGGCCTGTTTTACAGACCCTGAGAGAGAGCACATACATTCCAGAATCCCACACTCCAGCATGAAGAACCTTCACTAGCAAGAAATTCTTCTTGGGTGTAAATATAATTCCTCCTGCTATGGCTAGTTTGCTTTTGCTTTTGCTTTCTATTTTCTCTTCCTGAGAGACAAATAAGCTGGTCAAGTAAGATTAAGGAACCAAAGAAGCACGACTTCACAACTTGCCCAGAGTTGGTGAATTCAAAACTAGAGAACTCATTATGGTATCCGTTCTTATCCCCAGATCTGAAGAACAGTGAATGGCTTTCTTGGCAGATAGAGAGCACTGGCAGGAGGCAGTTGATCTACCTACTTGCAGATAACTAAAAATCTTTAAAGCTCAAGGTACTACTCACCAGGGAATCAACTGTTAGTTCCCCCGTAACCCCCTCACAATAAAAGGTTAAAAAAAAAAATAAAGGGAAGGAAAACAGCAATTTAAAAGTCTATAAAAGTGCCAGTTGCATGGTCTGAGGCTAGTGCTTGAGAGTAAGGGTGAGCAGGAGGTCTCTTTCACCCAGGTAATGACTGTATGAGCCCCATAAGGAGATGGTTAAATCAAACACTGAGATGACTGCTCTTAAGAGGCGAAAAATATGTCAATCACACTTTGCCTTTGACACAAGGAAATTCCTTGAAACTGAGAATGGAGAGTGGAAGGGAGGGAGAATGTCTCCTGATGTGGGTGGCCAGGAAATCAGGGGCCAGAAAAGCATGAGAGGAGAGAGGAAGAAAGAGACTGAGAGGGAAAAAAACACAAGATTGAATTCTAATCAAAATGCTATGAGGCGTTCACACCAGGCCTTGGGAGAATATTAACAAGGTTACCCAAGGGGGGGCCTTTAGCCCCAGGAATTATTAGTGAATATGGAATTATATTTGCACAAACACTACCAGATGCAAGGGGCTAAATGTCCTGCAGATGTGGAAGGAGCCAGTGTACGTTCCAATAGGCGGCAGCTTTATTTGTTTTACCCTTCGTCCAAAAGTCTGGGCAGCACGTTTCTGAGGGGTTGCAATTCTGGAATGACCACCACATCACTAGGCCCCTGTTTCCCAACTGCTGCTTGCACCAGCCCCAAAAGTATCTTTGCCTAGGACAATGTGGAGTGGCCCTGAGTTAGGTTTGACAAGCTTACCAGCCGACCTCTACCATTTTTCTTTTGTGTGGGAGGAAGGGGATAATAGCAGTTCTACAAGAGATTTTCTGAAAGATGAACGAGTTCAGAGCCAGGTAAATCACAACAATTTCAAAGAGTAGTTTTGAACTCAAATTTTAACGAGTCAGTGTTGGGCAAAGAATATACAGCAAAACAAAAAGGGTACAAAGGGTCTCCTCATATGAACCTTTAGAGCCCCACAACTCAATTTTATTTAGATTCACCGCTGCTGAAGGAGACAGATCTCATCTCTGTGGCTGGATGAGATGCTGCCTTCAGGGGGTCTCTTGAATGCATGACCCCAAATCACGAGCACCATCTTGCTCACGTTGAGCAATGATTGCCAGTCTGGAAAGAAAGAACTGCTCAGCACACTGATATGACATGTAGAGGCAGTTGACCCTGAAGCTAATGCCATGAGCCCCTCCCAAATCCCTCATAGGGCCTCTATCAATATGTATGCATGGCTATATGTTTTCATAAAGTTTATGAAATTAAGGCATATAACACCAATTAGTTAATATAGCCCTGATTTCCCCTCTTTCACATTTCCCTTTGTGTAGGGTGGCATCAGAGTTGGGTTGAAGATATACTTAGCTTGAGTGGAATGAAATGTATTACATGGTTTGCATCACTTTTGTGTAGGGCTGACTGCTAACCACCTGGTTGTATAAATGGATTCCATAAGCACTTCTATCATCAACTGCTCACCAGTGAGCTGGGTGACCAAGGGACATCATGTTGGGATTACCAGCATCCTATGATGCTGATCCTATGATGAATTCTGATGTTACGTAAATATATCCTACAATCCCCAGCCCTGAAATTAGGAGAATAGTGGAGGAGAAATAAGATTTGAAATGTGCAGAGCCAGAAGCTAGTCATAGAAGTGTTATCTAAATCTTACAACTCTTACATGTAAAATCTTGATAAAAGTTTTCCCAAATTTGACAACAATTGTAAAATTTTACGTGACATTGCAAGCAACAAAATGTGGTATTGAAGAAAATTTCCCTAAACTATCAACAATAAAACACAAATTTTAATGAACCATACTAAAGGAAAGTTGAACTATGTTTCTATTCTCTCTATACAGTATGGTATTACAAAATTGTCATATAAAGAAGCAATCCAAATCTGTACAACTATATGTGTATATATTAGAACTATATATATTCCACATAATAGAATATATTACATATTCATATATTATCTAATATATATTATTGCACATAATAGAATTATATTATTACATATTATATGTAATATATTACATATTTATTATTTATTTTATATTAAATTTTATATTTTATATATTTATTATGTATTACATGTAACATGTATATTACATAATATATTACATATTTATATATTATATCTAATTGTATATTATCATATATAATAGAATTATTACATATTATATGTAATATATAATACAATATATAATTAGAGATAATATAAGTAACATATAGTATGTAATATATACAATAGAAATATTTCAGACAGTTAATAAATAAAAGCAGCATGTTGTTTTCCTGGATTTTGTGATTTTTGTAATATTTGTCAGCTTTCTGAATTAGTGATTTGTTATTTATTTATTTTATTTATTTATTATTTGTTTTTTGAGATGGAGTTTCTTTCTTGTTGCCCAGGCTGGAGTGCAATGCTGCAATCTTAGCTCACTGCTCACCGCAACCTCTCTCTCCTGGGTCCAAGTGATTCTCCTGCCTCAGACTCCCGAGTAGCTGGGATTACAGTTGCTCACCATCACGCCTGGCTAATTTTTTGTATTTTTAGTAGAGACAGGGTTTCACTCTGTTGGCCAGGCTGGTCTTGAACTCCTGACTGCAGTTGATCCACCCATCACAGCCTCCCAAAGTGCTGGGATTACAGGCGTGAGCCACTGAGTCCAGTTGATTTGTTATGATTTCTTTTTTTTTTTTTAATTATTATTATACCTTAAGTTCTAGGGTACATGTGCATAACGTGCAGGTTTGTTACATATGTATACTTGTGCCATGTTGGTGTGCTGCACCCATCAACTCGTCAGCACCCATCAACTCGTCATTTACATGAGGCATAACTCCCAATGCAATCCCTCCCCTCTCCCCCCTCCCCATAATAGGCCCTGGTGTGTGATGTTCCCCTTCCCGAGTCCAGGTGATCTCATTGTTCAGTTCCCACCTACGAGTGAGAATATGCAGCGTTTGGTTTTCTGTTCTTGCGATAGTTTGCTGAGAATGATGGTTTCCAGCTGCATCCATGTCCCTACAAAGGACACAAACTCATCTTTTTTTATGGCTGCATAGTATTCCATGGTGTTCTTACTGTAAAACATATTCACTTTACTACCTAATTTTATATCCAGAGTTGTGTATTCTTTTTCTTAAAGAAGGCCTCCAATATTATATAAGCTTCAAACCCTATATAACCTGGATTTGCCTTTGGTGCCATGTACCTTCTAATCATTTTTCAGACTTAAAAATTTTACTCCTCAGCTTATAAGGTAGGCCTTGTTTATACTATTTTACAAATAAAGAAGCTGTGACTTTCAGTCATATAGCTTCTAAATGGATTTGAATGCAATGTCTGTCTTATGCCAAAGGAAGTGGGTTAGCTCTAGTCCCTAATTGTATTCCCTGCCCCCATAGCCCCATGCTGATTCCAAACTTAAACTTTCTCTGCTTTATCCAGTCTGATTCAAATGGCTTCCACTGAGATCATTCTCTCTACTGTTCCACCCATCTGTCCCCTGAAATACCTCATTATGAACTGATCTGAAAGATATCACTGTCAGAAAACTTTTCTTCATTTATTTTCCATTATTCTGAAATATATCCTTGTGGACCCTTCTGGCAATTTCTCTTTCTTGTGATACTTAACAAGTTTTATGTAGTGTTTACCTTAATAGAAAGAACCAGGAAAAACATTTCAAAGCATCTTGCCCGAAGGATCTTTGAAATATTTTTTTAAATTGAAATTCAAAACACACTTCCTCCAGGAAGCCCACCAGATTAATTCCAGGTGGCAAGTCCCCATGCCATCCTCTTCCTCTGTAACTGATTACTAGCTATTCACAGCCACACTGTATGTATTTGCATATACAGTATTCTCTTTCTTATTAGAAAACTCAAGATCAGCAATGCTTTAAAATTTTTACTACTTAAATGCATGTTAGGATTCCAAAACCTTTCTGGGAACTCAGCAGAATTTTCAGACTATGTAATGTAAGGAGGTGAGGTCTGATTTTTTCTTCAGCACACCTCAGTATCTATCCTGTTGCTTTCAAAATGAAAAATAAGCAAGTCCATTTAATGCAAAAACAGAAAACCTCAGTTCTGTGGTGGAACAAAAACTCATCAGACTCCTGGCCTGGTTCCCCTGAATTCTAATGCATGGCTTTAGCTCTTTCAGTGTGTAACCTCCACAAACAACATGGCTTCTATTTCTCTATCTGTAAAATAAGAATTGTATTATTTCTTTCCCATTTACTTTACAAAAGTCTCATGGGAACAAGAGTTAAATGATTAGTGACTGAAAGCCTTTGCACAGACACGAACTACTGAATAAAAATCATCCCTCATTGCCACAGTGATAGGCACCAATGACCTGATGCTAAATCTTGACTCAGACTGAAGGCAATTCAGATCAACTCTGGGCCCTGTCTATGAATCCAGCCTGCTTTTCTCCTCATGAGGACAATCTGGGCTCATGAATCTTGACTTCTTTCACTGATAGGCCCCCTGCTCATGGCCCTCCCTGCTCAGGCCCAACCCCCAAGTAATATGAAATCTGGCTTACTGGTTGTAGGGAAGCAACATGTAGGAAACTGTAACATGTGCAATATAAATTTATTCTCTCTTTTTCAGCTTATACTACAATATTATTTAGAAAATTATTTGAGATCAAAGCTCAGTATTTCATCTAGTTTTGGCCTTTCCAAAGAGAAGCTCCTGCATAACTCTATAAAGGGTTTCCAAGTCAAACAAGTTTGCTGTCAGGACTGAAATAAGTGGGGTGTGCTTGAGGAATAAATACATCTCTATTGATGGAAATTTGTAAAGGTTATTTTAAAAGAAACAAGGGATTCTGGCATATTTTCAGTCAATTGTGCTTATTGAACATAATCTATTTCTGGTCTTCAGGTATAAAACAGCCATGGGAAATCACCCTGAACTTGAATCTGATCCCTGAGTAAATTCAGAAAACTCAAGATGCATAATTACTCTACCAACCCTGATGCCTATAGTACTATCTTGTCCTAAAACAACTTTCTTTTTATTCTCTCCTCTAAGATAAGAAAAGACTAAATGAGGGAGTTTGTCAGAGAAAATAATCACTAAGCTTTGCTATGTTTCATGGTAACAGAGGACAAAGCAACACAATGTGCTTGAGTTTTGGAATCAGACAGACCTGGGTTTAGAATCCCAATAGCACTAGTTCCTAGTTGTAGAATCTTGAGCATACTATTTAATTTCCCTGAATCTGTTTCCTCATCTATAAAAAAGGACTAAAATTGTACAGGTAGAGAAATAAAAGCAATGGTTGCCACTGTTACATATTCAAAGAGCTAAAGCCATACATTAAAATTTGGGGGAATCAGCCCAGGAGTTTGATGAGTTTATGTTCCATCACAGAAGCAATAGTGATGATTGAATTAGATACTGTATACAAAGTGTCTGGCAGATTGCCTAACTTATAGTACATAATCAATACATAATAGATATATTAATCATAATAATGAAAAAATATATTCCTGGTCTACCAATAAGTCTATTATAGTCAAACGAAAAATAGTTTTTGAGGATATATATGCTGGGCACTATGGGAAAGGTGACTTAGATAAAATGTAACCTACTTTCAAAGATCTGACCGTCAGAGGCATCTGAACAAGAGCAGCTCTATCTTGAATAGGGGCTGGGTAAAATAAGGCTGAGATCTACTGGGCTGCATTCCCAGGAGGTTAGGTATTCTAAGTTACAGGATGAAACACGAAGTCAGCACAAGATACAAGTCATAAAGACCTTGCTGATAAAACAGGTTGTGGTAAAGAAGCCAGATAAATCCCACCAAAACCAAGATGGCGATGAGAGGGACCTCTGGTGGTCCTCACTGCTCATTATATGTTAATTATAATATATTAGCATGCTGAAAGACACTCCCACCAGTGCCATGACAGTTTGTAAATGTCATGGCAACATCAGGAAGTTATCCTATATGTTCTAAAAAGGGGAGGAACCTTCAGTTCAGGTAATTGCCTACCCCTTTCCTGGAAAACTCATGAATAATTCACCCCTTATTTAGCATATAATCAGGAAATGACCATAAAAGTAGACAGCCAGCAGTCCTCAGGTCTGTTCTGCCTGTGGAGTAGCCATTCTTTATTCCTTCACTTTCTTAATAAAGGTGTTTTCACTTCATGGAATCACCTTGAATCCTTTCTGTGCAAGATTCAAGAAGCCCTTCTTGGGGTCTGGATCAGGATCCTTTTCCGGTAACACAACCATCTAGTTTAACTTTTTAAAATGTTATTAAATATCTGTCTTTATGTATTCTCTGACTTTGCCTAAAGTATATGCAAATCATACATTTCAACTGCACAGGTTCTTTAATTGTATAGGCTATAGCTGCTATACCACAATATATGCATTCTTCAAAATCATTGCCTACGATAAAAGTACATGTTAAAATAAAAGAGAATGAGGATAAAGATAAACGTACTCAACTTTGTAACCAGAGCACTAACAAAAATGGTAATTATTACCTGGGAGATAACTTGAAAGTTTCCAGGAAAGCAGATCAGTTGGCACTTGCCTTTGGGGATATTTTTAAATGCATAAAAACAATAGTGTGGTCTGCTGGATGCAGTGGCTCACGCCTATACTCCCAGCAATTTGAGAAGCTGAGGCAGGAATATCCCTTGACGCAAGGAGTTCAAGATCAGCCTGGACAACACAGCCAGACTCTGTCTCCACAAAAAAAAATTTAAAACAATCATCCAGGCATGACGGTGCATGCCCACAGTCCCAGCAACTCAGGAGGCTGAAGCAAGAGAATTGCTTGAGCCCAGGAGCTTGAGGCTGCAGTAAGCCATGATCGTGCCACTACACACAAGCCTGGGCAGCAGAATGAGATCCTGTTTCTAAAAACAACAATAACAGCAAACAATAGTGTGGGACTTATGCTTCCAGCCAAGATGGAGTAACAGCAATTGGATTTACCTTCTTGCGTAAAACACCTAAAAAATCCCCTGGACATCCTAAGCTAATTAATTAGAGAACTGAAAACCAAATACCACATGTTCTTACTTATAAGAGGGAGCTAAAGATTGGGTACTCATGGACATAGAGATGGTAACAATAGACACTGGGGACTACTAGCGGGGGAAGGGAGAGAGTAAGGGAAGGGCTGAAAAACTGTTAGGTTTTTACTATGCTCAGTGCTGGATGGCAGGATCATGAGTACCCCAAACCTTAACATCACACAATATATACCCAGATAACAAACCTGCACAGGTACCCACTGAATCTAAAATAAAAGTTGAAAAAAAGACCCATCAAAATATCTGTACAAAACCTGGACAAATATATAAAATTACAGCTCTCAAGATATTGGAAATAAACAATGAAGGACAGTGGTCTCTGAGTGAAGGAAACAAATGAGGCAAACTTTAGAATTTCCCAGTTTACTCTTTAAAAAGAGTTCCCAGGTCATGATACAAAGAGGGCAATACAGGTAGAGCCCAGTGGTCTCCCTGAGGTGAGGAGATGGAGCTGGGAGTCCAGGTAAGCCAATATGGCTAGAGTTCTCAGAGCAGAGAACCAAAGAAGAAAGTGTGTGGAGAGTGAGTGTCTGAGATTTACAGAGGATCCCCTTCAAGATTTCCATTGAGAACTGATCAAGCATTGAGAGGAAACTACCTGAGACTAGGGAATAAACCACAGTAAAGGATAAGAGCAAACTACCCCAGGTCTCATACAGGGCCAGGAATAGTAGCTATTTTCATCACCCAGAGAGAAAAACCTCATAATTCAGGGGGCTTAGGTTAATAATATGAAGGGTTTTGACTCAGTAGTGAGAAAAAATTAACCCTAGGGTAAATGTTGCTCTGATTCTGCCAAACAAAGCCTAAAAGTGTGACCCAAAAGTACCCAATTATTTCTCAATAAACTGACCATATTCCAGAACAAAGTGCAAGAATATTTTTAATAAAACAAAAATATACAGCATCTCTCAAGATAAAAATCACAATGTTGTGCATCTAAAAAAAAAATGACCAGGCATACAAAGAATAAGAAAAATCAAACTGATAGTGAGGAGAAAAAAATAATTTATCAAAATACTTTTAAAATGACATAAATTATAGCACTAATAAATAAGAGTAACACAGTTATGATAATGGTATCCCATATGTTCAAAAGTTTAGAGAAAGATTTAACAAATTAAGTAAAGATACGTAAAATGTTTTTAACAATGAACTTCCACAGATGAAAACTAAAATGTGTGAAATGAAAAACACACTGGATGGGATAAACATCAGATTAGACATCACAGAAAGAAAGATAAATGAACTTGGAGACATAGCAATAGAATCTATCCCAAACGAAGCACAGAAGATTTAAAAAAAAAAAAAAAAAAAACCAAGAAAAAAAATAAACAGAGCATCACCGAACCATGGGACAACTTCAAGCGGCCAAATATGTGTGTAATGTGCAATGGGAGTTGCTAAAGGAAAGAAGGCAAGGAGGGAGTTGCAAAATATTTGAAGAAATCATAGCTGAAATATTTCCAAATCTGAAAAAAATATAAACTCATAAATCCAAAAAGCTCAATAGACTCCAAGCACAAGAAGCATAAAGCAAACATGAGAACATAGGGATACACCATAATCAAATTGCTTAAAACTAGCGATAAAAGGAAAATTTTAGAAGAAACCTGAGAAAAAGGACACTTCACATAAAGAGAAACAATAATAAAGATGACTTAGATTTCCTGTCAGACACTATACAAGCAAGAAGATAGTGTAGCAATATCTTTAAAGCACTCAAAGAAAGGCCAGCATTGGCTGGGTGCGGTGGCTAACTCCTGTAATCCCAGTACTTTGGGAGCCAAAGGTGGGTGGATCACCTGAGGTCAGGAGTTCGAAACCAGCCTGGCCAACATGGTGAAACCCCATCCTACTAAAAATACAAAAATCAGCCAGGTGTGGTGGTGCATGCCTGTAATCCCAGCTACTTGGGAGGCTGAGGCAGGAGAATCACTTGAACCTAGGAAGCAGAGGTTGCAGTGAGCCGAGATCACGCCATTGCACTCCAGCCTGGCAACAAGAGCAAAACTCTGTCAAAAGAAAAGAAGAAAGGAAGGGAAGGGAAGGGGAGGGGAGGGGTGGGGAGGGAAGGGAAGGGAAGGGGAGGGGAGGGGTGGGGAGGGGAGGGAAGGGAAGGGGCGGGGCCAGCATTATCCTGATACCAAAGCCAGACAAGAGCACTGCTGCAAGAAGAGAAAATTACAGGCCAATATCCCTGATGAACAAACATGCAAAAATCCTCAACAAAATACTAACAAACAAAATTCAACAGCACATTAAAAGGATAATTTGCTACAACCAAGTGAGATTTATCCCTGGGATGTAAGGATGGTTTAACACATGTAAATCAATAAATGTAACATACAACTTTAACAGAATAAAAGACAAATCCATATGATAATCTCAATAGATGCAGAAAAGATACTGAACAAAATTAAACATCCTTTCATAATAAAAACTTTCCACAAATTATTTATAAAAGGAAAAGGAATGTACCTCAACATAATAGATGTCACATATGATAGGCCCATAGCTAACATCATACTGATGAAAGTCCATAGCTTTCATAAATAGTGAAAAGATGAAAGCTTTTCCTCTAAGATCAAGAACAATACAGGGGCTAGGTGCAATGGTAATCCCAGCACTTTGGGAGGCAGAGGCAGGTGGATTACTTGAGGTCAGGAGTTTGAGACCAGCCTGGCCAACATGGTGAAACCCTGTCTCTACCAAAAAGTACAAAAACTATCAGGGCATGGTGGCACATGCTTATAGTCCCAGCTACTTGAAAAGCTGAGGTGGAAGGATCACTTGAATTCAGGAGGCAGAGGTTGCAATGAGCTGAGATCGCAATGCTGCATTCCAGCCTGAGTGACAAAGTGAGACCCTGTCTAAAAAAAATAAAAATAAAAGAAAGAAAAAAAAGAACAATACAAGGATGCTCATGGTCACTGCTCCTGTTCAACATAGTACTGAAGTCCTAGCCAAAACAATTAGCCAAGAGAAAGACATGAAAGTCACACAGAGGGCCCAAAACTATAAAACTATTATACTAGGAGAAAACAGGGGAAATGCTTTAGGACATTGGTGTAGGCAAAGATTTTATGGGCAAGACTTCAAAAGCATAGGCCACTAAAAGAAAATAGATAAATAGGACTATATCAAACTAAAAAGCTTCTGCACAAGAAAGGAAAAAACAGAGTGAGGAGACAACATATAGAATGAGAAAAAAATATTTGCAAACAATTTATGTGACAAGGAACTAATATCCATAATATATAAGAAACTGAAACAACTCAAGAGCAAAACAAACAAACAAACAAACAAACAAATAATCCCATTAAAGAGTAGATAAAGGATCTGAATAGATATTTCTCAAAAGAAGACATACAAATGACCAACACATATATAAAGAAATTCTCAACACCAGTAATCATCAGGGAAATGCAAATCAAAACCAGAATAAGATATCATCCTACTCTAGGTAAAACGGCTACTGTAAAAAACATTTTAAAACAACAAATATTGGCAAGGATATGGAGTAAATGGAACTTTTATATACTCTTGGTGGAAATGTAAATTTGTAGAGTCATTATGAAAAACAGTATGGAGGTTTTTCAGAAAAATAAAATTATAACTATTATATGGTCCAGCAATCCCACTGAATATTTATTCAAATGAAAGGAAATCAGTATATTGAAGAGATAATCTGCATGCCGATGTTTATTGTTATTACAATAACAAAGATATGGAGTCAAACCAAATGTCCATAAATGAATAAATGGATTTTTAAAATGTGATACATATACACAGTGGAATACTATTCAGCTATAAAAAGGAATGAAATCTTGTCATTTGTGGGAACATGAATAAGTCCGGATGATATCATGTTAAGTGAAATAAGTTAGGCATAATAAGATAAACAACACATGGTTTTTTTTTTTTTTTTTTTTTTTTTTTTTTTTTTTTTTTTTTTTTTTTTTGAGACGGAGTCTTGCTCTGTCGCCCAGGCTGGAGTGCAGTGGCCGGATCTCGGCTCACTGCAAGCTCCGCCTCCCGGGTTCACGCCATTCTCCTGCCTCAGCCTCCCGAGTAGCTGGGACTACAGGCGCCCGCCACCTCGCCCGGCTAGTTTTTTGTATTTTTTTTAGTAGAGACGGGGTTTCACCGTGTTAGCCAGGATGGTCTCGATCTCCTGACCTCGTGATCCACCCGTCTCGGCCTCCCAAAGTGCTGGGATTACAGGCTTGAGCCACCGCGCCCGGCCAACAACACATGTTCTTACTCACATGTAGGAGCTAAAAAAAGGTTGAGCTCATAGAAGTAGAGAGTAAAATTGTAGTTATTAGAGGCTGGGTAGGGCGTGGGAGAAGGGAGGATAGAGACAGGTTGGTTAATGAATATTAAATTACAGCTAGATAGGATAATACTAGATAAGTTCTAGTGTTATATAGTACTTTAGGGTGATTAGCATTAATAATTAATTGTATAATTTCAAAAAGCTAGAAGAAAGGATTTTGAAGGTTTTTAACAAAGAAATAATAAGTGTTTGAGGTGATGGATATGCTAATTACTCTAATTTGATCATAACATATATGTATCAAAACATCACTCTGTATCCCATAAATATCTATAATTATTACATGTCAACCAAAAATAAAAGGAAAGGAAAATAAAAAGACACAAATATTTTGTTTAAAAAAACAAATGCACTCACATTGGAAAGGAAGAAGTTAAACTGTCTCTTTGCAGATGACATGAAAACTCTAAAGACTCTACCAAAAAGGTTGGCACCAATAAACAATTTCAGCAAAGTTGCGGGATACAAAATCAATAACAATAAAAAATTAGTAGCGTTTCCATGTTCTAACAAAGAACTATCTGAAAGAGAAATCAAGAAAACAATCCCAAGTACAATAGTCACTAAAAAAAAAAAAAAAAGTGTAGGAATAACATTGATGAAAAAAACTGAAGAAGGAACAAACATTTTGTGTTCATGGATTAGAAGAATATTGTTAAAATGTCCATACTACCCAAGGTGATCTACAGATTGAATGCAGTTCTTGTCAAAATTCCAATGACATTTTTCACAGAAATATAAAAACAATTCTAAAATTTATTTGGAACCACAAAAGACCCTGATAGCCAAAGCAGTCCTGATCAAAAAAAAAACAAAGCTCCTGGTATCACATTACTTGATTTCAAAATCTACTGCAAATCTATAGTAACCAAAACAGCATGGTACTGACATAATAATAGACACACAGACCAATGAAATGGAATAGAGAGCTCAGAAATAAATCCATACATTTATGATCACTTAATTTTTGACAAAGGTGCTAAGAACAAACAATGGGGAAGGGACAGTCTCTTCAATAAATGCTGCTGGGACAACCAGCTACCTACTGACAGAAGAATTATATTAGACCTTCATACATTTGAAAAAAATGGTTAACATCTAAAATATATAAGGAACTCAAATAACTAAAAAGAAAACAAATAATTGGAATGAAAAATGGCAAAAGTTAATGATCATGCTTTTGAAGAAAACAACAAAAGTAAATAAAAAGAAAAATATGGGCAAAGGATCTGAATGGATATTTCTCAAAAGAAGATATATCTTAAAAGAAATAGATATATCTTAAAAGAAATAGATATTTCTTAAAAGAAGGCAAACAGCTACATGAAAAAATGCTCAACATCACTAATCATTAGGGAAACAATGAGCTGTCATGTCACACTTGTCAGAATGGCTATTATTAAAAAGACAAAAGGTAAGTGTCGGTGAGAATGTGGAGAAAATAGAACCCTTGTATGCTCCTGGTAGAGATGTAAATTATTGCAGCCATTATGAAAACTGTATGGAGGTTCTTCAAAAAACTAAGAATAGAATTATCATATGATCCAGCAATCCCACTTCTGGGTATTAACCCAAAAGATCTGAAATCTTATGTCAAAGAGATGTCTGCACTCCCATGTTCATTGTAGCATTATTCACTTGGCAGTTATGGAACCAACCTGAGCGTCCACTGATAGATTAATGCACAGAGAAAATGTAGTATATGTACACAATAGAATACTAAAAGGAAATGCTGGCCAGATGCTGGGGCTCACACCTGTAATTCCAGCACTTTGGGAAGCTGAGAGGGGAGGATCACTTGAGCCCAGGAGCTTGAGACCAGTCTGGGCAACATAGTGGGACCCCCAGCTCTACAAAAAATAAAAAAATATTGGCCACGTGTGGTGGCACCCATCTGTAGTCCCAGCTACTCAGGAGGCTGAGGCAGAAGAACTGTTGAGCTTGGGAGGTCGAGGCTGCAGTGAGCTGTGATCATGCCACTGCACACCAGCCAGGGCAATGGAACAAGAAGAACCTGTCTCAAAAAATAAAATAATAAAATAAAATAAAATAAAATAAAATAAAATAAAATAAATAAAATAATGGAAACTATAAAGGAAGAGATTTTGTCATTTGCAACAACATGGATGGAATTAGAGAACACTGTGCTAAGTGAAATAAGCCAGACATACAAAGACAAATACCATATGTTCTCACTTATATGTAGAATCTAAAGCAATCAAACTTACAGAAGCAAAGAGTAGAATGATGGCTACCAGAGGCTAGGGGTTTGGGTGAATGGGAGATGACTGTCAAAAGGTACAAAGCCTCAGTTGAACAGGAGGAATAAGTTTTTGTTTTTTGAAATCTATTACACCAGCATGATGAATATAGTTAACTCTCATGTATTGTACAATTCAAAATCACTAAAACAGTAAACTTCAAATGTTCTCATGACAAAAAAATAAGTACTTAAAGTGATGGATATGTCAATTTTATTGATTTAATATCAACCTAGATTTAATTCTTTCACACTGTATTAATAAACCATAACATTGCTTTGTACCCCATAAATATACACAACTATAATTTGTCAATTTACACACAAAAAATTTTAAACTGGATGCGCATCTCACACTTTAAAAAAGTCAACTCAAAATGGATTAAAGACTTAAACATAAGACCTGAAACTGTAAACCTACCAGAAAAATAAACTAGAAAAAAAGCTCCATGACACTGGACTTGGCAATGATATTTTTTAATATGACCCAAATCGCTTCTCAGCCTTTTGACTAAGATCAATTATGGGTATATCCCCCAAATGACAAGCAACAAAAGCAAAATTGGACAACTGCGATTACATCAAACTACAGAGCTTCTGCATAACTACAAAAACAATGAACAGAGTAAAGAGACAACCTGCAGAATGAGAAAATATATTTGCAAACCAAACATCTGGCAAGGGGTTAATGTCCAAAATATTTAAGGAATTGAAACAACTCAATAGTAAGAAAGCAAATAACCTAATTAAAAACAGGTCAGAGGACTTGAATAGAATTTCTTAAATGAAGACATACAAATGACTAGTAGGTATATGAAAAAAATGTTCAACATCATGAGTCATCAGGGAACTGCAAATTAAAACCACAATGAGATATCACTTCATGCCTATTAGAATGACTATTATCAAAAACACAAAAGATAAGACGTGTTGGCAAGGATGTGCAAAAAATGGAACCCTTATTCACTGTTGGTGGGAATGTAAATTAGTATAGTCCTTATGAAAAACAGTATGAAGGGCAACCCCCTTTGGGTCCCCTCCCATTTTATGGGAGCTCTGTTTTCACTCTATTAAATCTTGCTACTGCACACTCTTCTGGTCTGTGTTTGTTACAGCTCAAGCTGACCTTTCGCTTGCCCTCCATCACGCTGTTTGCTGCCATCACAGACCGGCAGCTGACTTCCACCCCTCCGGATCTGGCAGGGTGTCTGCTGCACTTCTGATCCAGCCAGGCGCTGCGCATTGCCGCTCCCAATAGGGCTAGAGGCTCGCCATTGTTCCTGCACGGGCTAAGTGCCCGGGGTTCATCCTAGTCGGGCTGAATAGAGCTATAACACTCACCGCAGGGCCCAAGATTCCATTCCTTGGGATCTGTGAGGCCAGGAACCCCAGGTCAGAGACCAAGAGGCTTGCCGCCATCTTGGAAGCGGCCCGCCACCATCTTGGGAGCTCTAAGAACAAGGACCCCCTAGTAACATTTTGGCGACCATGAAGGGATCTCCAAAGTGCTTTCGCTTGCTATTCTGTCCTATCTTTCCTTAGAATTGGAGGAAAATACCGGGCATATGTTAGCCGGTTAAAAACGATTAGGATGGCCACCAGACTTAAGACTCAGGTGTGAGGCTGTCTGGGGAAGGACTTTCTAACAACCCCCAACCCTTCTAGGTTGGGAGCATTGATTGTTCTGCCTGTAACCAGCTTCCACTTTCAATTTCCCTGGGGAAACTGAGGGCTGACTACAGGCAGAAAGCTGTCTTACCAAACTCCCAGCATCAGCCGGTTGAGATCATGGTGCAGCCAGAAGTCTCTACTCAACAGTCGCCCATGCGTGCACCCCTACCTTTCCTTCTGACCCATACCTCCTGGGTCTTGACCATGACTTTCTTGAAAGTATAGCCCCAAAATTCTCCTTACCTCTGAATCTGCTTCCTCCGATCCCTGTCTCCCAGATACTAATGCTTCAGACTTTCACTTCCTCTTGCAAGTATTAGTATCTCCAAAAGGATCTAAGGAAGCTCTCCGCTGCATCCTTAGGCCCCTAGGCTATGAACCCAGGGAGTCTTGTTTCTGGTGTCCCTCCCAATTTAGTCATACAGCTCTCGACATGGGCAGTTTTGTGGGACCTATTCCCCACCACCCTTGCCAGGGCCTTAGAACTGATAATCCAGTACTGTAACAACTGGAACTGGGTCTACAACAACATAATAGATCAGGATGAAAGCAAATTGAGTAAATAAAAGGGAGGAGCATATTCCTATAGTGGCAAATGGGGGCAACGAGCGAACATCCTTCCACTGTGTTTCCAAAATCCATCTACAAAGACAGAAAGGAAAAAGAGAGAAAGAGAAAGATAGAAGTAGAAAAGAAAAAACAGTGTACCCTATTTCTTTAAAGGCCAGAATAAATTTAAAACCTATAATTGATAATTGAATGTCTTCTGAGTGACCCTGTAACACTCCAATACCACTCTGTTGTCAGTGTAAACAAGGGCGTTGCCTGAAAGCACTGAGGCCACTGACAACCAGTAGCCTTCCTATCAAAAATCCTTAACCCAGGAACCCGCAGATGGCCCAAATGCATTCAATCTGTAGCAGCAACTGCTTTGCTAACAGAAAAAAGTAGAAAAATAACCGTTAGAGGAAACCTCATTGTGAGCACACCTCACCAGTGCAGAACTATCCTAAGTCAAAAAGCCAAAAGGTAGCTTACAAACTCAAAAATCTTAAAGTATGGGGCTCTTCTGTTAGAAAAAGGTGATTTAACATTAACCACAGCAAATTCCCTTAACCAAGCAGATTTCCTAACAGGGGATTTAAATCTTCATTATCAGACAAAGGTCCAACCAGACCTAGCAGAAACTACCTTCAAGACTGGATGATACATGTTTCCTCTGGGTGACTGAGGAAAAACAAAACACACACAATGGGTATTCAGTAATTGATAGGGAGACTCTTGTGGAAGCAGAGTTAGGAAAATTGCCTAGTAATTGGTCTGCTCAAACATGGGTGCTGTTTGCACTCAGCCAACCCTTAAAGTACTTACGGAATCAAAAAGCCCAGTGTAGACCCTCATTGGGACGCAGAATACGTGGAGATTGGTGCCGCAGACATTTACTAACTTGCATGCTAGAAGGACTAAGGAAAACTAGGAAGAAGCCTATAAATTATTCAATCGTGTCCACTATAACACAGGGAAAGGAAGAAAATCCTACTGCCTTTCTGGAGAAACTAAGGGAGGCATTGAGGAAGCATACCTCTCTGTCACCTGACTCTATTGAAGGCCAACTAATCTTAAAGGATAAGTTTATCACTCAGTCAGCTGCAGACATTCGAAGAAAACTTCAAAAGTCTGCCTTAGGCCCAGAGCAAAACTTAGAAACCCTATTGAACTTCGCAACCTCCTTTTTTTAGAATAGATATAAGGAGGAGCAGTCGGAATGGGACAAACGAGATAAGAAAAAGGCCACGCTTTAGTCATGGCCCTCAGGCAAGTGGACTTTGGAGGCTCTGGAACACAGAAAGGCTGGGTAAATTGAATGCCTAATAGGGCTTGCTTCCAGTGCGGTCTACAAGGACACTTTTTAAAAAAAGATTGTCAGAATAGAAATAAGCTATCCCTCGTCCATGCCCCTTATGTCAAGGGAATCACTGGAAGGCCCACTGCCCCAGGGGACAAAGGTCCTCTGAGTCAGAAGCCACTAACTAGATGATCCAGTAGCAGGACTGAGGGTGCCCGGGGCAAGTGCCAGCCCATGCCATCACCCCCACAGAGCCCCAGGTATGCTTGATTATTGAGGGCCAGGGGTTAACTGTCTCCTGGACACTGACTGTCCTTCTCAGTCTTACACTCCTGTCCTGGACAACTGTCCTCCAGATCTGTCACTATCTGAGGGATCCTAGGACAGTCAGTCACTAGATACTTCTCCCAGCCACTAAGTTGTGACTGGGGAACTTTACTCTTTTCACATGATTTTCTAATTATGCCTGAAAGCCCCACTCTCTTGTTAGGGAGAGACATTCTAGCAAAAGCAGGGGCCACTATACACCTGAACATAGGAGAAGGAACACCCGTTTGTTGTCCCCTGCTTGAGGAAAAAATTAATCCTGAAGTCTGGGCAACAGAAGGACAATATGGATGAGCAAAGAATGCCCATCCTGTTCAAGTTAAACTAAAGGATTCCGCCTCCTTTCCCTACCAAAGGCAGTACCCCATTAGACATGAGGCCCAACAAGGACTCCAAAAGATTGTTAAGGACCCAAATGCCCAAGGCCTAGTAAAACCATGCAATAGCCCCTGCAATACTCCAATTTTAGGAGTACAGAAATCCAACAGGACAGTGGAGGTTAGGGCAAGCTCTCAGGATTATCAATGAGGCCCTTGTCCCTCTATACCCAGCTGTACCTAACCCTTAAAATCTGCTTTCCCAAATACCAGAGGAAGCAGAGTAGTTTACAGTCCTGGACCTTAAGGATGCCTTTTTCTGCATTCCTGTACATCCTGGCTCTCAATTCTTGTTTGCCTTTGCAGATCCTTTGAACCCAATCTCTCAACTCATCTGGACTGTCTTATCCCAAGGGTTCAGGGATAGCCCCCATCTATTTGGCCAGGCATTAGCCCAAGACTTGAGCCAGTTCTCATACCTGGACTCTCTTGTCCTTTGGTAAGTGGATGCTTTACTTTTAGCTGCCCGTTCAGAAACCTTGTGCCATTAAGCCACCCAAGTGCTCTTACATTTCCTCACCAAATTTCCTTTCCATGGCTACAAGGTTTCCAAACCAAAGGCTCAGCTCTGCTCACAGTAGGTTAAATACTTAGAGCTATTATTATCCAAAGGCACCAGGGCCCTCAGTGAGGAACGTATCCAGCCTATCCCAAAACCCTAAAGCAACTAAGAGGGTTAGTTGGCATAACAGGCTTCTGCCAAATATGGACTCCCAGGTATGGCAAAATAACCAGGCCATTATATACACTAATTAAGGAAACTCAGAAAGCCAATACCCATTTAGTAAGATGAACACCTGAAGCAGAAGCAGCTTTCCAGGCCCTAAAGAAGGCCCTAACCCAAGCTCCAGTGTTAAGCTTGCCAACGTGCCAAGATTTTTCTTTATATGTCACAGAAAAAAACAGGAATAGCTCTAGGAGTCGTTACACAGGTCCGAGGGACCAGCTTGCAACCCGTGGCATGCCTGAGTAAGGAAATTGACGTAGTGGCAAAGGGTTGGCCTTATTGTTCACAAGTAGTGGCGGCAGTAGCAGTTTTAGTATCTGAAGCAATTAAAATAATACAGGGAAGAGATCTTACTGTGTGAACATCTCATGATGTAAACGGCATACTCACTGCTAAAGGAGACTTGTGGCTGTCAGACAACCGTTTGCATAAATATCAGGTTCTATTACTTGAAGGGCCAATGGTGCAACTGCACACTTGTGCAACTCTTAACTCAGTCACATTTCTTCCAGACAATGAAGAAAACTTCAGAGGGAACACCTATCAAACATCAGGAAGCCATTAGGAGATTATTATTGGCTGTACAGAAACCTAAAAAGGTGGCAGTCTTACACTGCCGGGTTCATCAGAAAGGAAAGGAAAGGGAAATAGAAGGGAACTGCCAAGTGGATATTGAAGCCAAAAAAGCCACAAGGCAGGACCCTCCATTAGAAATACTTATAGAAGGACCCCTAGTATGGGGTAATCCCCTCTGGGAAACCAAGCCCCAGTACTCAGCAGGAGAAATAGAATGGGGAACCTCACGAGGACATAGTTTCCTCCCCTCAGGATGGCTAGCCACCAAAGAAGGAAAAATACTTTTGCCTGCAGCTAACCAATGGAAATGGCTTAAAACCCTTCACCAAACCTTTCACTTAGGCATTGATAGCACCCATCAGATGGCCAAATTAGTATTTACTGGACCAAGCCTTTTCAAAACTATGAAGCAGATAGACAGGGCCTGTGAAGTGTGCCAAAGAAATAATCCCCTGCACTTCAGGCCATACATTTCAATCCCTGTATCTTTAACCTCTTTGTTAAGTTTGTCTATTCCAGAATTGAAGCTGTAAAACTACAAATGTCCTTCAAACAGAGCCCCAGATGCAGTCCATGACTAAGCTCTATCACGGACCCCTGGACCAGCTTGCTAGCCCATGCTATGATGTTGATGACATCAAAGGCACCCTTCCCGAGGAAATCTCAACTGCATGACCCCTACTACGCCCCAGTTCAGCAGGGAGCAGTTAGAGCGGTCATCGGCCAACCTCCCCAACAGCGCTTGGGTTTTCCTGTTGAGAGTGGGGACTGAGAGACAGGACTAGCTGAATTTCCTAGGCTAAGAATCCCTAAACCTAGCTGGAAAGGTGACTGCATCCACCTTTAAACATGGGGCTGGCAACTTAGCTCACATCCGACCAGTCAGGTAGTAAAGAGAGCTCACTAAAATGCTAATTAGGCAAAAACAGGAGGTAAAGAAATAGCCAGTCATCTATCGCCTGAGAGAACAGGGGGAGGGACAATGATCGGGATATAATCCCAGGCATTTGAGCCAGCAATGGCAACCTCCTTTGGGTCCCCTCCCATTTTATGAGAGCTCTGTTTTCACTCTATTAAATCTTGCAAACGCAAACAAACAAACAAACAAACAAAAAACCAACAAAAACCCACTATGGAGGTCCCTCACAAAATTAAAAACAAAACTACCATATGAGCCAGCAATCTTACGACTGAGTATATAGCCAAAGGATATGAAATCAGAATGTTGAAGAGATACCTGCACTCCCATGTTCGCTGCAGCATTATTCACAATAACCAAGCTATGAAACCCACTTAATTGTTCATAAACAGATGAATGAATAAAGAAAATGGAGTACATATACACAATGGAATAGTATACACTCTTTAAAAAGAAGGAAATCCTGTCATTTGCTGCAATGTAGATGAACCTAGAGGATATTACATTAAGTGAAATAAGCCAGACACAGAAAAACAAATACCACATGATCTCACACATATGTGAATCTAAAAAAGTTGAGCTTGGCTGGGCACAGTGGCTCATGCCTGTAATCCCAGCACTTTGGGAGGCTGAAGCGGGTGGATCACTTGAGGTCAGGAGTTTAAGACCAGCCTGGCCAACATGGTGAAACCTCATCTCTACTAGAATACAAAAATTTCAATTTTTAAAATAAAAAATTTCAATTTCTAATTGCTGCTATTGTATATAAATACTATTAAATTTGTAAATGTACAAAAACATCAAAAAATATGAAACAGGGATAAAATTGACAATAGATGTTTAATATTTGGTTACTGCAAACTACAAAATATTGCTGAGAAAAATTAAAGAAGATATGAGTAAATGAAGTGATACATTGCATTAATGAATAGCAAGATTCTGTATTGTTAAGATGTAAACAGTACTCCCCAGATTGATCTATGGATTCAAGGTATACCCAGTAAAAATCTACATAGGCATTTTTTGGAGAAATTGACAAGGTGATTCTAAAATTTATATGACGATGGAAAGGCACTGGAATACTCAACACACTTTGAAAAAGTAGAACAAAGTTGGAGAACTTATACTACCTGACTTCAAGATATTATAAAGTTATAACAATCAAGACACTGTGGTATTGATGTCAGAAAGATAAATAGATATATGGAACAGAATAGAGAGTCAACCAATTTTTAACAAAGGAGGAAAGGCAATTAAATAGACAAAGGAGAGCTTTCCAATAAATGGTTCTGGAACAATTGTATATTCATAGGCAAAAAAAGTGAATTTTAATCCATAACTCACACCATATAACAAAAAATAACTCAGTTTGGATTATACACCTAAATGTAAAACCTACAATTACAGAACTTTAAGAAGTGTTTGTTTGCTGAGTCATTTAAGTTACAAATATAACATTTCAACCCTAAGTACTTCAGCATATATCTGAAAAATTGATTATTGTATTTATTCATGTTATTGTTATAGCCAATAAAGTTAAAGCTGACACCATAACATTACCTAATATATAGTCTATATTCAAATTCCCTTAATTGACCCAGTAATATTCTTTTCTTGCTATTTATTTCAACCCAAGATCAAATCCAGGGTTACGGACGAATTTAGTTTTCAGGTTTATCTCTTATAATATAGAATCGTTCCCTCCTTCCAACCTTTACTCATTTTATGACACGGACATTTTTCAAAAGCCCATATCCATAGTCTTAAAGAGTGCTTTACAATCTGGATTTGTCTGATTGGTTATTGCTGTTTGGATACAGGTTAAATATTTCAGCAAGTATACTACATAAGTGATGTCGTACACTTCCCATTACATCCCAGCCGATACATCTAACATCAGTTTGTCCCACTGGTAATGCTAAGTGTTAATCATTTAATTAATCATTTAATTAGGTGGCATCTGCTGAATGTCTCCATTTGGAAGATGCCTTTTCCATTTGTAATCAACAGCAATCTGTGATGTAACACTTTGAGATGTATGAATAATATTTTGCTCTCTATTAGCAATTTGTCATTGATTATTTTTACCTGAATCTGTTATTGCATAAATGTTGCAAAATGGTAAATCTGTAAATTTATCATCCTTCTACATATATTAGTTGGCATTCTTTTGTAAAGAAGAATTTTCTTCCCTCCTCCTGTCTTTTCTTTAGTGTCACTATGGACATGGATTTTAAAAAATTCAATGTGTTATATCCAATTATATTATCATTATATATAATAAGTAATCACATATTATAATTAATGTGTTATATGCTATTCTTTGAGATTCTCAAACTGTCTCAAATGTGGCCACTGGGAGCCCCATCAATTCTGTTCCTGTGTTCTGTAGACATCTTTTTTTTTTTTTTTTTGAGACAGAGTCTGGGATCTGTCATCCTCGCTGGAGTGCTGTGGCGTGATCTTGGCTCACTGCAGCCTCCAGCTCCCAGGCTCAAGCCATCCTCCCACCTCAGCTTCCCCAGTAGCTGTGACTACAGGCACGCACTACAATGCCTGGCTAATATTTTGTATTTTTTGTAGAGATGGAGTCTTGCCACGTTGTCCAGGCTGGTCTTGAACTCCAGGACTCAAGCAATCTGCCCATCTCAGCCTCACAAAGTGCTGGGATTACAGGCGTGAGCCACCACATCCTACCTAGATGTGTCTTTTCCAGTCTTTGAGCACTCCCTTGATTTCTGGCACTAAATATTCCAGGGTTGTCTTGTGGTTTCCTTTCTCCTAACTTAGAATTAGCCATTTGCCCAAAAAGTCCTGTTGTCTTTAGTGAAGAATGATATCTGGAAACCAAGATCGCATTTCGAAGTGTGCTTACTGCTACTGATACAGAGCTCATCACGGTACCCTCCAGTTTCAGAGTTCCTCCTACCTTTTCCCCATCCATATTTAAACCTCTTCTTAAACAGGGAAAACCTAAGTTCCTGACTATCTGAAAACAATTTTTTCTCTATCCTGCAATACAAATAAAATAATTTCAGTACTCTAATGCCACTCCTAATAACAAATCTACTATTTCAGATTTTATTGCAGATCTTTTAGTCCATAGACGGATCCCATTCAGACTCCTGTCTTCAAAAGTTATGTTCATTCTTTTTACCTGCATCATTATGTTATTAACTTGACAAGTGGTTAGGTTTTTTTTTTTTTTCTGAATGAATTCAATTGTAAGGTTTGCTTCTTTCAACTTTTCAATTTATTTTTGAAATTGTAAAACATTCATACAACTCAGAAATTCAAACTGCATAAAAATATATGCTCAGGGATGTCACACTCCCCTCCCTGTCCTATCTAGCTCATTACCCCCGCCCCCCAGTCACCTCGGGTCATTATTTGCTTTTTTGGTTTATCCTTCTGGTGTTTACTTTTTACAAAAATATGCAAATGCATACACATATTTTTATTTCTCCTTCTTTCTGATATAGATAAAACTTACTACATATACTCTGTGGCACGTTGCTTTTTTCCACAAGAGTATATCCAGGAGATTGTTTCATATTGGGACACAGAGGCTTTCCACAGTACTTTTTTTCTGAGACAGAGTCTCACTTTGTTGCCCAGGCCAGAATACAGTGGGACCATCTCAGTTCACTGCAGTCTTGACCTCCAACGTTCAAGTCATCCTCCTGCCTCGCCTCCACCAAGTAGCTGCGACTACAGGCTCATGCCACCACGCTCGGCTAACTTTGGTATTTTTAGTAGAGATGGGGTTTTGTCATGTTGGCCAGGTCTGGAACTCCTGAGCTCAAGTCATCCTCCCTCCTCAGCCTCCTAAAATGCTGGGGCGCCACCACGCCCAGCCAGCTTTCCTCAGTTTTTTGTGGGTGCATCATACTCCACTGTGTGAATATATCATAGTTCACCATTCTCCTATGGCAGGGAATTAGTTTGTTTCCATTTTTGTTCCTTTGTTGTGAATAATTTTAATTGTATATATATGTGTGTGTGTGTGTGTATGTATATGTATGTATGTGTGTGTGTATATATATATATTACTTTTTTGAGATGGAGTCTTGCTCTGTCACCCGGGCTGGAGTGCAGTGGACTAATCTTGGCTCACTGCAACCTCTGCCTCACAGGTCCAAGCAATTCTCCTGTCTCAGCTTCCTGAGTAGCTGGAACTACAGGTGCCCGCCACCACACCCAGCTAATTTTTGTATTTTTAGTAGAGACGAAGTTTCATCATATTGGTGTGGCTGGTCTCAAACCTCTGACCTCAGGTGATCCACCCGCCTTGGACTCACAAAGTGCTGGGATCACAAGCATTTGTTTTTGTGGAAATATGTTTCTGAAGTTATGTGCCCATGAGTGTCTGAATCTGCTAGGGCTGCCATAAAATACCACAGACTGTGTGGCTTAAACAATTGAAATGTATGTTTTCACAGTTTTGGAGGCTGGAATTCCAAGATCAAGGTGGCAGCAAAGTGGATTTCTTCTCAGGCCTCTCTCATTGGCTTGTAAATGACCAACTTCTCCCTGTGTCTTCTCTTCACATGGTCTCTGTGTATTGTCTGTGTCCTAATCTCTTCCTATAAGGACACTAGTCATATTGGATTAGGGCCCACCCAAATGATCTCATTTTACCTTAGTTAACCTCTTTAAAAGCCTTGTCCACAAATACAGTCACATTCTGGGGTACTGGGGGTAAAGATGTCAACATATAAATGTGACAGGAACACAATTCAGTTCTTAAAGAGTAAATGCTGGTATTGTTAAATTCACTTCATTGGGTTTATTTAAGTTTGCACTATCACCAGCAATCAAGTGCTTCTTTTTAATGTTTTTAAAAATACGGCTGAACAAAGTACTGCTTAGCAGTAGCCACACTAAAAGTGTTTCCTTTCATATTAGAGGCTATAATTTTGTTTCTTCTATTTCAGCTCTCCTTGCCTAGACGATCATGTTTGAGTTTCACAAATTTCAAGTTATGTTGACATAATTTTCTTTTTCACGAATTGCATATGAGGTACTTAATGTTACAGAAACACTTCTTGTGGCAGGCCAGGCTGGATTTTAAGTTGTCGTGACTCAGATGTTTTCCCTTGAATCTGGATGTTGTTTCCCAAAGAATCCTTGCCTTGAATATCTCCTCCACTATAATAATGATTCTGAGAGTGGGACACGTGGGTTTTCTAAACTAATGAAAATGTGTCAACCTGGAGTTGCATCCTAAAGTCGCTGAGTTTTCAAGTCCATGTGAGGAAGAAAGGAAGAGACAAAGTGAGTACAGTCTATTCTAGAAAGGCATAAAATGAAAAACATTTCAGGGTACAAGAAAGACTAAGTGTGCTACTTCCTTATCATTGTCCCTTGCATTATTGGTGTATCGTGAAAAATAAATTCTCATTCTAGGGATTATGACTTCATGGGGAGGCAATAACGCTGCAAGAGATTTATAGCTATTTCTGGTCTCCTGCATTTTGATACCACAGGGTTACCTTCTCCAGTTCTCACAGGTGAGTTCTCTTTAAGGCCTGTTCCTTTCCCTGCCATCAGCTTGCCCTCATTAAATAGAACTTTACCTGTAACTGCTCCCTACAATGGTTTTCTATTGATGAATAGTCTCATATTCTAGGTGTTTATTTTCCAAGTGAAATTTCATTCCAAAACCAGTTACAAACAAGTGTTCCGAATCTCTTTAATCTCTTTTAATTACAAAAGAAAACATCCTCACTACATCAAGTTTACATAGTACAGATGTCTATGAAAGTAAAAAGCAAAAGTTATTCTTTAACTCCAGAGGTAACTTATAATAGTGTTTATATGTTTTTAAAAAAATCTCAGTGAGGGAGCAGTTGGGAAATACACTGTCTTGTACTGTTGCTGGGTGTATATGTTTGTTAACATCTCTGGAGATGCACATAATCTCAGAATTAGTGATTCACTTTCAGAAATTTACTCTGCAGGTATAAGATTTATTCTCTTATATATACAAATATATATTTACAAAAGTTCACTGTAAGCATTGTTTGCATCAGTAACTATCTAAACGCAAGCCAAATGTCCACCAAAAAGAGGTTGTATAAACAAATAATAATACTCTTACTCAACAGAATACTATAAAGCTTTTTTTTTTCTTAAGAGACAGGGTCTTGCCAAGATGCCCGGGGTAGATTGGAATTCCTGGGCTCAGGGGATCTTCCTGCCTGTCTGCCTCCCAAATAGCTGGGACTACAGGCATGCACCATTACACCCACCTATTGATTTTTTTTAACTGAGGTGTATATGTTTACTAATATCTAAAGATGCTCAAAGCACAGTAAGGAGAAAAATCAAGTCACAGCGCTTGTAAGAAAGCATGTGGGTATTTGTGACATCTCTGTAATATGCATAGAATTCTTCTAGAAAGATGCACAACAAATGACTGTTTCTCTTGGCAGTGGGATTCAGGAGTTGGGGTAGTAGGTTGGAGGGCAGAACTTTTACTTTTTATTTTGTATTCTTTAGTTTGAAGGTTTTTTTAAAACCATGTGAATGTATGACTTTTAAAATTGAAAAAAAATATATTTTAAAGAAGCAATTTCCATGGTCTGGACTTGACTTCTATTTACAGCCCCCTGTTAAGCAGATCATGATGCATTAGTTTCCCACTGTTTCCTGAAAAATTTTTTTCTACATACTTTCTTTTTAATAGCCACTGTACATAATGAAAGAAAATGGTTGAATTTTGTCTAAGTTATAGTACAATTGGTAGGGAAAAGAAAAACAAGTTGGGCTTTATATTACATAATTCTTTGTTCTGTTGTGGTAACACACGTAAACTCCCAGGCAACATACCAAGATATGCTTAAGCAAAAAGGAAAAGAGCAAGAAATCTGAAGTGGAGAGCTTAGGCTGGAGACGTGTAGAACATTTGACTACCCGATACCACATTCCTAATTGTTTGTTACATGTTTACTTTCTAGATCCTGGAGACCAGAAAATAGTTTTCTCATGCCAAAATTACATTATAGTTGTAAAATGTGAATGCTTAGTTACTTAGTTTTTGGGAAAGATTTGACCACTATTTATTTGAGAAAGATCAAGAATGATTAGAACTCAGTAGATTGAGGTTTTATGAAAGAATATATTACCATCTTAGACTTACAAAATGTTTTACAGTTACACAGAGTGAAGTATAGGCTAAGTCTTGTACAGCTGGCCACAGTGAAAATCACACGGCATTGGACTGCAGGACCATCAGCTTCTGATTCTGAGAATTTCTAGCTCTATCTCAGAGTTGCAACATATTATTGCTGGTCATGTCATTCCATGGTACTGACATCTTCTAAAAGTATTGGATGGCGCATGTAAATTACAACAAAATGAATATTTAATTTCGTTTTTAGAATATTTAGCAGTATTTTGCAATTCCCCTGGAGAACTGGCGGCTCCATGGGCTGCTGCAAAGCCAGGGCTAGCAATCCCTGCCAGAGAAGACCACTAGCATCAACCGCTTCTAAGAAGTCAGGAATGGTATGAAATGGAAGCAGAATGTGTCACTGTCACTGTTTTGATTTGATTTTTTAAAATCAAGAATTGGCTTTCCCAAGTAGGTACCAGAACAGTGCTACTGTTCAAATATTTCTTAAAACTCTGTACTGTCGATTATGGGAAAGCAAAGCCTGGGCACTTCCCCTGCCCTCCCTGACCAATTCCAGCAAGGAAAACCATCTGTGTCCTGGTAAAGCCCAGAACAACTGAATGCTCTGTGCAACAAGAAACAGTTCCTCCCACTATTCCTCTGCCTTATCCAAATACAGCTGTTTGCTTCAGTCTGCAAGTGCCTGAATGCACAGGCGGTTTCTGTGTCCGTTGTGTGAAAACCAACTAACATTTGCAACCTACTTTAGTTTTCAAAGCATTTTTCCCTCTTCTGTATCCTGTGCTCCTTCTTCACACACGACCACAAGTTAGAGGTAAACTGAAGTTTTTATGATGTACTCAAGCTTCCCCCCTCCTCAGAGTGTCAAATCAGGTTGAAAATGTAATTGGTAAATATTTATTTGAGAATTGTAGGAACATTTTTATGTTTTCTGAGAAATAATCGATTAAAATTGAATTTTAATCACATCCCCGCCTTCCAAAATGAGAGTTGAACTTCTGATGTTTTAAAATTTGACCAAACTAGTATCTGTGCTGTTTTATTCTATTCAGTTCAATGGCGCAGTTATTTACTGAGCATTCACTGTGCACAGGGTATATGCCATACAACCTCAAGCAAGGCTGCTCATGGCTCTAGAAGGATCTTAGGGGTCCATGGAGAACATTAGACAGTGAGGAAATGGGCTAGGGTGTGAGTGATCCTTTGAAATGTGGGAGCACAGGGTGCTGAGGGAGCTCCAGGAGGGACACTAACTCCATCTTGGGAGAACATTTCTCATGCGGCTTCACATCTTCACAGTATGTTAAGGAGAAACATACTGTTTGGATTACAGACAGTGGTGTGAAAGCATCCTGTTTGGAAAAAGCAAACAAAAACATGCATATTTTCCCCCCTTGGCTTTGTCCATGTTCATCATGTTTTCCTCCAAGTTCCTCCTCTTATCTCATCATGGGCTTATGACTCCTTACGAGCTGCACAGGATGCTGGCTGTAAACAGAATCTTGGGAAAGGGTCTGAAAATGCCTGTGTCATGCCAGGGCGTGGGAGGCAAAGAGTGAAGGGTCCAGCCGGGGACACCGGGAGAGAGGAAAAGACACCCACAACACAGCTGACTCTGGTTAGCAAAACAACCAAGGCCAGGGTAGGCAAGGCCAAAGGGCCCGAGGCTTGCTGAGGATCAGACTGCTCAATTGAGATGTTACTTTTGGGAATCTCTACTTGATCCTCTCTACCCCAGTACTGTCCTCCAAGCAGGGGTGGAGGACCCCTCTGGGCCTCTACAGAAACCTTGTTGCTCTCTCTAGTCACAAGAGGTCACAAGAGCTTCGGGTGTGGCAATCCCCTGTTCACTTGTCACTCCTATTAAGCTGTAAGTGTCCAGAGTTCAAGGCTGCTCTTTTATCTTCAGTGTCTTTCATACTACCTGGCTTAGACTAGCTTTCAGAAAATGTTTCCTCTTTTTTTTTTTTTTTTCCCTGAGAAGGAGTCTTGCTCTGTTGCCCAGGCTGGAGTGTAGTGGCATGATCTTGGCTCATGCAACCTCTGCCTCTGGGGTTTAAGCAATTCTCCTGCCTCAGCCTCTGGAGTAGCTGGGATTTACAGGTGTGTGCCACCATGCCTGGCTAATTTATTTTTTGTATTTTGGTAGAGATGGGGTATCACCATGTTGGACAGGCTGGTCTCAAACTCCTGACCTTGTGATCTGCCCACCTCGGCCACCCAAAGTGTTGGGATTACAGGCGTGAGCCACCATTTTTTTAATTAAAAAAAAAAATACTGGCCTGGGTGCCATGGCACACACCTGTAATCCCAGCACTTTGGAGGCTGAGGTGGGAGGACTGCTTGATGCCAAGAGATATGATCAGCCTGGGAAACACAGGCTGAACCCTTTTCTAAAATAATAAAATAAAATAAATTGCCTGGGTGTGGTGGTACATGCCTGTAGTCATAGCTATTTGGGAGGCTTAGGTGGGAGGACGACTTGAGGCCAGGAGGTTGAGGCTACAGTGAGTTATGATTTTACCTGTGCACTCTAGCCTGGGTGAGACAGTGAGACCCTGCCTCAAAAATAATTAATTAAAACATGAAAAAATACTAGAAATCTTCAAATTAAAGCACACACAGACACTTAATCCTACTGCTTTTTTTTTAAAAAATTACATTAAGATGTGAAAGTTCCCCTTTCATATCCTCCCTGTCTTCTTTGCTGAAACAGATATATGTATACAGTAAATGTTGGTTGAGTCAATTAATAAATGAGTGAACAAACACTCTTGTCTGTGTTGAGATCAAATCCTGGAAGGAGGCTCCCAGTTTTTGCATCTGGAAGTCTAAGCATTGGTCTCAAGTTAGGTGCAAATCCTACCCCCTTGAATTCAAGGCTAGCCATTCCCTAGCCATAGCTGTAGCTGCTAGCTAGTAAGCTTCTGAGAGCACAAATTATGTTCTTTACCTCATATTACTACACACAGTGTTCCACCAAAAAAGTGGGGAGGGGTGCTCAATAGCTAATTATTAAATAATGAATCAACAAACTGTCCCCACCTTACCTGCCCAGCATTTTTCTCTGAAGATGCAGTGAATAGAAGTTGTATTAGTTCCCTATTGCTGCTCTAACAAGGTATCACAAACTTGAAGGCTTAAAACAACTCATATGGTTGAGTGCAGTGGCTCAGACCTGTAATCCCAGCACTTTGGGAGGCTGAGGCAGGTGGATCACCTGAGGTCAGGGGTTCGAGAACAACCTGGCCAGCACATGGCAAAACCTCATCTCAACTAAAAATACAAAACAATTAGCCGGGTGTGGTAGGCGCCCGTAATCCCAGCTATTTGGGAGGCTGAGGCAGGAAAATCGCTTGAGCCCAGGAGGCAGAGGTTGCAGTGAGCTGAGATCGCTCCACTGTACTCCAGTCTGGGCAGCAGAGCAAGACTCCATCTCAAAGAAAACAAAAACAGAAACAAATGTATTAGCTTATGGTTCTTGGGGTAAGAAGCCCTGAAATCAAGGTGGAGGCAGGGCTGAATTCCACCTGGAGGCTTTAGGGGAGAATCCAGGCTTTTCTTTTCTACCTGCATTCCTTGGCTCTCGGTCCCCTTCCATCTTCCAACCTCTGTTTCCATCATCACATTTCCTTCTCAGACTGACTCTCCTGCCCCCCTGTTAGAAAAACCTCTATGATTACATTGGAGAATAAACCAGGATAATATTCTCATCTCAAGATTTTTAATCACATCTGCAAAGTTCCTTCTGCCATATAGTCATCTTCAGGGCCCCTCATTCTGTCTACCATAAAGCCCTTGGGGCAGAGACACAGAAAATCTGTGCACGTTCTGGTCCGCACTCTCCGAAAGAGCAGTTTGACTTCATGTGCATTCACTTTGATCTTAGTTTCCTTATCTGTAAATAAGAAAATGCATTTAACAAATACGTTACTAGACATGCACATTCTGAACTTTGAGGATACATAATAAAGCAGACAAAAGGCCATGCTCCTATGCTGCTTATATTCTAGAGGAGGAGAAAATAAAGTAAAAGATTTTAGGTGGTAACTGGTGAGCATTGGTGAGGAGACCAGCACATCTGGAGTAGAGCAAAGCAGGGGGAAGGCAATGGGGAAAGGGCCAGAAAGAGAGGTTGGGATGGGAGATGCAGGTCACTTAGGTCTTATAGGTTTTGACAACTTTGGATTTTTTCCAAATGACATGGAAAGCCACTGGAGGGTTTTGGGCAAAGGAGTGACCATGACCTGACTTACATTTTAATAGACCACTCTGGTGGCTGATTGAAAATACACGGAACAGGGTGAAGGTAGAAGCAGGGAGATGTGTTGGTACCTTATTCTCTTTACTCCCACCTTTCTTTATGCCCTATTCATTTGCATATCCTTGCTTTCTCTGTCCTTTCTCATATCCTTGCAGTTCTCTGTCCTAAGAGCACCCTGCTCCTCTTTCCAATTCAAAATTCTATACAGACACTCCTTCAAGACTGAGCTCAGTATTCATTTTAGAGCAGTAAGGAAACTTGGGGAGCTTATTCTTTGCCCCCATCTTCAGATGACGACACTGGGGTCCAGAACTCTTAGGCAGCCTGTCCAAGGTTATACAAATAGCAAGCAGTGAGGCTAGGATTGCTCATAAAGTGTGATTCTAAGGAAATCGAAAGGGCTTCCTGATACAAAGATGTTTCTTTTGAATTTTTTTTATTCTTCTTCTTTTTTTTTTTTTTGACAAACCCACAGCCAACATCCTATGACTTGAAATTCTGTTTGCTGTTTGCCTTCTCCCTAATTAAACTGAGATCTTGAAGGACATGGATAGTATCCTATTCAGCTCTGTGTATTTAGCTCAGTGCCTGGCACAATAGACACTCAATAAGTATTTGCTAGGTGAGTAAATAATGGAATGTCAAGCTCTTGAAAATCTGTTTGTGTGTTACCAGTCTCATGACCTCCCCAACTCCACCATTTCATGGTGTTAAATGTCAGTTGGACAGGTCTAAAAACCTATGAGCTGAGTGTTCTAGAAAAGGAGACCTTATTATTGTTTTAAAAAAAAGGAGTGGCAACATGATTAGAGTGGGGATCTTCCCAACACAGTAAAGGCCAGAGCTAGAGACCCTCTTCTTTTCTTTCCCTCCTTAATTCTCAAGCAGTTCTGGGATAAGAGGGATGACTAAGTTCTAAATGAATGTTACTCTTTGAGGAGAAACCACAGTCCTGTAACCTTCTCTGCATTAGGCATGGTAGTCTGGTTTTTACTGAGGTAATAACTAGCAGTGACAACGTAAGTTGTAAGTACCCCTGCCTCTTACTCGTGTGGTGGGGTTGTGCACGTAGACCAGGAGAAAGGCCCCAAGAAGTATGTCCCTGTTTTCACTGTCAGTGGTTGTGTGGACTCATACTAAATTATCTAGTAGCTAATATTTTTAAAAATAGGGAACTTGGCTGGGCGTGGTGGCTCATGCCTGTAATCCCAGTTCTGTGGGAGGCTGAGGCGGGTGGATCACCTGAGATCAGGAGTTTGAGACTAGCCTGCCCAACATGGTGAAACCTCATCTCTACTAAAAATACAAAAATTAGCCAGGCGTGGTGGCAGGCGCCTATAATCCCAGCTATTCAGGAGGCTGAGGTAGGAGAATCGCTTGAACCCGGGAAGTGGAGGTTGTGTTGAGCCGAGATTGCAACACTGCACTCTAGCCTGGGCGACGGAGTGAGACTCCGTCTCAAAAAAATAAAATAAAATAAAAATAATAATAGGGGACTTGAGTTCATACTATCATGCTCATGCTCTAGAATGGCACCTATCTTCCTGTTGTATTTCATAAGTTTATAAGGAATCCTCCCTGCAATACTCAGCTTTTCTATGGTGGGATTCATATTTTAATCCTCCATGGAGTGCCAGCATCCTAGACACAACCATGTTAATTGGAGTTGGTCAATACATGTGGGCAGGATGGCAGTGACGGAGGGAGGAAAGAAAGGTGGTTTTCCAATTGCATGCCTCTGAGGTTTTGGAGTGGGAAATAGGAAACTAGAGCCAAGAAAAGGTGATACATTTGATAATACGTAAGAAGTATCATATGTGGTACTCGGATAACATAAAAATTACCTTTTCAGTGCTTTAGTTTCATGGACATGCAGTAAGAATGCATTAAATGATTTTTTTTTTTTTAAATGAGTGAACAGTATGAATGAATACAAGTACTGGTGCCTTTGCCTGACAACCTTTAGTGATAAATGGTTTTCCCATCTCTTCCAGATTTTACTCTTCCCTCCAGGCTCTCTCCCACAATACTAGCTCCCAAACTGTGGCCCCCTCCAATCCCCACCAAGAGATGCACGTAATAATATTAGAAGACTCTTTATTTCTCCTTTATTTTGAATTTATTATCTAATGTTTTCTAACAAATTTTTTTCTTCAAGTTAGTCACAATTTGATTCAATTCCTCCAACGCTAGACTACCCAAGACACGGTTTCTGGGTCTTCCACAAATTCATGATATAACAATCAACGAATCATTGAGGTGCCAGTGGGATCCTCTGTCAAAATAGCAGGATAATTCCACTTATTAACCTGTATTTCCAAAGTACTGGGCAGTCCTTGGGTTAGAAATGCAACAACACCTACATGAGCATAAGCTTATATGTTAATGGCTAGAAGGAACCTTGAGAGGCATTTGGTTCAAACATTCTCACTTCTTTTCAGACACATACGTGCATAAAAAGGTTCAAAAGTTGCCTGGGCCCTGTGGCTCATGCCTGTAATCCCAGCACTTTGGGAGGCTGAGGCAGGTGGATCACTTGAGATCAGGAGTTCGAGACCAATCTGGCCAACATGGTGAAACCCCATCTCTACGAAAAATGCAAAAATTAGCCAGGCATGGTGGCAGGCACCTGAAATCCCAGCTACCCAGGAGGCTAAGGCAAGAGAATTGCTTGAACCCAGGAGGCAGAGGTTGCAGTGAGTCCAGATCACTCCACTGCACTCCAGCCTGGGCAACAGAGTGAAACTCGGTCTAAAAAAAAAAAAAAGTGGCAAAGTTAAGGACTTTCCAATGTCACTTTACTTGCTACAGCAGTGTTAGGACCGGGAATAAAGTCCCATCTTCTTTTCAGTGCACCCATTGCCTTCTGGGACACATTTTCTCCTTTTCTGCTTCAGTCCTCCTAGTGGAAGTTTACCCTCTTAGATTACAACTGATACGAACAGATCCTTAAACACAGAACTGGCACACAGAAAACTTGATGATAAATTGGAAAATGATGCAAGCACAAGGACTGAATCCAGAAATAAATCATATCTTCACATAATGTTTAGAGAAATTGCATTTTGAAAAATTTCCATAGAAATTATTTTACCCACCACAGGAATGCTACTCTCTCCCACAGGGATTTGACCAAACAGAAAGGGAAGCAGAATGGAGGAAAAGTAGTAATTTAGATTTATATGTGAAACATTGTTTGGAACCTAAGTAATAACCCTTAACTAATCAGAATGTTTTATGCATTCTGCTTTTTAGCATAAAGAGCAAACCACAAGAAAGCAAGCATGTAGTAGAGAATTAAAAAATGCTTCCAGGGTTTCTTAGGCTCAAAAAAAATTTTTTTCCCAACCCTCTGCACTATCTAAAATATCCCATTGCACATTTCCCTCCTTCTCCTCGCATGTGTTTTGTTCATTTAACCAATTTGCCAATATTTATTGAGCTCCTTCTTTTTTTTTTCTTAGTTTCCACGTACAGCACTGATGAGTCCATCTTGGATGTGCCTAGTACTCTAAGTCAGAGATGAAGATAAAGTTCTTTCCTTTAAGAGTTTAATGCCTGTTTAAAAAGTTATCCTAAGATGATTTTGGTTTTTATCATTTTTAGTTATATTCCTAGTTCTGTAAATAGATAGCTCTACAGTGAATATTTTCATTCGGATCCATTGTCTATCATTTTGCATTTTGTTCTGTGCATCTGGGGAAGGGGCTGGCAGAGGGACTGACCTTTACGGACTGGATAAGTCATACTCCTTTGCTCTGAGGTTCATCAAATGGGAGTAACCAAAAGATCAGAAGATCAAAGCGTGAGAGGAGAGAGAGGCAGGGGTATTTATTTCCCACCCACCATCTCTCCAACACACATATACTTTGTTCTCCACACCTACAAGCTGTGGGTAGACAGTGGTTCCATTCCTCTTCTAAATGCCACAGCACCTGTTAGGTAGCCCTCTTCTGGATCTCTTAGGCTAGCAGCTGGCACACAAATCATTGTGACTGCCGATTACAAAAGAAGCAGCATATTTCTGAGAACAAGCCAAAAGTAATACAGTTGGGAGCTAGAGGAACTGCTACAGAGAACGAAAACAGGTCAAGATATTCTTCCCACCTACCCTTCAAAAAGAGATCTGTGGAAAGCCACTTCATATTCAGGTGGCTGAGAGTTGCATATTCTCTGTCTTTCATAAACGGAAACCTGCTATGCTAGGATGACAAGCAGGGGCAATTTCACTTGGTTGAACATAGCTTCCTGGAGCACAGTCTTGAGAAAAATTTTGAGGCCCATTCTCAGAACCTACATCTCAGTATCTTCCACAGACATGGGGTCAGCAGATATACTCTAAAATGTGGATTCTGACTATAATACCTATTTCTGTATTTCTAAATGACTATAATCTGAGACAAGGCAGAAACGAGTGTCTTGAAACACAAGAGTTACAATGGTGTCATGTAGCCCTCCTCTTTCTTCCCCTCACTTTACACACAAGGAAAAAGAGGCACATACACGGAAAAAGAAGCATGTGAACGGTGAATGGTTCACAGATCAGTAATGCATGCTGATTTTCTCCAAGATCGTGCTCAGTTCTACTTACTGAGGAGAAAAAGTAAAGAAAAATATGGTTGATTGCAGTTGTCAATGAATCTGGGGAAGTCCAATGAAATCTCATGGGCTGAAGTGGAATTTGACTGAGACAGTGAGGTCAAGACCCTATTTTTAGAGAGGCAAAGATATCTTTTAATCGTGTTTTTACAAATATCAAGATCTAAGCATTATGTTTTACTTTCAGTAGTGACACCTAGGTTCATAGCATCATACTAGAAGACAGGGTGTTGGATGGAATCTAATGTAGTTTGATTACAAAGACAAACAGAAAAGAGCCTATCTAAAAGCCACTCGAGGGAGCTTTTTGGAGATCTTGTTAATGTTCTTTTTGTAAAAGATAAGCTTTGAATTGCAAACCCTGCTCCCCCAAGTTATAAAGTAGCTGGGAGCAAAGGATGGTGATTTTAAAATAGAATAAGTGTACAGATAGTATAAGGATCTTGTCTTTAGGGCCATACCAAGTAGAAAAGATACACCATGCAAAGAGAGACAACAAAATAAAATATACTTTCAAAAGTTTAATTTTGCTCATTTTAAAGTTGTATTTCCTCTACGGGATACACGTCCTAAGACTGAGGATGCAAAATGGGGATAAGGAACACTGAAATAGTCTTACAATTCTCCCAAATTATTCTCTATTCTAGATCCATACACAAGGGAGAAATTCTCTGCCTTTTTTAAAAGACCTGTTCTCTAATGTTGAAACGACCATTTGTAAGAGTATGGAGAGAAAATATTAAATATAAACAGGAATCCTGGGGCCTGTAACATTGCTATGTAATCAGTATTCCTCCTGGTTCTGCACACTAACAACTCTACACGTAACGGAGTCAGTTTTCATGCATGTTATTCACTTGTATCTGTTCTGACTTTCTACCCACCTTCCCCACCTTAACTCTCATCAAAATATCTTCACTGTTGTGGGGTGGAAAACTGTCTTTAAGGCAAGAAGTTGAACCTGGCAATACAGAGTGTGGCCTTGTCCCTTAATTTTAAGAAAAAAGTACTCTGAGAAAAATCCCATTTTGCTATTCACATCACTTAGTTTCTTCTTGCATTTTGCTCTTTCTTCCAGAAATAAAGTGATAATGATGGCTCCCTAAAAAACCCTTTAAGCCTTCCCAAAGATAAGATGAGCTTCTGATTATTGTCCTTACAATAAGACGCTATAATTTGCTCTCTCCCAAAAACTACTAGGGAAAGACAACATCTTTTTACATTAGGGATGGAGATGAGAGTATCAGCCTTTAAAAATAGGATACTTGCTTGTTCTGACTTTGAAGCCTAACACAAGGATGTGGCTTTATGTGGAACCTTCCCCCATTTGGACTGGCCCTAGCTTTAGCCTCTTCAGCTTTACCATGGTGTCAAAGTAGAACACTCATCTGGAGATGAAGGTTCTTCTTTTTTTTTTGAGATGGAGTTTTGCCCTTGTTGCCCAGGCTGGAGTGCAGCGGCACAATCTTGGCTCACTGCAACTGCTGCCTTCTGGTTTGGAGTGATTCTCCCGCCTCAGCCTCCTGAGTAGCGATTACAGGCACCTGCCACCATGCCTGGCTAATTTTTGTATTTTCAGTAGACGGGGTTTCACCATGTTGGCCAGGCTGGTCTCAAACTCCTGACCTCAGGTGATCCGCACACCTCGCCCTCCCAAAGTGCTGGGATTACAGGCATGAGCCACTGCACCTGACTGAAGGTTCTTCTCATTCTTGCTTTTACTTGTGTGATTTTGGTCAAGGTACTTAATATCTGTGGATCAGTTTCATCAGTTATAAAATAAGAGGAGGAACTAAAGTTAAGCCAAAGGTAAAAAAAGAATAATCATTATTACAGCTTCCCACATACTTTAATGACTCTTGGAAGTTATCTCACTCAAAAGCAGGATCTGCCTCACTTTAATGTGGGTCCTTATAATAGGTCCAGCATAAGATGGCATGGTCAGAGAACATGTACAGAGAACTGTACCCCATAATTATGAAGAGAGAGATTTGTTCGCTTTTATTATGGAATCTCTTCTATATTTGAAAAAACATATTCAATATAAATGAAAGGTCAGGGGTGAATGAACTGTGCTTTAAGTAAGTTTTGAAGACAACTGCCATCTAGTCTTTGCAGTCTGCAAAATTCTTCTTTAAGTGAATAAATGTGTAGGGCAAATCTCCATCACCTTGATCAGCATCTAATACCAACCTGACACTTAGAATTAAATTAGAGAAACAAAATTGGATACTTTGAGACTTGAGGGCTGATTATACTGCTTGAGCTAAGAATGGATTTAAACTCTTCCCTTATCCCATTTAAATCTAACTAGGTATAAACTCTCCATTACTAAGGAATAGAGGTGTGTCTGCAGAGGTGGAGGTTCCCCTTGATGTTCTTGGACAAGGAAACCTAATCCTTTCTTCTGACACACATGGTTGCAATAGAAACCATTTCCCAACTGCCAGTCTGGTTTTAATCTGTTGTTTCTAGCAAGAGAGGATTTGCACGGAATGTTAAGGAGAGAACAAAATTACCAGAACTTACTATAAAGTAAAAGTGTTGATGAGAAATCAAAATTTAAACAAGTGTTCAAAATTGTAAGCATGAACATATGTAGACACATAGTTCATGCTATAAGAATAGGACTATAGAAGTTTTTAATCTTAGGTATGTTTAAAGTCTGCTCTCAATACAACATTTATATCTCACTTTACCAAAGTTCTTTAGCTTACTCAAATGATAGCAGTGGTAAAATACTGTCATTAAATACAATGGTGCTTCATTTAAACAACACTGTTGGAGAAAGAAGTATTCCATAGGAGAATTTTCCATATAACCAACTGCATAATACACACTTTTCTTTCTTTCTTTTTTTTTTTTTTCTGAGACAGTCTAGCTGTGTCGCCCAGTGTGGAATGCAGTGGCTCGGTCTGGGCTCCCTGAAACCTCCACCTCCCTGGTTCAAGCAACTCTCGTGTCTCAGCCTCCTGAGTAGCTGGGACTACAGGCACACACCACCATGCCCGGATAATTTTTGTATTTTTCGTAGAGATGGGGTTTCACCATGTTGGCCAGGCTGGTCTGGAACTCCTGACCTCAAGCGATCTGCCCACCCCGGCCTCCCAAAGTGCTGGGATTACAGGTGTGAGCCACCATGCCCAGCCCATGATATATATATACACTTTTAAATGTTAACCATTTTGTATGAAAATATTTCAAAAGTGTATTACAGGTTTTTTCTTTAAACATACATTGAATAATATCTTTCCCAGAGGAGTCACGGTTACATTAAAAACTTATTAAAATAAGTTAAATATACTGAGCTGAATATATTCCTCCTCTTAGAAGATGGTGAGCTTTGTAGTCATACTTTCCCCAACATCAAAATGCTTACTGTGAAAAAGTACAAAAGTAGACAGAACTGGTTCATTTTTAATACATCCTGTGTCTTTTCTGTGAACTTCCTTCCGGCGGTTAAAAGCATATCAATCGCTGACAATAAGCTGTGTAATTTGTTAAAATCCAATTTACTTTTAAAAGAGGTGCCTACTCGGCACAAGAGACTATTCTAGGTGCTGGGGGAGATGTTAGAAATATAAACTATAGTCCTTGTCCAAGAAGCAAGGCTGGCTGAGTGACACCTGAGAGTTACCAGGTGACCACCACGGTGCAAAACACAATTTATTACTTCTAACAAAGTCTAAAAATTGCAAATATTTTTGATTTTAAAAATCAGGATACTTAAGTTATCAAACTTGTGGTCTGAAAGTCCCACCTTTTTTAGTGGACTATGTCTTGGAAATACGTCCCACGAAAATATTATTGGTCATGGGAGTCTGCACGTAAGACTAAGAACTACTTCTTGAAGAAATAAAGTAGGTATACCCTTTGACAGCTTTTGGTGCACCACAGTCTCATTGCTAGGTTTTATCTTGCTATCTAGATGGCTAAGGATGTCAGAAATCTAACCTTGCTAATTGCTAGGGTCATATAATCTAATTAATAAAATATATGTAAAAAACTGTACTATAATGCTTTGCTCCATGTATGAGTAAAACATGTAGGGCATTTATTAAACTGCATTTTACAAGGGATAACATACATCCCCTTTCCCCGGCAAGGTTTGTTTCCAAGGTCTCAGTAATATCACATTCTTTGGGTTCTACAACACCTCTCGGCTCCTTTATTTCCATCATCTGGCTGCTTTCATTCCACAAACTCTATCTGGTGGTCTCAAGGATTTCCTTGGTTTCAATTACCATCTGTTCTGTAGTTCATATCGCTTCTGAGCTTCAGACCCATGTATCTATTCCATGGGTACCACATTTTGGAAGTACTACAAGCACCTCAAATTTAACAGCCAAAACCAAACTGATGAGTTTTGTTGAAGGCTGTAACTTGGTTTCCTAGTTTTTTTTTTTTTTTTTGCCTTTATCCCTTTTCGCTCACTTCTAAATTACACCAATTATACTTGAACTTCACCAGTACTTTGTATACCTACAAGATTATACTATATGGTTTTAATTTACTGTTTTGTCTTACCCTGGTAGATTTCAGCTCCTTTATAGGCATCTCTTTATCTCTACCTCTCCTTGGTAATTTTCAGTAGCTGGATGAATTATAACAAAACACATAAAGGAATCCTCATTAATTTCTTCCAGTTATATTTTTACTGAAACACTCGTAAATCTGTCTGGGCGATTTTTAGGTGAATTAACAGAAGCAGGAGAACTATATTAAATTTTATCATAACCCCAAACAAAACAATTTCTTCCATCAGGTATAACCTTCCTGCAGTCTTTCCTAGATCAGGTTGAAACACCCCAGTCCTAACCACTCCTCCTCAAAACTTGGTGTTTGCTTCTTTAACACCTATTAAGTGTATACATCATTTATTTATCCGATACTCTATTAAACTGTACACATCTTGAAGGCAAGATATGACTTTCTCTGTACTTTCAGTGCCTAGCACATTACGGTAGGGTTCAACAAAGTTCACAGGACGAATGAAATAAGGCCACATAAGCCCAGTGCGGTGGTGCATGCCTGTAATCCTAGCACTTTGGGAGGCCGAGGCAGATGGCTTGGCTTGAGCTCAGGAGTTTGAGAGGGCCTGGGCAACATGGTGAAACCCTGTCTCTACCAAAAATACAAAACTTAGCCGGGCGTGGTGGCGCACCCTTGTGGTCCCAGCTACTCAGGAGGCTGAGGCCGAACAGCTTGAGCCTGGGAGGCGGAGGTTACAGTGAGCCGAGATCGCGCCACTGCACTTCAGCCTGGGCGAGAGTGAGACCTTGTCTCAAAGAAAAAAAAGGGTAATGAGGCCACATACGTCTAAAAACACCACTTACACTGCCCTCTAAAAGAACTGGGAGTTCCTAAACAAACTTCAAGGTTGCCTTCACAAAGCCGAGAAAGGCAGCCTACTTGACTTTCTTCCCAGTCTAAAGGGCTGCTACTAATAATCCCCAAAGAGATTCTCCTTCCAGTAAGGCTGGGCAGACACGGAATCCAGGGAAAATCACTAAAGCCCCACCTCGTTCCTGTCCCCACCTGCTCGGTAAAAACTGCACTCCGCCTGATAGCGGCTGCGCCGCGGAGCCTGGAGGCCCGGGCCGCGCCCAGCAAGCAGGAGTCGCGAGACGAGGATTGGCTCTCTGAACAGACGTCATTGTGAAAAGACGGCTCCGCCCTTCTCGAGATGGCGCTGCACTCAATGCGGAAAGCGCGTGGGTGCTGGAGGTTCATCCGGGCACTTCATAAAGGATCCGCAGCTGCTCCCGCTCCCCAGGTAACCAAAGACGGCCCTTCCCTCCGCGGCTTCCCACGCGCGAGGTTCTTCTCATCCCACTGCCCTCTATTTCTCTCCTCCCGCTTCTTAGGGAAAGTACGTGCCTTCTCTCGCCTAAGGTCTACTCGCCTATGACTGCCGGCCTACTCAGAGCGTAGTGACGTTGCAAGGATACGTGATGACGTAAAGGTCCCTTGGTGGAAAAAGCGCGCCGCTTCCTGACGTCTTGAGGTCGCCTCCAGTTCTGGGAGCCGAGCGCCGCCGCTGTTGCCGGGCAACGCGGTGAGGCTACCCTAGCTGTGATGTTTTCAGAGACCGGTTGTTTTAGAGACTGCTCTTCTTATCGTGGTCCTATTACTGTTTTTACCCTCCTCACCCTAACAACAAGCTAAGGGGCTATCGGAGAGGTTAGAGAAGTCTTGTTAGGCATTGGGCGGCTTAGGTCCGGGCAGCAGATTGGCAGTGTGGTACTTGAGCAACTGTCAGTGCTTCTTCCATTCTGGTTGCTTCTCGTGACTCCACAGCACTGCTGTATCTAGCAGGTGAAAGAGTGACCGCAAGCTGCCACAGAGTTCGTCCTGTCCTGTGCTTGACAGCACTGCTGTTACCATTAATCTCGTCGTATGGAGACCATGTCACGGCCTGGTCTTATTGGGATTTGTCTTAAATATTTGGAATTTTACCCTCAAAGCAAAAAAGTCAGGGGGAAGGGATACTCTTTCTGTTATTCAGGCTTTTACCAAACGTCTTCCAAGTGCAGTCTCAGTGGCAAGCACTTTGACATACGATGTCTACGGGAGATAGCTTCTGGGAACTAGAGGGAAAGGAGATAATGTGATAATGTAATTTCCTGGCGTCGTTTGCATATTCATTGCTATAATGCGTAGGTGTGAGGATGTCACACCTATTGTAACTGATGTGTTGAGAGCTAGACTGGAAGGTAGCCCAGAGGTCAAGGGTTTGGTCTGCCGCTTGATAGCTGTGTGAGGAGTCAATCTCTTTGGGACTTTTTTTTTCTTTTTTTTCTCATATTGAGTGGAGGAAGAGTTGGACTGATTGACATGTTAATGTTCCTTCAAGCCTTGGGAAATCTATAGTTCCATGATTATAAAGCCAAAACAAAGCCAATGAGAGTAATTATGGAAACCAAGATTTAAGTTCAACTTATTTTTCTAATCATGTCATAAATTTTTTGAACTTCCGTTTTTTTATTGATGTGAGCCTCACAAAATTCTTATAAGCTAATGTATTAATATATTACCAGGAAGCTCCTTGTCAACAAACAACTATTCAAATGTTACTTTAAATTTCAGCAGCAATGTTAGGCAAGACAATTAGATAAATTTATCAAAAATTAGATAAATTTATCAAGAATTCCTCTTCTTGAAATTTGAGGGTTTTATTCTGCAGAAGCAGAATTAGCTGATTATTTATAATTAATAGCACATTAACACCTGTGTTATCAAAGTAGCTAAGCCTTAGACCCAAACTTCCTCTTATTCCAAACTAAAGAATTGAAGATGTCTTGAGAATAGAGAATCAAAGAGAAAAAAGAAAAAAAGTAAAAAACTACAGCCTGCTAAAGACTGCCCAGGGAAGTTTAAGACACTAAGTCATTATAAATGCTAAAGAAAAAATTTCTTAAACCTCTACTATTGTTGCAGTGGCATTTATGAATAGGGCTATTAAAGTTAATTATTAATCTAGATTGTTTCAAGATGTAGAATTTCCAGTACAGATGAATGTTTCTAAACCTTTAATTTAGCTTTGAGTAGAATAAGAATTAAATGTGCGAGTATTTTTTTAAAGTGTAAATCTACATATAATTTCAGTCATTGAAAATGATGGTTTGAAAAATTAATGTGGTCTTTCAAAAGACTAAGACACAAAATTGTGTTCATAGTGTTATTACAGTGTTATGTTTATATATAAGTGTTTATATAAACATATATGTAGAAAAAAAGACTGGAAGGGAACAAACTTTTTTAACTTTTTAATTTTTGCTTTGGCCTTCCTAAATAGTGAATTAAAAGTTATTTGTTTCCTTTTACAGCATTCCATATTTTTCACATGTCTAAATTGAAGACACACTTTTTTATAACCAGAAAAAAGTTTTGAAATCATAAATCTTTATACAAATCTTTAGTCATTAATACCATTTGTGATATTTTAGGTTTCTGGGGAAGATACTTGTCCCACAGTGCCATTATTAAAATGGCCTTAGAAAAGGACTACTAAAAATTTATGGCCACTTTTCCTGTATGTATCTTCTTTTTCTCTTGAAAAGCTTCCTTTGAAGTCAAGGGGATTTCGTGAACAGATGCAGAAATATGTGAAAGAGGCATTGGATTCTTAAACCAGATGCATTAGACATTTTTATGATATCTCATAACCTTTGTAGAAAACAAAGATTATTTTGCAAGACTAGTATAATGGGAAAAAATGTATATTTATCATATGAATGGTTCTATCAAAAACCAAGAAATAGCCACGTTAGTTTTTATTTGCCTTGGCTGTGCACTTACTCCCTGAGGTGTGAAGCAAAAGTGAATGAGCCATAGCAGTGCTATGTTAGAAACTCTAACTAATAAAGTATTGTGATTCCTAGGTTGTTTTAATGGTTTTTAGTGTTTTTCTTTTTTAAAACAAAATCTTGGGTAAAAAGCTTGACATAGGGCATTTTTGCTTATCTCAGATGCGGGCTTTTATCTCTCAAGGCCAGATGTAAACTGAAGTTGAAAATAAAAATTAGGGAGAAACAGGAATAACAGCACATCACTCCATACTCATTATGGGATGTCTACAATTTATATGAAAACGGTTTATTTTGCCAGGTGTTGCCTGACAGAAAACTGTTGAAATCTGACAAGATGAGCGTAGTCATAGAGTCAGAGGAATTAAGACTTGACATGTTCTGTTTAAATGTTGATGGTATTAGGTAAATTTAAGCCTGTCATCATTGGCCAAACACAGAATCCATACTTCTTTAAGAACTAAGTCATGATTGTGTTGTGCAAAGAGTGAAATACTGATGGTTAGATTTTTGCAAAAATATTTGTTATTCAGTTGAAGTATGATAAAGTGTCCACATTTTATTGCAGTTGAACATGCTTCATTATTAGCAGTTCCTAGCCTGGGTTTGGCCAGTATTCACATAATGTTCTTGCTGTTAACAATTGCCAAGTATAGCCATTAGATGAAGAATTATGCCTTAAAAAAAAGCATGGTTTAAAATTTGGACCCTGTATTTAATTCTCACAAGACTTAAATTTTTTTAATTTAAAAATAATTTTAGATTTACAGAGTTGCAAAATTAGTACAGAGAATTTCTGTGTACGCTTCACCAAGCTTTGTCTTGAATAATCATAATACAGTTATCAAAATCAAGAAATTAATGTTGGTACAAAAATAGTAATTTAGCTACAGACTTAGTTCAAATTTCACTAGATTTTCACTGTCCCTTTACTTAGTCCAAGATCAAATCCAGGATCCTACATTGCATTTTGCTTTCATGTGTTTTCTAATCTATACATTTTCTCTTTCATGACCTTGGCACTTTTGAAGAGAACTGGTCAGTTATTTTGTAGAATGTCTCTCAGTTTAGGTTTGTCTGATTTTTCTTTGTGATTAGACTGAGGTTATGGATTTTTGGCAAGAATACTGCGAAGAGATATTGTTCATAACAAGACCTTGAGGCAGGTATTGCCACCTTATTTCAAACGTGAAGAAATAGTCTTTAGTTAAGTAACTTGCCCAATGTCACACAATGGTGGAATTAGGATGGTAAGATTTAATGTAGGCATTTCATTCCATATTTTGCAATTAGTATTTGTTACCGTAGGTTTCTGCATTGTTAATGACATTAAATTGGGGTAGTGTTCCCACTGACTTTTAGCTTTTCTCTGCCATGTATTGTTCATGCAACATGCAACATGAGCTAATCGGCATGGTATGTGTTCGAGAGCTACTACAACCATCTGGGAATTTTGCTAGTTGATTACTCTGCCAATTTGATGAGGTTACTTCATCTCTCGTGGCAAATAAAGGTGTTGCATGGATCCACTCTAAAGCTCCTTTTAATCTCAGTCAGTGAGTCTGTTTGTTTAAAGTGTTCTTGTGGTTGGTTGCTTTTGTGAACTGACCTAGTTTATTATAAATGATAATAATATTTAAATTCTTTGCAAAATAGCTTTGAGTAGCTAATGAAAACTACTGATAGTAACTGTTGAAAATATAGAGGAAGGAAGAACTGTAGCTGAATGCTAAGGATTTATGCTAGCAGATAGTACGGCAACCATGGCCTGGAAATGCTAAAGAGAGTGATGCTGCTGACCTCCAAATTCTTGCTCAGTGTATCTTTTGAATGACTGCAAGTTATAGAAGAGTTGTCTGCAGAATCTTCTGCAACTATATCTGCACACACACACAAAAATATGTATATTTTTTGTATAAATATATTTATACACATTTATTTATTTATTTATTTATTTATTTATTTATTTATTTGTTTGTTTGTTTGTTTATTTATTTAAACATCTATTGGCCAAGCACGGTGGCTGACGCCTGTAATCCCAGCACTGTGGGAGGCCGAAGCCGGTGTATTTCTTGAGCTCAGGAATTTGAGACCAGCGTGGGCAACATAGTGAGACTTGTCTCTATAAAATATTCAAAAAATTAGCCGAGCTTAGTGGCATATGCATGTAGTCCCAGCTAGTCAGGAGACTGAGGTAAGAGAATCCCATGAGTCCAGGAAGGCTGCAGTGAGCAGTGATTGTGCCACTGCACAGTTAAGATCCTGTCTGAAAAGCAAACAAAAAAGCCTCCCAAACCCATCTGTCTGTCTGCTTGTCTCTCTCTCTCTCTCTCTCTCTCTCTCTCTCTCTCTCTCTCTCTAATCTATCTGTCTATCTCTATATTCCTTGTCTTTTAGAAAAGGAACTAACAGCTGGTGCGTGCTATGTGCTAAAGCCTCATGGTATGTGTTACATATACTTTGTCTTATTTACTTCATACAACAATTTGTAAATATTATTCTTCCCATTTTATAAAAGAGGAAACTAAGGTTCAGAGAGTTTAGGTAATTTTCCCAAGTCACAGAGTAAGTAAATAGCAGTAACACAGTTCAAAGCTAGTCTTGCCTATGCTTTTCCCACTTTACCAGTAGTCTTTTATCAAATGAAATCTTACATGAATCCCTGTTATATAAAACAGATAAAAGCAAAGCTTTTCTGATTTAAGAAGCAGAGGAGTATTTTTAGCCCTGCTTGTTTGATTTCCCTTTCCCCCGTTACCCACCCCACTCCACAACCCATGGGCTCCTGAGACAGTGCCACACAATTTTGGATTTCTTAAGATGTAGTTTGAAAAATACTGCAGCTTCCATAAATATCCAAGTAAGTTTGTTGATCAGAACCACATGTGATGGATGGATTATTTTTAAGGAGCTGCACTGTAAATGAGTTTGAGAGTATTTACTTTGATGTGTATGTATTTTATAACTAAAAGACAGTGTTCTATGGATCTTAAGCTACCTGAGAGTATATGAGATAATAGCAGTCAAACAACTTTCTTTCCTTTTCTTGCCTTCTTTCTTTTTTACAGCTTAACTTCTGCCTAACGTGCTGATCTTTGTGCCCAAAGGTAATGCTTTGGATTCACTCTGTCACTGTTGTAACTAACCTAGCCTCTAGCCTCCTCACAGAGAACACTTATTCTCGTTCTTTTCTGGACTCTATTCTACTGCCACCATTCAGGAGTTCAAGACTTTCTCTTCTGAAGATTACAATATGAGGCCTAAATCTTCCTCCTAAATTTCAACAGAGAAATTTACTCCTTTAGGGTAGATGCTGCTCAGCCACGCTGTCAGACCCTTGATGTCGAGAGAGAATTTATAGGTACAGAGTTGATATGCTGACTCCAGCTTGAGTTAATTTAACTCTGCTCAGGCATTTACAGTTTTCTCTCTCTACCATTTCTTAACAATATCCTATCTTTTTTTCTCCAGTTCAGAGGCTTCACAGATTTCCTTAACTTCTCTGCTTACTGAGCATAGCAAGGTCATTTATAGGTCTTCGCACTGACCCATCACCTGAGTTCTGTTAGGTTTCTACTCATTAACCAAAATTCATCTGTAGCTTTCTTTTTTTCTTGCCATACAGTGTTCTGTTTTTTTCTAGAACTACTCCTCCATTTCTAATTGAGAAAGTTCTAATTGAACTGACTTCTAGTTGGCTAAAGAACTGTTTTTTGGTTTTGTCTTTGTTTTTTTGTTTTGTTTTGTTTTGTTTTGTTTTGCTGTTTTGCCTCCTAAAAAGCAGAGTGAAGCCAATCTGATTTTTAATTCACGGATATTCTTACAACTGCCGCTTCTACATCCTTTGCATTCTTTGCGGAGGCACCAAACAGCATGCAAGAATGTCAGTTTCTTCTTCACATTCTTATCTTCATGTTCTGACTGTGACTCACTGAGGATGGATCCCTGAATGACCTTGGTTAGGTTGCTTCTTATCCTATTTTCTTGAGATGATAGGTGTAGATTTTTCAGTAAGGTAGTTGAAAGTATAAAATAAAATAACATCTTACTTTGTAAAACATTTTAAAGTGGAATCTATTCTCTTTAATAATGTCCTATTTTGATACAGCATTTTGTAGTTTTCAGAATGCTTCACATTCTCATTTACTCTTGAGTACAACATACAAAGTTCCTCTATTTAGCCATCAAAAATTTTTACTCATTGATTAAACTTTTATTGTGCCTTCCTATGTTTTTTAACCAGTTTTGCAATGATGATGAATATAAAGTAAATATCAGTGTTCTTTCAAGTTTTACTTCAGCAACTATTATCCTATTTGTACTAAAATTAGTTTAATGTTTAATTCATTTTTGGGCCCTGGTCTGATAGTATTGTGATAATTTCAGTTATTACTAAACATGATGGTAATGGAGGTGGTGGTGATAATAGCAAACATTCATTGGATGTTTATTATGTGCCAAGCATGGTTTTAAGTATTTGACATTCATTAACTCATTTAATCCTCATAACTCAATGAGGTAGGTGTTATTAGCCCCATTTTATAGATGGTGATGTTGGGAGGTTAGGTAACTAACCTAAGGTTACATAGCTAGCAAGTGCCGGAACCAAAATATAAACCCAGCTAGCCTGATTCCAAACCTTGTGCACTAACTACAATGATGATAAATTCTGAAACAAAGTACACATGTTAATTTGCTGATAACTGCCTTGTAACTTTTAAATCTGTTCTATGAAAGCCACTTATATATCTTGCCATGGTGACATGTAGAGTAGAAATTATAAATCATCCTTTGTTGTTGCTATTCTTACATTCTTGTTTGGCTCAATGAATTATGAGAAAGAAGCAAAGTTGTCTTGTAAATTTATCTCCATGTCTCTATTTGGCTACTACCACTAGGATTACCTTGTATAAAATAAAGGCTTTTAACACATGAGTCCCAAGGTGCATGTAGGAAGTTCTATTTATACACAGTCTATAGCTAAAAGGTCAACCTGCACAGAGCCCTGCAGGCAGAGGAGAGGTGGTGAGAGCTAAAGCTGATGGATGACCAGGGGACCAGTATCTAGGGTCTAGTTGGGATTTATGGCTAGAGTGCTTTCTTCAAGAAGTAGCAGAAGTACAAAGTGAAAAGGTGGGGAATATGAAAATAGTGTTGTGGGCCATTTCTGCAAGGGGCAAGGAAGAATTTGATTCTAAAAGATTGTCCTTTGAAGGAGTTCTTAAAGAAATCTATAATTCATTAATTATAGAGTATTAAGGTGAGTGTATTAATATATTAGAATGATGAGGCTTTAAAATTAGCAATATTGAACAGAATTCATTTTATACATCAAACAAAGAGCTTCTCATGAACTTTTTGTCATACTCCTCATGAACAGAGACTTTGCATGGAGTAGTCAACTTTATTATATGAATAAAGCCTACTCTTTATTCACCACGTTACTTTGGACCCTTTTGGGAAGCAGGAGAATATAAAAGTGAAGGAAAATGGAGCTGTTTGTTCAAATCCCCCAGATTTGGATTCCTGTCTTCCCATGGGGAGAATGCTCTGAGCAGCCAGTTCATAAATTTGCTGGAAAAGAGAAGAGGCCTCTTGGGCTGAGGGTGAGTGTGCAGTGCGAAGTTGGAGTCCCAAGGGAGATGTTAAGGACCAGACTGTGTGGAACCCTTGCCAGTCATGGGGAGAGAGCCAGATTGGCCCCCCGACTATGGCTACTAGTTACCTGGCAAACTTTGGCTTTTCCCATGGCTGGCAACCTTCCAGCTACTCCCATGCCACTAAGCTATGAGACATCCAGACTCAATAACTTATTAGAGGCCCAAGTTCATAGGGGATAAACATTCATACAAACATTGTACTAAGTTGACTGGCTCTTCATTAAGAGGAAGTGTGGGAAAATAGATCATGCATGACTATTTGGATCAGCCAGGCCTGGCTCCACCACCACATTTTAAATGTGATTCCAGGCAGTTTTTTGACCTCACTAAACCTCAGTTGTCTCATGTGCAACATGTTAATAATACTCCTCACATTGTAGGAATTTTATGTAGATTTGAAATCCTACCATATATAAAGTTCCTTGGCTATGGCACAGCACCTGGTAGGTCCTCCGTGCTTGATGATGACTTCTTCAATAATATATAATTCTATCCAGCAACCTTTCTCTTTTTATCACTCTTAGTAGGATTTTTCCCATTGCCATACTATTCTTTCCCCCCCTAAAGCACCCCCCAAAATCAGTCTGACTACGTTAATCTCCCAAAAGCAGGGTTCTAATCATGTTGTTGCCTTGCTGAGAAGCCTGTGGGGGTTTCTGATAAAGTCCAGACTTCCCACAGAACGTTTAAAACTTTGCACAGTCCGGATCCAAAATACCTCTCTAGACCATTGCTATCTTACATAGATCCTTTGCCCTAGAGTTCACAAAATTTCCAAGTTTCCTCAGAGCGACTCCCTTTCACTTCCTTATTAATGCCATTGCCTCTTCTTGGAAAGGCCTTTCTTCTTATCCTTATCTGTCTGTATTCTATCATTCTTTAAAAACAAAACAGAAATATGTACAGCTTTCTGCAGTATCAATTATACCACAATTAAGTGTTTTTTTTTTTTTTTTTTTGAGACGGAGTCTCGCTCTGTCGCCCAGGCTGGAGTGCAGTGGCCGGATCTCAGCTCACTGCAAGCTCTGCCTCCCAGGTTCATGCCATTCTCCTGCCTCAGCCTCCTAAGTAGCTGGGACTACAGGCGCTGCCACCTCGCCCGGCTAGTTTTTTGTATTTTTTAGTAGAGACGGGGTTTCACCATGTTCGCCAGGATGGTCTCAATCTCCTGACCTCGTGATCCACCCGTCTCGGCCTTCCAAAGTGCTGGGATTACAGGCTTGAGCCAACGCGCCCGGCCAATGAAGTGTTTTAAAATAAACAGCAACAAAACAAATCTCATATATAGGTTCTAAAAACTTTGTTCTGAAGCTGGAAATGATTGCTTCCATTTTGAAATTTTACAGGACATTGTATCTTTCTTATAGAAAAAAAAATACATCGTTTATATTCTGTCTTTGTGTATAGGCATTTGCTTTAAGATAGATGGAAGAGCATGCTCTTTTTCATTTAGACCTTTTGTGAATACCTCAGCAGAAAACAGTTTAGTGTGCACCATACCACAGGTACAGCATAGGTTGCTACTCAACAGGCAGACCTCACCAGTCATGAAAGACAGGAAGGGCCTGTTGAGCCCTGGCTGTAATAACTATGTGTGTGAGAAAATGAGTTACTATAATAATAAAGATTTAATTCTTAAATCTTTGGCATAATAACTCCTATTACAGAAGGAGCTCAATAAGTATTTAATGAGTGAATGAATTCAGTGAGAAAAAATCAATGAGACAACACATGAGACAGTGCATGGCATTGTCATCAAGGAGACTGTTGAACTTAAACCATACATTTTTGTGTGCATTTTTATTTTTTTAATTACAAAAGATGTGTAATGTTTGTTGCAGTTAATAAGTGATCTTATTGCCCCAAGTATCCACATGTTTATAAATGATTGGAAGGTCATACTAATCATTTAGAGAAAATTTAGAGAAAATTTATTTCAACCATTTTGTCTAAGAGGGTATGAATTTCAAACTTCTTGCTTAACTGACTTTTATTGCCACTCTGGCCCTAATAGTATTTTTTACAGGTACCACTAATTATACTAGGGTTTACCACCTCTTTATCTTATACTGAGGTTTGTTACATTTGTATATAGGAAAGTGTAGACATACTCAGGATTAAGATGAAAAGATTTTATTTTAAGTATGGTTTTGCCTCAAGGGACTGTCTAGTTCATAAATGTGCCATATTATCTATACAACCACTGATGTGATATTTGCTTTTCTAATCAAGAGTATGCTTTCTTCCACTTATAAAGCAAATAAAAAGCTCATTGATTGTATTGACATTGCCTTTTTTTTTTTTTTTTTTTTTTTTTTCTCATTTACCTACCTTAAGCCCCGTTTAAGCAACCTGTCAAACCATGCCTAGCACTTTTGCTCTGTAGATCTTGGTATGCCCTGCATAGATCGAGAAAACAGCCCTAGGTCTCTGCACCGTTACACGATGTAGACAGGCCATTTGTAAGCTAATGCAACTTCATTTTTCTTTGCACCTTGATAAATGCAGAGAAATGTGATTCAAACAGATTTTATATCTATATAACCAAGGTTTTGCAAAGAATTTATATTTTCTTCTTTTAAAGTGGCCAGTGATATTATAGTAGTTGGTCAGGAAAGCTTTATTGCAATGCTTGCTTACCAAATTGTCATTACATGTTTAATAAAACCTTAAATCGTGCTACATCATATCTGTTAGAGAGAATGGGATTTATTTATTTATTTATTTATTTTTTTGAGATAGAGTATCGCTCTGTTGCCCAGGCTGGAGTGCAGTGCTGCAGTCAGAGACCACTGCAGCCTTGATGTCCTGGACTCAAGTGATCCTCCTTGTGATACTCACCTTCCTGCGTAGCTGGGACTACAGGCACAGGCCACCACATTTGCCTACTTTTTTTGTTTTTTATTAAACGCAAGGTCTCACTATGCTGTCCAGTCTGATCCCAAGCTCCTGGGCTCAAATGGTTCTCCTGTGTCAGCCTCCCAAAGTGTTGAGATTACAGGTGTGAGCCACTCTGCCTGGCCAAGAGGACAGGTTTGGTTGCAGCATCTATCTGGTAAATCTATGTCTAACTGTATTCAGGCTGCTATAACAAAATACCATAGACTGTGTATCATAAACAACAGACATTTATTTGTCACAGTTCTGGAGGCTGGGAAGTCCAAGATCAAGGTGCTGACACATTCCATGTCTGGCGAGGGCTTCCTTCCTGGTTTGTTCTCTGAGATCTTTTTTATGAGGCCGCTGAATCACCTCCCAAAAGCCCCACCTCCTAATACCATTACATTGGGAATTAGGTTCCAACGTATGAATTATGGGAGGACACAAACATTCTCTTGCAGTCTGTGACTACAGTGGCCAGACATCTTGTAAAATCCAGAACCAGTTATACTTTATAACCATAAATCTTTAAAGTGTCTTTGAAATTTCAGTGTTTCAGCATCCACCTGACATCTCCTGCACTGTGTCTCACATTCTAAAATAGAACAAAACTTCTTTAGCAGACCACATTCCCTTAATTTTGATTGAAAATATATTAACATATCTATGACTAAAATAGAGACACAGCTTGCCCTCTTGTCTGTCTTTTCCATCTAGCTAGCAGGGTGTTTGGTCAGGCTTCCATTATACCTGTCTTTTTGAAAGTCAGATGCTTACCTTTAGACCAACCATGTGGATATAGGGTCAGCCAGTTTCCATTTTGACCACAAGTTAGAAGGAATGGGGAATGAGAGAGGTGGCTATTCAAAAAGGAGTAACAAAGCCATGACCACTGATGGGATTACTGTCAGCTGAATACCATTTAAATTCCATTTTCTACAGGGAGATCATTAAGAATAAAGCATGTACATTGCAGGGTGGGGGGATGGGAGTGGGTGGGTGGCGGGGAATGTTAAATCAAGCTTTTTAAAACTTAGTTCAAACCCTGGGGAGGAAACCAGAGTTGAGGAATTAAAAAAGGGAGACAGAGATGGCAGAAGAATCGTTAGAGTGTAGATCTAAGGATTCCAAGGGGGTAGAGAATGTCAAGAAGAAGAAATGAAGAGCAAGATAGTGACATGGTAAGATAAAGACTAAAAATTATCCATTAGAATTTAACCTATAATCCCAGCACTTTGGGAGGCTGAGGTGGGTGGATCACCTGAGGAGTTTGAGACAAGCCTGGCCAACATAGTGAAACACCATCTCTACTAAAAAATACAAAAATTAGAGGCCAGTGGTTGTGGGTGCCTATAATCCCAGCTTCTTGGGAAGCTGGGGTAGGAGAATAGCTTGAATGCAGAAGGTGGAGGTTGCAGTGAGCCAAGATCACAACACTGCACTCCGGCCTGGGCAACAGAGCAAGACTCCATCTCAAAAAAAAAAAAGAATTTACAGTTGGTATTATCACTGAAGACATTAGCAACAAAAGCTTTAGAAGAGTTATTGGTGAAGAAGTTCAGTTACAATGAGAGAAAAGGTGAGAAAGTGAGTATTGCTCGTTTGAAGATCCTGATTGAGAAGGGAGTGAGCAGGTGAAGGGAGCTATAAAGAATGGCCTTACCAAAAATTTTCTTGAAGGTAAGATCTTTTGGGATGAAAGAAACTTGAACATGACTGTTAGAGCAAGTAAAGATGGAGAGATTGACGATACAGGAAAGAGATGGAAAGAAATGGGAAAAAATTTGTCCAGAGCAAATGATTGAACACTAGGAGGGTGGGAGAAAGGTAGAGGTAGGTGTGGGTCTAGGTAAGTTTGCTGAGAATGGCATGGGAAATCAAGGAGCTCTAAACCCTGCTGAGCATCATTCTCTCAGATGGCTTTAGTCCTGAGGTGATGGTGTAGGTTAGTGGGTTTGTGTATGGATTCTGCAATCAGTCTCCTTGCATTCAAACCAAAGTTCTTCCATTCAATAAATGGGTATCCTTGGGCAAGTTACTGAGCCTCTCTGTACCTCATTTTCATTTATAACATGGAGAAGAACATTGAGATAAAAGCTTGAGCTAGACTGCCAGGATTTGGAGCTAGTAAGCTCTACTGCTTACTGGCAGTGTGACCTTGTGAAGTCACTTGATTTGTCTGTGCCTTAATTTTTTTTCATCTGTAAAACAGAGACCATAATAGTATATACCTCAGTTTTTGGCTCTCTGAGCAGCACCATGGCGGTTGGCAAGTACAAGCGCCTTATAAAAGGCAGCAAAAAGGGAGCCAAGAAGAAAGTGGTTGATCCATTTTCTAGGAATGATTGGTATGATGTGAAAGCACTTGCTATGTTCAATATAAGAAATATTGGAAAGATGCTAGTCACCAGGACCCAAGGAATCAAAATTGCATCTGATGGCTTCAAGGGTTGTGTGCTTTAAGTGAGTCTTATTGATTTGCAGAATGATGAAGTTGCATTTAGAAAATTCAAGCTAATTACTGAAGACGTTCAGGGCAAAAACTGCCTAACACTCATGGCATGGATCTTACCCGTGACAAAATGTGTTCCATGGTCAAAAAATGGCAGACAATGATTGAAGCTCACATTGATGTCAAGACTACTGATGTTTACTTGCTTCATTTGTTCTGTGTTGGTTTCACTAAAAAATGCAACAATCAGATATGGAAGACCTTTTATGCTCAGCACCAACAGGTCCTCCAAATCCAGAAGAAGATGATGGAAATCATGACCTGAGAGGTACAGACAAATGACTTGAAATAAGTGGTCAATAATTGATTCCAGACAGTAATGGAAAAGACATAGAAAAGGCTTGCCAATCTATTTATCCTCTCTATGATGTCTTCGTTAGAAAAGTAAAAATGCTGAAGAAGCCGAAGTTTGAATTGGGAAAACTTATGGAGCTTCATGGTGAAGGTAGCAGTTTTGGAAAAGTCACTGGGGACAAGATAGGTGCTCAAGTTGAATGAACTGATGTATATGAATCACCAGTCCAAAAATCTGTTTGAAGTTCAGACTTATAATAGTGGCAAATAAAAAGTCCTCTATCTGTGGGAAAAAAACCCAAATAGTATCTACCTCAGAGTGTTACCATGAGTGTGAGAATTCAATGAGTTAATATTTGTAACTATGTAGAACAGTGCTAGGCACACTGTAGGTATTATGTAGGTTTTTAAGAAGGGTTTTATAAGCAGGGTTGAGAGCCTAATAGAAATTAGAAATTGCAAATTAGATTTGGAACAAAATTCTGCATTATTTTGAGATTTTTTTTTCCCCCCAAAACTGCTCAGCTAGTAAGGGGTATAAGTGAAGACTGAGTTCTTTACCGTTGATCCACGATTGGAGTTTTTGTCTTGGCTACTGGTACACTGTGGCAAGGGGAGCTGAGGTTGCTCAGGAGAACATAGTCCAAGTGATGACCTTGGGGCCAGGCTGGGTAGGGAAGAAGAGAAGACAGGTAGGGAGTGCTGTATCAGCAAAAAATGGAAAAATCAAAGGCTGTGATTTCTAAATAAGGCTGAAGAGCACATATAGTGGGAATTAGAGAATGAAAGAGTTAAAAGGTAGAAGGTTGCAGACTGAGTAGAATATTGACATTTATGATTTCAAAAATGGAGAAATTCTGTGTAATGGCAAGGCCCAGGGTATAACATGGGGATAAAGGATTGAGATTGAGGAAATGCAACAAATGTATTGAATGCTAGTGTATTGGATGGGTAGTTTACCTGATAATTGAACTCTCTTGGAGAATAGAATTTGAGGCAGAGAGACAGCCAGCTTCCTAATCCTTTAATCAGTTTAGAAGAGTATTCAAGAGGTGGAAAGATAACAACAGAGGCCTGAATAAGAGTAAATATCTACTCTTCTCTCGTTTATGTAGTCATGTAAAACTTTTTGGACCCATTGTCTCCTGAATGATTCAAAGACCCTGTTCAGTGGAGGATTATTTGAATATGTCACCTGGTGAATTCTGTCCTCATCTCTAATTCATGAGAGTAATACAGTTGTGAGTATTTTATAGTATTGATTCAACAAGTATTTAGTGAATACTTATTATGTGGTAGGTATTGGAGATAGACCAGTGAAAAACAGAAATCTTAAATTCCAGTAAGAGAGACAGACAACAAGTAATTAAGATACATAGTATGTTAGATAATAGTGATATGGAGAATAAAACAAAACAAAGCAGGAATCAGGAGGTGGGGAGCCAAAGGGTATCACAGTTGTAAATTGGGTGGTCAGCAGAGGCCTCCAAGAAGGTGACTTTTAATGGAAGACCTGAAGGTGGTGAGAACATGTACAAAGTAGATATCTGAGGGAAGAGAATGCGAGGAAGAGGAAAGAAGAATGGAAAAGCCACGAGGTGGAGGCTAAACTGTCATGTTTGAAGACCAGCATAGAGGCCAGTATGGCTGCAGGAGAGTGAGCATTTTCTGTAACAAATACTATATAGTACTCACTATGTGTTGGATACTTTTCTAAATACTTCATAAGTATTAACTCATTTAATTGTTATGTCAACCCTATAAGACGGTACAGATGAGGATCTGTGAAACAGATGTTAAGTAACTTGCCACACAAGCAATAGAATGCGCACAGCTAACAAGGGTGAAGAGCCAGGGCCTTAACCTTGGGGTGGTTTGCATTATGCTGTTCATTATAGTAATAGTATACAAAGTCAGATGGCTAACAGGAGGGTGGATGTGGGGAGGTCAGTTGTATAGAACCTTAGAATAAATTGTAAAGACTTTGACTTTTTCTGGCATTAAATTGGGAAGTCATGGGGAGGTTTTGTGTGGGAGAATAGCGTGATATGATGTAAGTTTTAAAGTCTCACTCTGGTTATCATGTTAAAAATAGAATATAGAGGAACAAGAGTAGAAGCAAGGAGACCAGGTAAGAGGCTACAGGATTCAAGCGAGAGATGATGGTGGCTTGGACTAGGGTGAGTGGTGAAGATGGGTTCATGAGGCGTGATCAGGTTCTAGATATTTATTTTATTTTTGTATTTTATTTCATGTCATTTCATTTCATTACATTTTTTGAGACAGAGCCTCACTCTGTCACCCAGGCTGGAGTGCAGTGGTGCTATCTCGGCTCACTGCAAACTCCACCTCCTGGGTTCAAGTGATTCTCCTGCCTCCGCCTCCCAAGTAGCTGGGACTACAGGAGCTCGCCATGCCTGACTAATTTTTGTATTTTTAGTAGAGACAGGGTTTCACTGTGTTGGTCAGGCTGGTCTCAAAATCCTGAGATCAAGTGATCTGCCCACCTTGGCCTCCCAAAGCATTGGGATTACAGGCATGAGCCACCACACCCGGCCATGGATATTTATTTTAAAGGTAGAGAAAATAAGATTTTCTGACTAATTAGATGGAAGATGAAAGAAACAAAAGAGTCAATGATGATTCCAAAGTTTCTGGCCAGAGCAACTGAAAGAATGAATTTGCAGTTTACTGAGATAGAAAATAATGCAACAGTAACAAGATTTTGGGAGGGAAGATCGGGGTTATCAGGAGTTAAGTTTTAGGCAAATTGAGTTTAGATACTTCGTGAACATCTAAGTGGAAATGTCAGGTAGGCAGTTACGCATGTGAGACCAAAGCTTAGGGGAGAGGTATAGATGGAGATGTACATTTGAGAGTCCTCTGTATAGACTGCTGAAAGCCTTGAGATAGAGTGTGATTATCTGTGCAGTAGGTTTAGAAAGAAGAGAAGAGTGGAGGGGAAGGATGGGAGGGGAGGGTGGGAGGGGAGGGGTGGTTCGAGTACTGAGCCTGTGAACATTCCAACATTAAGAGACTGGGATGATGAGAACCAGACAAGATCTATTATCCAGATAAGTATAAGTAGGAAGTGGTAACATGCTGGAAGCCAAGTTAGGAAGATGTTTTATAGACTAACATTAACGTGTGTGTGTGTGTGAGCATGCACACAAGTGCATGCTCTTGCACACAGTCAAAAACACCCTCCCCCCAACACACACGTGTCTTATATGTAGATGGAATGATGAGGAGTATCAACTACTTTTCTTCACTAATTACCATAGGCTCTACTTGCAGGCAGATTTAATTGGGAAGCCAAATTATTAAGTAAGATAGCTTGATGGGTATGGAATCAGAGCAAAGGGAGTTCACTGAAGCACCTCATTGGCTAAGGTAATCAGGCTATCATTATCCAAAGATCCATCTCCAGTATGGGACACACTTGTTCCTTGGGCAACATATTGCTGGCCTGTGCCATAGTGCCAACTCACTTGGGCAGTTCTTTAGAACCCAAGGCCAAAGTTTTCCCAGTAGAGCTTCTTTTTTAAAGCTTCCACCCCTCAAGGGGACATATTCTTTCTTTAGATATGTTAATGTACCTCATTTTGTTTCTATAAGTGTATTAAGTCTTGTCCTCAGAGTTCTTACACTTTTTGAGGGGGGAGGGTGGGGTCACTATTTCCTTTGATTAAAATGTTGACCTTCTATCTTGAAAAATGTGTATATGCATGCACACGTATGTTTATTGCGGCACTATTCACAATAGCAAAGACTTGGAATCAACCCAAATGTCCATCAGTGACAGACTGGATTAAGAAAATGTGGCACATATACACCATGGAATACTATGCAGCCATAAAAAAGGATGAGTTTGTGTCCTTTGTAGGGACATGGATGCAGCTGGAAACCATCATTCTCAGCAAACTATCGCAAGAACAGAAAACCAAACACCGCATGTTCTCACTCATAGGTGGGAACTGAACAATGAGATCACTTGGACTTGGGAAGGGGAACATCACACACCGGGGCCTATCATGGGGAGCGGGGAGGGAGGAGGGATTGCACTGGGAGCTATACCTGATGTAAATGACGAGTTGATGGGTGCTGATGAGTTGATGGCTGCAGCACACCAACATGGCACAAGTATACATATGTAACAAACCTGCACATTATGCACATGTACCCTAGAACTCAAAGTATAATAATAAAAAATAAAAATAAAAATAAATAAATAAATAAATAAAAAGAAAAATGTGTATATGCACTCTAAAAACTGCATACAGTTTCACAAGTTCATAAACCCAAGTTAAGAACGCCTACATTTTTTTCCTATCCTCAGAGAGCTGATTTTTTCTTCTCAATTTCTCTTACTATTCTTTTTTTTTTTTCTCCCTCACCCCCCTCGCACCCATTTCCCCAATTCCCCAGAGTCCGTCCATTCTGTTGTTCTTATGCCATTGTGTCTTCATAGTTTAGCTACCACTTGTGAGAACATACTATGTTTGATTTTCCCATTCATGAGTTACTTCACTTAGAAGAGTGGTCTCCAGCTTCATCCAGGTTGATGTGAATGCCATTATTTAATTCCTTTTTATGGCTGAGTAGTATTCCATGGTATACATACCACATTTTCTTTACCCACTTGGTTGATGGGCATTTAAGCTGGTTCCATATTTTTGCGATTGTGAATTGTGCTGCTGTAAACATGTGTGCCTACATGTCTTTTACATAAAAATGACTTCTTTTCCTCTAGGCAGATATCTAGTAGTGGGATTGCTGGATCAAATGGTAGTTCTGCTTTTAATTCTTTAAGGAATCTTCATCGTGTTTTCCATAGTGGTTGTACTAGTTTACATTCCCACCAGCAGTGTAAAACTGTTCCTTCTCACCACATTCACGCCAACATCTATTACTTTTTGATTTTTAAATTATGGCCATTCTTGCAGGAGTAAGGTGGTATCACGTTGTGGTTTTGATTTGCATTTCCCTGATAATTAGTAATTTTTATTTTAGCATTTTTCCATGTGCTTATGGCCATTTGTATATCTTCTTTTGAGAATTGTCTATTCATGTCCTTAGCCCACTTTTTGATGGGATTGATTGCTTTTCTCTTGCTGATTTGCTTGAGTTCTTTGTAGATTCTGGATATTAGTCCTTTGTCAGGTATATAGATTCTGAAGATTTTCTTCCATACTGTGAGTTGTCTGTTTACTCTGCTGATTATTGCTTTTGCTGTGTAGGCATTTTTTAGTTTAATTGTAAAGTCCCATCTATTTATCTTGGTTTTTGTTGCATTTGCTTTTGGGCACTTGCTCATGAATTCTTTGCCTAGGTCAATATCTAGGAGAATTTTTCTGATGTTATCTCCTAGAATTTTTAGGTTTCAGGTCTCAGATTTAAGTCTTTGATCAATCTTGAGTTGATTTTTGTATAAGGTGAGAGATGAGGATCCAGTTTCATTATTCTACATGTGGCTTGCCAATTATCCCAGCACCATTTGTTGAATAGGGTGTCCTTTCCTCACTTTATGTTTTTGTTTGCTTTCTCGAAAATCAGTTGGCTGTAAGTATTTAGCTTTATTTCTGGGTTCTCTATTCCATTCCATTGTACTACATGCCTGTTTTTATACTAGTACTATGCTGTTTTGGTAATTCTAACCTTGTAGTAGTTTGAAGTTGGGTAATGTGATGCCTCCAGATTTGTTCTTTTTGCCTGGTCTTGCTTTGGCTATGTGGGCTCTTTTTATGTTACATATGAATTTTAGGATTGTTTTTTCTAGTTCTGTTGGTGGTATTTCGATGGGAATTGCATTGAATTTATAGATCGCTTTTGGCAGTATGGTCATTTTTACAATATTGATTCTACCCATTCATGAACATGGGATGCGTTTCCATTTGTTTGTGTCATCTCTGATTTCCTTCAGCAGTATTTCATCGTTTTCCTTGTAGAGATCTTTCACCTGTTAGGGTTAGGTATATTCCTAAGAATTTTATTTTATTTTATTGCAGCTGTTGTAAAAGGGGTTGAATTCTTGATTTGATTCTCAGCTTGATTTCTGTTGGTGTATAGCAGTGCTACTGATTTATGTACATTGATTTTGTATCTGAAACTTTACTGAATTCATTTATTAGATCTAGGACCTTTTTAGATGAGTCTTTTTTTTTTAACTTTTTTTTTCTTTTTTATACTTTAAGTTCTAGGGTACACGTTCACAATGTGCAGGTTTGTTACATATGTATATTTGTGCCATGTTGGTGTGCTGCACCCATCAACTCATCATTTACATCAGTTATAACTCCCAGTGCAATCCCTCCCGCCTCCCCCATCCCCATCATAGGCCCCGGTGTGTGATGTTCCCCTTCCCGAGTCCAAGTGATCTCATTGTTCAGTTCCCACCTATGAGTGAGAACATGCGGTGTTTGGTTTTCTGTTCTTGCGATAGTTTGCTGAGAATGATGGTTTCCAATTGCATCCATGTCCCTACAAAGGACACAAACTCATCCTTTTTTTATGGCTGCATAGTATTCCATGGTGTATATGTGCCACATTTTCTTAATCCAGTCTGTCACTGATGGACATTTGGGTTGATTCCAAGTCTTTGCTATTGTGAATAGTGCCGCAATGAACATACGTGTGCATGTGTCTTTATAGCAGCATGATTTATAATCCTTTGGGTATATACCCAGTAATGGGATGGCTGGGTTATATGGTACTTCTAGTTCCACATCCTTGAGGAATCGCCATACTGTTTTCCATAATGGTTGAACTAGTTTACAATCCCACCAACAGTGTAAAAGTGTTCCTATTTCTCCACATCCTCTCCAGCACCTGTTGTTTCCTGACTTTTTAATGATTGCCGTTCTAACTGGTGTGAGATGGTATCTCATTGTGGTTTTGATTTGCATTCCTCTGATGGCCAGTGATGACGAGCATTTTTTCATGTGTCTGTTGGCTGTATGAATGTCTTCTTTTGAGAAATGTCTGTTCATATACTTTGCCCACTTTTTGATGGGGTTGTTTGTTTTTTTCTTGTAAATTTGTTTGAGTTCTTTGTAGGTTCTGGATATTAGCCCTTTGTCAGATGAGTAGATTGCAAAAATTTTCTCCCATTCTGTAGGTTGCCTGTTCACTCTGATGGTAGTTTCTTTTGCTGTGCAGAAGCTCTTTAGTTTAATTAGATCCCATTTGTCAATTTTCGCTTTTGCTGCCGTTGCTTTTGGTGTTTTAGACATGAAGTCCTTGCCCATGCCTATGTCCTGAATGGTATTACCTAGGTTTTCTTCTAGGGTTTTTATGGTATTAGGTCTAACATTTAAGTCTCTAATCCATCTTGAATTAATTTTCGTATAAGGAGTAAGGAAGGGATCCAATTTCAGCTTTCTACTTATGGCTAGCCAATTTTCCCAGCACTATTTATTAAATAGGGAATCCTTTCCCCATTTCTTGTTTTTCTGAGGTTTGTCAAAGATCAGATGGCTGTAGATGTGTGGTATTATTTCTGAGGACTCTGTTCTGTTCCATTGGTCTATATCTCTGTTTTGGTACCAGTACCATGCTGTTCTGGTTACGGTAGCCTTGTAGGATAGTTTGAAATCAGGTAGTGTGATGCCTCCAGCTTTGTTCTTTTGACTTAGGATTGTCTTGGCAATGCGGGGTCTTTTTTGGTTCCATATGAACTTTAACGCAGTTTTTTCCAATTCTGTGAAGAAACTCATTGGTAGCTTGATGGGGATGGCATTGAATCTGTAAATTACCTTGGGCAGTATGGCCATTTTCACAATATTGATTCTTTCTATCCATGAGCATGTTATGTTCTTCCATTTGTTTGTGTCCTCTTTTATTTCATTGAGCAGTGGTTTGTAGTTCTCCTTCAAGAGGTCCTTTACATCCCTTGTAAGTTGGATTCCTAGGTATTTTATTCTCTTTGAAGCAATTGTGAATGGGAGTTCATTCATGATTTGGCTCTCTGTTTGTCCATTACTAGTGTATAAGAATGCTTGTGATTTTTGCACATTAATTTTGTATCCTGAGACTTTGCTGAAGTTGCTTATCAGCTTAAGGAGATTTTGGGCTGAGACAATGGGGTTTTCTAAATATACAATCATGTCATCTGCAAACAGGGACAATTTGACTTCTTCTTTTCCTGACTGAATACCCTTTATTTCTTTCTCTTGCCTGATTGCCCTAGACAGAACTTCCAACACTACATTGAATAGGAGTGGTGAGAGACGGCATCCGTGTCTTGTGCCAGTTTTCAAAGGGAATGCTTCCAGTTTTTGCCCATTCAGTGTGATATTGGCTGTGGGTTTGTCATAAATAGCTCTTATTATTTTGAGATACGTTCCATCAATACCGAATTTATTGAGAGATTTTTGCATGAAAGGCTGTTGAATTTTGTCAAAGGCCTTTTCTGCATCTATTGAGATAATGATGTGGTTCTTGTCTTTGGTTCTGTTTATATGCTGGATTATGTTTATTGATTTGAGTATGTTGAACCAGCCTTGCATCCCAGGGATGAAGCCCACTTGATCATGGTGGATAAGCTTTTTGATGTGCTGCTGGATTTGGTTTGCCAGTATTTTATTGAGGATTTTTGCATCGATGTTCATCAGGGATATTGGTCTCAAATTCTCTTTTTTTGTTGTGTCTCTGCCAGGCTTTGGAATCAGGATGATGTTGGCCTCATAAAATGAGTTAGGGAGAATTCCCTCTTTTTCTATTGATTGGAATAATTTCAGAAGGAATGGTACCAGCTCCTGCTTGTACCTCTGGTAGAATTCAGCTGTGAATCCATCTGGTCCTAGACTTTTTTTTGGTTGGTAGGCTGTTAATTATGGCCTCAATTTCAGAGGTTGCTATTGGTCTATTCAGGGATTCAGCTTCTTCCTGGTTTAGTCTTGGGAGGGTGTAAGTGTCCAGGAAATTATCCATTTCTTCTAGATTTTCTAGTTTATTTGTGTAGAGGTGTTTATAGTGTTCTCTGATGGTAGTTTGTATTTCTGTGGGGTCGGTGGTGATATCCCCTTTATCATTTTTTATTGCATCTATTTTATTCTTCTCTCTTTTCTTCTTTATTAGTCTTGCTAGCAGTCTATCAATTTTGTTGATCTTTTCAAAAAAACCAACTCCTGGATTCATTGATTTTTTGGAGGTTTTTTTGTGTCTGTATCTCCTTCAGTTCTGCTCTGATCTTAGTTATTTCTTGCCTTCTGCTAGCTTTTGAATGTGTTTGCTCTTGCTTCTCTAGTTCTTTTAATTGTGATGTTAGAGTGTCAATTTTAGATCTTTCCTGCTTTCTCTTGTGGGCATTTAGTGCTATAAATTTCCCTCTACACACTGCCTTAAATGTGTCCCAGAGATTCTGGTATGTTGTATCTTTGTTCTCATTGATTTCAAAGAACATCTTTATTTCTGCCTTCATTTCATTATGTACCCAGTAGTCATTCAGGAGCAGGTTGTTCAGTTTCCATGTAGTTGAGCGGTTTTGATTGTGTTTCTTAGTTCTGAGTTCTAGTTTGATTGCACTGTGGTCTGAGAGGCAGTTTTTTATAATTTCTGTTCTTGTACATTTGCTGAGGAGGGCTTTACTTCCAATTATGTGGTCAATTTTGGAATAAGTGTGATGAGGTGCTGAGAAGAATGTATAGTCTGTTGATTTGGGATGGAGAGTTCTGTAGATGTCTGTTTAGGTCCGCTTGGTGCAGAGTTGGGTTCAATTCCTGGATATCCTTGTTAACTTTCTGTCTCGTTGATCTGTCTAATGTTGACAGTGGGGTGTTGAAGTCTCCCATTATTATTGTATGGGAGTCTAAGTCTCTTTGTAAGTCTCTAAGGACTTGCTTTATGAATCTGGGTGCTCCTGTATTGGGTGCATATATATTTAGGATAGTTAGCTCTTCCTGTTGAATTGATCTCTTTACCATTATGTAATGGCCTTCTTTGTCTCTTTTGATCTTTGATGGTTTAAAATCTGTTTTATCAGAGACTAGGATTGCAACCCCTGCTTTTTTTTGTTCTCCATTTGCTTGGTAGATCTTCCTGCATCCCTTTATGTTGAGCCTATGTGTGTCTCTGCATGTGAGATGGGTCTCCTGAATACAGCAAACTGATGGGTGTTGACTCTTTATCCAATTTGCCAGTCTGTGTCTTTTAATTGGACCATTTAGTCCATTTACATTTAAGGTTAATATTGTTACGTGTGAACTTGATCCTGTCATTATGATATTAGCTGGTTATTTTGCTGGTTAGTTGATGCAGTTTCTTCCTAGCATCGATGGTCTTTACATTCTGGCATGTTTTTGCAATGGCTGGTACCGGTTGTTCCTTTTCATGTTTAGTGCTTCCTTCAGGATCTCTTGTAGGGCAGACCTGGTGGTGACAAAATCTCTAAGCATTTGCTTGTCTGTAAAGGATTTTATTTCTCTTTCACTTATGAAACTTAGTTTGGTTGGATATGAAATTCTGGGTTGAAAATTCTTTTCTTTCAGAATGCTGAATATTGACCCCCAGTCTCTTCTGGCTTGGAGAGTTTCTGCCGAGAGATCTGCTGTTAGTCTGATGGGCTTCCCTTTGTGGGTAACCCGACCTTTCTCTCTGGCTGCCCTTAACAGTTTTTCCTTCATTTCAACTTTGGTGAATCTGAGAATTATGTATCTTGGAGTTGCTCTTCTTGAGGAGTATCTTTGTGGCGTTCTCTGTATTTCCTGAATTTGAATGTTGGCCTGCCTTACTGGGTTGGGGAAGTTCTCCTGGATGATATTCTGAAGAGTGTTTTCCAACTTGGTTCCATTTTCCCCCTCACTTTCAGGCACCCCAATCAGACGTAGATTTGGTCTTTTCACATAATCCCATACTTCTTAAAGGCTTTGTTCATTTCTTTTTCCTCTTTTTTCTTTAGACTTCTCTTCTCGCTTCATTTCATTCATTTGATCCTCAATTGCTGATACTCTTTCTTCCAGTTGATCGAGTTGGTTACTGAAGCTTGTGCATTTGTCGCGTATTTCTCGTGTCATAGTTTTTATCTCTGTCAGTTTGTTTATGGCCTTCTCTGCATTGATTAGTCTAGTTATCCATTCTTCCATTCTTTTTTCAAGAGTTTTAGTTTATTTGCACTGGGAATGTAATTCCTCCTTTAGCTCTGAGAAGTTTGATGGACTAAAGCCTTCTTCTCTCAACTCGTCAAAGTCATTCTCCGTCCAGCTTTGATCCGTTGCTGGTGATGAGCTGCGTTCCTTTGGATGAGGAGATGCGGTCTTATTTTTTGAATTTCCAGCTTTTCTGCCCTGCTTTTTCCCCATCTTTGTGGTTTTATCTGCCTTTGGTCTTTGATGATGGTGACGTACTGATGGGGTTTTGGTGTGGGTGTCCTTCCTGTTTGTTAGTTTTCTTTCTAACAGTCAGGACCCTCAGCTGTAGGTCTGTTGGAGATTGCTTGAGGTCCACTCCAGATGCTGTTTGCCTGGGTATCAGCAGCGGAGGCTGCCGAAGATAGAATATTGCTGCACAGCGAGTGTTGCCATCTGATTCTTGCTCTGGAAGCTTCGTCTCAGGGGTGTATGCAGCCCTGTGAGGTGTGAGGTGTTGGTCTGCACCTAGTGGGGGATGTCTCCCAGTAAGGCTACTCAGGGGTCAGGGACCCACTTGAGCAGGCAGTCTGTCCATTCTCAGATCTCAACCTCTGTTCTGCGAGATCCACTGCTCTCATCAAAGTTGCTAGACAGGGACATTTACCTCTGCTGAGGTTTCTGCTGCTTTTTGTTTAGCTATGCCCTGTCCCCAGAGGAGGTGTCTACAGAGGCAGGCAGGCCTCCTTGAACTGTGGTGGGCTTCACCCAATTCGAGCTTCCTGGCGGCTTTGTTTACCTACTTAAGCCTCAGCAATGGCGGGCGCTCCTCCCTCAGCCTCGCTGCTGCCTTGCAGTTAGATCGCAGACTGCTGTGCTAACAATGAGGGAGGCTCCGTGGGCATGGGACCCTCCCGGCCAGGTGTGGGATATAATCTCCTGGTGTGCCATTTGCTAAGACCCTTGGTAAAGCGCAGTATTGGGGTGGGAATTACCCAATACTGTGTGTCTCAGTTCCCCTGGCTAGGAAAAGGGATTCCCTTCCCCCTTGCACTTTCCAGGTGAGGCGATGCCTCGCCCTGCTTCAGCTCTCGCTGGTCAGACTGCAGCAGCTGACCAGCACTGATTGTCCGGCACTCCCTGGTGAGATGAACCTGGTACCTCAGTTGAAAATGCAGAAGTCACCCGTCTTCTGTGTTGCTCACGCTGGGAGCTGGAGACTGGAGCTATTCCTATTCGGCCATCTTGCTCCGCCCTCCTGTATTCTTCTTGGATGAGTCTTTGGATTATCTAGGTATGCAATTATTTCATTGCCAAAGAGCAACAGTTTGACTTCCTCATTACCAATTTGGATGCCCTTTATTTCTTTCTCTTGTCTGATTACTCTGGCCAGGACTTCCAGTACCATATTGAATAGAATTAGTGAATGTGGGTATCCTTGTCTTATTCCAGTTCTCAGAGGAAATGCTTTCAACCTTTCCCCATTCAGTATAATGTTGCCTGTGGGTTTGTCATAGATGGCTTTTATTACTGTAAGATATGTCACTTCTATGCCAATTTTCATAAGGGTTTTAATCATAAAGGAATGTTAGATTTTGTCAAATGCTTTTTCTGTATCTGTTAAGATGATCATATGATTTTTCTTTTTATTTCTGTTTATGTGATATATCATTACATTTATTTACTTGTGTATGTTAAACCAACCCTGCTTCCCTGGTATGAAACCCACTTGATCATGGTCGATTATCTTTTTGATGTTGTGTTGAATTCATTTAGCTACAGAAGATTTTTGCATCTGTTTTCATCAGAGATACTGGTCTGTAGTTTTCTTTTTCTTGTTATGTCCTTTCCTGGTTTTGGTATTAGGGTAATGATGGCTTCATAGAATGATTTAGGGAGGATCCCATCTTTATATTTTTCAATAGTTTCGGTAGGATTGGTACTAATTCATCTTTGAATGTCTGATAGAATTCAGCTGTGAATCCATCTGGTCCTGCACCTTTTTTTGTTGGCAACTTTTTTTTATTACTGTTTCAATCTCATTACTTGTTTTTTTTTTTTTTTTAAGAGTTTTTGTTTCTTTCTGGTTTAATCTAGGAGGTTTGTATATTTCCAGGAATTTATAGTTTATATAGTTTACATACTAGGTTTTGTAGTTTATGCACATGAAGGTGTTCATAGTGGTCTTGAATTGTCTTTTGTATTTCTGTGGTGTCAGTTGTAATATCTCTCATTTCATTTCTAATTGACCTTATTTGGATCTTCTCTCTTCTTGATTAATCTCACTAATGGTGTATTGACTTTGTTTATCTTTTCAAAGAACCAACTTTTTGTTTCATTTATCGTTTGTATTTTCGTTTGTTTCAATTTCATTTAGTTCTGCTCTAATCTTTGTTATTTTTCTTCTGCTGGGTTTGGATTTGGTTTGTTCTTGTTTCTCTAGTTTCTTGAAATGTGACCTTAGATTTTCTATTTGTGTTCTTTCAGACTTTTTGATGTAGGCATTTAATACTGTGAACTTTCATCTTAGCACTACTTTTGCTATATTCCAGAGGTTTTGATTGGTTGTGCCACTATTATCATTCAATTCAAATAATTGTTTAAATTCTATCTTGATTTCGTTGTTGACCCAAGGATCATTCAGTAACAGATTATTTGGCTTGCATGTATTTGCATAGTTTTGAGGGTTCCTTTTGGAGTTAATTTCCAGTATTATTCCACTGTGGTCTGAGAGAGTACTTGATATAATTTCAGTTCTCTTAAATTTATTGAGATGTGTTTTGTGGTCTATCATATGGTCTATCTTGGAGGATGTTCCTTGTGCTGATGAAAAAAAATATATATTCTGTAATGGTTGGGTAGAATGTTCTATAAATATCTGTTAAGTCAGTTTGTTCTAGAGTGTAGTTTAAGTCCATTTTTCCATTGTTGACTTTCTGTCTTGACCTGTCTAGTGCTGTCAGTGGAGTATTGAAGTTCCCCACTATTATTGTGTCTATCTCATTTCTTAGGTGTAGTAATAATTGTTTTATGAATTTGGGAGCTCCAGTGTTAGGTGCATATATATTTAGGATTGTGATATTTTCCTGTTGGACTAATCCTTTTATTATATAATGTCTCTGTTTGTCTTTTTTAACTGTTGTTACTTTAAGGTCTGTTTTGTCTGATATAATAGCTACCTCTGCTCGCTTTTGGTGTCCATTTGTATGGAACATCTTTTTTTCCACTCCTTTACCTTAAATTTATGGGAGTCTTTACATGTTAGGTGAGTCTCTTGAAGACGCGCTAGATACTTGGTTGGTGAATTCTTATACATCCTCCCATTCTGTATCTTTTAAGTGGAACATTTAGGCCATTTACATTCAACATTAGCATTGAGATGTGAGATACTGTTTTATTCATCACTGCTAGTTGTTGCCTGAATACCTTCGGTTTTTAAAATTGTGTTACTTTTTTATAGATTGTGTGATATTTATGCTTTAAGGAAGCTCTATTTTGGTGTATTTTTGAGGTTTTGTTTCCAGGCTTGGTAGTGGTGAACTCTCTCAGCAGTTGTTTGTCTGAAAACGGCTTTATCTCTCTTTCATTTATGAAACTTAGTTTTGCTGGATACAAAATTCTTGGCTGATAATATTTTGTTTAAGGTAGCTAAAAATAGGACCCCAATCCCTTCTGGCTTGCAGCATTTCTGCTGAGAAATCTGCTGTTAATCTGATAGGTTTTCCTTTATAAGTTACTTGATGCTTTTGCTTCACAGCTCTTAAGATGTTTTCCTTCGTCTTGACTTTAGATAAACTGATGACTATGTGCCTAGGTGATTATGTTTTTGTGATGAATTTCCCAGATGTTCTTTGAGTTTCTTAGATATTGATATCTAGATCTCTAGCAAGACCAGGGAAGTTTTACTCGATTATTCCCTCAAATACATTTGCATACTTTTAGATTGCTCCTCTTCCTCAGGAACACCAATTACTCTTAGGTTTGGTCATTTAACATGATCCCACATTTCTTAGAGACTTGGTTCATTTTTAAAATTCTTTTTTCTTTGTCTTTGTTGGATTGCGTTAATTCAAAAGGTTTGTCTTTGAGCTCTGAAGTTTTTTCTTCTGCTTGTTCGATCCTATTGTTGATACTTATCAGTGTGTTTTGCATTTCTGTAAATGTGTCTTATTTCCAGAAGTTGTGGTAGTCTTTTCCTTACCATATCTATTTATCTGGGAACTTTTTCATCCATATCCTGTATTTTTTAAAAATGTATTTAAATTGGTTTTCACCTTTCTCTGGTGCCTCTTTGCTTAGCTTAATAATCAACCTTCTGAATTATTTTTCTGGCAATTCAGAGATTTCTACTTGGTTTGGAGCCATTTATGGGTGTTATAGAACCTTGTTTTGTCACATTGCTAGAATTATTTTTTTGGTTCCTTCTCATTTGGGTAGACTGTTTCATTGGAAAGATATGGAACTGAAGGGCTGCTCTTCAGGTTCTTTGGTCCCACAGGGTGATCCATTGATGTGATGCTCTCCCCGTTTCTCTAGGGATAGGGCTTCCTGAGAGCCAGACTGCAGTTATTGTTATTGCTTTTCTGGGTCTAGCCATCCAGTGGGGCTACCAGGATCCAGGCTAGTGCTATAAAGAGTGCTGTGATGTGACCCATCTTCAGTTCTCCCAGCTGTGGATACCAGCACCTGCTCTGGTAGAGGTGGCAGGGGAGTGAAGTGGACTCTTTGGAAGTCCTCGGTTGTAGTTTCGTTTAGTGCACCAGTTTTCTTGAATACTGGTTATGCTCACAGTGAAGTTGTCATGTGGACAGACTTAGGACCTCTGGTTAGCCAGGGTGTTGCACATGGTAGAATTAGCTGTTGTTTTCTCTTTCTTTGGAGCAGGGTTGTTCTGCTATTAGTTGAGTTGGTTGGCCTCTAGCCAGAGGTGGCACTTTCAAGAGAGTGCCAGCTGCAGTAGTAGAAGGGGGATATAATCTTGCCCTACATTGGCCAGGATGAGTACTCCGGTTTCTCAGGTGATGGGTGGGGCCATGGAGCTCCCAAGAGATTATGTCTTTTGTCTTTGGCTAACAGGGCCAGTGGAGACAAACCATCAGGTGGGTGCAGGGTTAGGCAAGTCTGAACTCAGACTCTCCTTGGGTGGGGCTTGCTGCAGCCACTATGGGGGATGGTGGGGGTGGTTCTCAGGCCTGTAAAGTTTTGTTTCCAGGGGGATTATGGCTGCCTCTGCTGCATCATACAGGTCACCCGGGAAATGGGGGAAAGCTGGCAGTGACATGCCTCACCCCACTCCCATGTACCCAGCAAGGCTATTCTCACCTTCACCATGCCTCCCTAACTGCACTGAGTTTATATCCAGGCAGCAGGAGAGCAGAGCTGAGATCTTGCCTTGGCCTAAAAGCCTTCCAGCTGAGAAAGCAAGCAGGGCTCTCCGTCCTTACCTCCCTGCCTGCCTGAACCTTTGGCTGTGACTTCTGCGTTTATATCTATACTTCCTGTTCACTCCTCTCTACTCCCCTGCCCTGGATTCTGCTCAGGGAAGTTTTGCTCAGTTGAAATTATTACAGAGTTCAGCTAGGAGCTTCCTTTACCCTGTGGCCTCTCCCCAGTTCCACTGGCTGCCTTTCCTTCTCCAACGACCTCTGTGAGATAAGGCCAGGAATGGCTTCCCTGGAGCCTTAGCTGAGGACTGGGAATGCCTACAGGGCTCTTTCTGCTACTTCTACTTTTATATTTCACTTGGCTCCCTAAATCCATTTTAGCTCTAAGTATGGTTAAATCCTCCTGTGATCTGGATTTTTAGGTTCCCCAGTGAGGATGTGTGTTCAGAGGCTGACTTTTTCCCCTTTCACACTTTGGGACCTCACAGTTTTTCAGTTGTCTTGTGGCACTTGCAGCAGGAAGCCACTTCTTTCAAAGGGTCTGTGAATTTTTTCAGTTTTCCTGGTATATTCCTGCGATGGTTCTTGGAGCCAAAGTTCACCGTGTGAGTCTCCAGACACTGTTCTGTTCTTTCTAAGTGGGAGCTGCACGTTAGTCCTGTCTCTTACCTGCCATTCTTCTTTTCTCCCTAACAACTCCTACTTTAAGTTGACCTATCTTTGTTTTATGGAAGAACCCAGAAAGTAAACGTATTTATTTCTTTCAAATGCTGAGCTCTCCTCCTCATTGTTGCCTCCTCCACTTACTAACTATACTTACTCCACTTCCTAAGTACAAAGCTGGTCTGATGCTGTATACCATGAATCACTAGGTATTTCTAGTATGACAGAAAGTCAAATCTTCAATAAGTAACATCTGGGAGAGTGAGGCAGACTTTATATAATATTTCTTACTGTACAAAGGTACTTAGAGTGAAGGTCTAGTGTACACAGTAGCATAAACGCGTAATGCTTATGCTAGCCAAATCTGAAATCCGCCTTTAGAGAGGGTGTGAGAATCTTTCTATAAGACAGTGCTGCCTAAACATTTGGGAACACACACACACACACACACACACACACACACACACATTTGGTTAATGTTTTGAAGGAAATCGTGAAAGAGCAAAAATATTTGCCTGAAGGGAGAGAAAAAAGCTTTCCAGAATATTAACAGTAACACCCATCTGAACTTCACAGAAAGTGTCATGGGTGTCAGTGATTAGAACTCATCAGATATTTGGCTGTCCTTTTCAACCAGAAGATCGATTTGAACCAGATTACCACATTCATGGTTTAGTTTTGAAGAGAAAAAGAAAGAGAGAGAAAACTAATTATTTGTGTCTTTGTTCAAAGGCCTTTTTGTATTGTATATCCCTGAAAAGCTCATAGGGGAGCCAGCCTTCACATCCATTAAGGTTAGTCCTGAAACTGTTGAATTTGATCTCTTCCATTTGCCATCTGGATACAGTAGAGAAAAAGCTATGCTGCATTGGGTTGCTGGACACTATCCAGAAAATAACATGTCAGGGCATCAAAGGCTTGAGGCACTTTGTCCAGTCTGTCTAATGATCACAGGCAGGGTCTGCTCTCCAGTTTTGTAATATGTTTTACTTTTTCAGTGACAATATATATCCCAGTAAAATAGATCACAAGGGTTACTGCCAACTTGTCAAAACTAGGATACTTCCATCATAGACTTCAAAAAAAGACCATATTTTAATTGGGAAAAGCTTGATTGCCACAACTGAGGAAGCTCCATCTCCCTTATCCTAGTATATCCCCTTTCTTATAGACAGCACATACTGCAAGAAGGATTCTGATTCATAGATTGTTTCATCCCATCCCCAAGTCCCAAATTTAAAATCTCATTAATATTGACGTTATTTAAAATTGTATTAATTATCCTGTTTGTAAGTGGGCCCAGTATCTGGCTAGTTAATGACCATACTGGCAGCTTTCCAGAAATCTGACAACCACATCTCATTATTCACACCAACTGGAGCCAATTGAAGCTGAGGTTTTTTTTTTTTTTTCTGTTATTTTAAAATGTGGATGGGAAGCAACAGCAGTGGCATGTCTTCTAGTCTCCTCTGAGATTGGGGAGGAGGCTTGCATAATAGGACTTATAATATCAGGGAGCATATGGCTACATTTTAAGGTAGCTGGAAGCCATCTAAGCTGTGATAAAACAGGCTTTGGTTTAGTTCTCTGCAGGTTGTACTTAGGAATTCATTTATAGCTTCTGCAGTAGGCACAATTGTAGGGAATTGCCATTTTGTCTTTTACACAGGAATGGGATGGCAAGAAGAGTTGCCAAATCCTAACCGTGAAAACTACTTTTCTTGTGGACAGGAATGGTCCTCAACTGTATTCTGATTACTAGGACAACTAAATCTCCTAACCTGACCTAGGAAGCTGAAGAAGCCTTGCTAAGTTGTGGCTGGGTTACTAAAAGGGGTGTCGTGTACCCTGTTCAGGTTATCTGGAAGGTCCAAAGTTATAATATTCTGCTCCAAACTGATACTGTCAGTACTCCTATCTTCTCATCATTTATGAACTTTACTCAATAACTTTCTTGTTCTCCTTTTCTTCTTTTAGATCCTGGTAGTGAAAACAAACAAAGTCTCCTCCAAACTATAAATCAAGCAAAGCAGTGTTAATTCTTAGCAATATTATCCCTGCTGAGGATTGTACACATACTCATAGCTTCCATTTGGCCACTTTCAGACTAGCCTGTCCCTTTCTATAGGTTGGTGACTTGTTTTTCCTTTAGTGTTTACCTGCTCTCAGATCCCCTCCCTGGTTTAAAAATAAAAGAGGAAAGACTGTGATAATCAAGTCATTACTAGAGCCAGACTTCCTGGCCCCACCATCTCCTACCTGAGTTACTTAAACCCTTCTGTGCCTTAGTCACCTTATCTGCAAAATACGAATATTAATAGTGCCTATGTTATAGGTTTGTGTTGATAGCTAAGTAAGGTATATAAAGAAAAGGGCATAGTGTAGGAGAGTGCTCAGTACTGTGTATATTTACTATTGTTGTTTCTTATTAGATAACATTTAGAATAGACAGGTTTACTTATTTTTACCTCAAGCAAATATTTTGCATGTTAAACCTTTTATTACTTATTGTAAATGAAAAGAGCTTGAGGTCTGCTGAAAGAATTACAGAGATTAGCAAGCAGGAGAGTTGAAGCAAGAGAGATCCTTAAAATTATATTATTGTCTTATTACAGTTGAAGAAATAGCAGAAGCATAGAGTGTCATAGTTGAACTTACCTGGAAGAAGGCAAATTCCTAACTTCAGCCTCCTCTAGCCATCCTATCTCACCTAAGAGGGGGAGAGAGATGAAAAAATAAGCTGAAAAGCACTTGTGAGTTTCACAGTTCAGGGTCACAGGTTCACCAAATCACTGAGACCTAATCATAAGACTATACAACACTTCATTGCCCCCTACGACTTGCCACTACACTATTGAAAGCCTGTTTACTGAAGTTCCTTTTACCTAGTAGATTATGTCCACCTTTGAACAAAAAGTTACAAGACATACTAATGGGTAAAAAACACAATTTGAAGAGAATAAACAACCTCAGAACTAGAGTCAGATATGTCAGGTATATAAGAATTATTAGACCAGGAATTTTTTTGGACTATGATTAATATGTTAAGGACTTCAATGGAAAAAGTAGACAACATGAAAGAACAGATAGGTAATTTAAGCAGGGAGATGGGAATTCTAAGAAAGAAGTTTTAAAATGCTAGAGATCAAAAACACTGTATTAGAAGTGAAGAATGCCTTTGATAGGTTCATTAGTAGGGTGGACATAGTCATTGAAAGGACCTCTGTGCTTGAGACAATAGAAACTTCCAAAACTGAAAATCAATGAGAAAAAAAAAAGATAAACAAAAAAAGAATATCCAAGAACTATAGGACAACTATAAAAGTTATAAATACATGTAATGAAAATACTTGATGGAAAAGAAAAAGAGAAAGGAACAGAATCAATATTTGAAGCAAAAATGACTGAGAATTTTCTCCATATTAGTGTTAGACAGCAAACACAGATCCAGGAAACTCAGAGACCACCAAGAGAGATAAGTGGAAAAGCAAACAAATAAAGTAACCCCCCAAAACTATACCTAGGCATATCATATTCAAAATGCAGAAAATCAAATATTTTTTTAAAAATCCTGAAAAAAACCAGAGGGAATAAACACCTATAGAGGAACAAAGATAAGAGTTACAATTGACTTCTCTTCAGAATCCATGCAAGCAAACAGAGAATGGAGTGAAATATTTAGTGTTAAGAGGAAAAAAAAATCAATCTGGAATTCTGTACCCTGTGAAATTATTATTTAAAAGTGAAGAAGAAATGAATACTTTCTTAGACAAATAAAGATTGAGAGATTTTGTTACAGGACACCTGCCTTGCAAGAAATATTAAAAGAAGTTCTTCAGAGAAAAGGAAATTGATATAGGTCAGAAACTTGGAGCTACATAAAGAAAGAAAAAGTATCAGAGAAAGAATAAGTGAAAGTAAAATGGAAACTTTAATCTTTCTTATTCCTAATTTAGCTAATAGGTAATAATTTGTTCAAAATAATAATAGCAACAATGTATTTGATTACATATGCATATGTATATACTTATTTATGCTTATATATAAGGGAAATGAATGACACCAATGATACAAGGGATGGGAGGAAGGAATTAGGAATATTTTATTATTACTAGGTATTTGTACCCCCTGTGAAGGAGTAGGTGTTATTTCAAAGTCACTTGGATTAGTTGTAAATGTATAGTGCAAAGTCTAGGGCAATCACATAGAAAAGTAAAAAAAGTATAATAGATATGCTAAAAAAGGAAAGAGAATTGAATCATATAAAATGTCCAATTAAAAACTACATAGGCAGAAAAGTATGGAAGACAAAAATAAGAACAAAAGGCCACAAGTAGAAAACAGTAGCAAATATGGTAGATACTAATCCACCTATATCAATAATAATTTTAAATGTCATTGGTCTAAATATACCAATTAAAAGACAGAGATTGTTGAAGTGGATTAAAAAAACCAACAAGAATCAACTTATGTTGTCTATAAGAAATCCACTTTAAAAATAAAGACACATACAGATTTAAAGTAAAGAGATGGAGATATACCATGATAAAACTAAATGAAAGAAACTAGCTAAAGGGGGATCAACTGTGTTAATTTCAGACAGAACAGACTGAAGGTCAAGGAAAGTTATCAAGGATAAAGAGAAACATTACATAATGATAAAGAGGTCAGTTCTCTAAAAATACATGATAATCCTTAATGTGTATGTATGTGCCTAACAATAAAGTGTAAAAATACACGAGCAAAAACTGATAGAACTCCAAAGAGAAATAGATGAATGCACTCTTACAGTTGGAGAAATGGACAGATCTAGCAGGCAGAAAATTAGTAAGGCCATAGTAGAACTCAACACTCCATAAATCAACGGAATAGAATTGACATATATAGATGATTTGTATCTAACAATAGTAGATTGTACATCTTCTTAAGCTTACATGGAATATTCACCAAGATAGACCACATTCTGAACCGTAAAACAGACCTTAACAAGTGTCAATGAATAGAAATCTTACAATGTCTGACCGTAGACCATATGGAATTAAACTAGTAGTCAGTAACAGAAAGATAGCTGGAAAATCCTCAAATACTTGATTAAATGACAAACATATAATAACATGGTGGTTAAATATAAAATTTCAAGAGAAATTCTAAAATATTTTGAATTCTATGAAATTGAAGGTACAACTTATTGAAATTTGTGGGATGCAGTGAAATCAGTGCTTAGAGGGAAAATTAGAGCATTAAATGAATATATTTGAAAAGAAAAAGTTCTAAAATCAGTTATCAAAACTTTCACTAGCAAAATAAAAACACATTAAGTTGAAAATAAGCAAATGAAAATAAAAAATAAATTGGAGCAGAAATCAATGAAATTAAAAATGGGAAATCAATAGGAAAAACCTACAAAACCAAAAACTAGTTCTTTGGAAAGTTCAATAAAATCAGTAACATGCCTCCCCAAAAAATAATAATAAAATCACCAACCCTTAGCCAGGCTAAGAAATAAAGAGAGATGACACAAATTACTTATATCATAAATGAAAGAAGGAATATTACTATGGATCCCACAGACATTAAAAGGATAATAAAGGGATGTTATGAACAACCCTATGCCCACAAATTTAATAACCTAAATAAAATGGCCCAATTCCTTGAAAAGCACAATTTGCTAAAACTCACAGAAGAAGAAATGGACAATCTGAATGGGTCTAAATCTGTTAAATCAATTGAATCAATAATTTAAAACCTTCCAAAATATAAAGTACCAGGCCCAGATGGGTTCACTGATGAACTCTAGTAGATGTTTTAGGAAGAAATTGTCCCAATTCTCTGTAATCCCTTTCAGAAGATAGAAGCAGAGGGAATACTTCCAAACTCATTCTGTGAACCCAGGCATTACCCTATACCAACAAAAGACAAAATACAAAGACATTACAAGAAAAGAAAACTATAGATCAGTATGTCTTATGAATATGGATGCAAAAATCATCCACAAAATACTAGCAAAGTGAATCCAACAATGTATAAAAAGAATTATACACCATAATCAAGTGGAATTTATTTCAGGTATGTGAGGCTGGTTTAATATTTGAAAACCAATGAATGCAATCCATCACATCAACAAGCTATAGAAGAAAAATCACAGGATCATACCAATAGATGAAAAAAAGCATTTAACAAAACACAACACTCATTCACGATAAAAACTATCGGTAAACCAGTAATAGAAGGAAACTTCCTCAACTTGATAAAGAATGCCTGCGAAAGACCTGCAACTGACATCATACTTAATGCAGAGAAACTTGAAGCTTTCTGCTAAGGTTAGAAACAAGACAAGGATGTCACCACCCCTTTTCAACATTGTGTTGGAAATCCTAACTAATGTCTCTCTCTCTATTTCTCCAGCTATAAGAGTGCATTCATCAAGAGAGAGAGAGAGAGGCATTATGTAGGAAATAGAAGGAGACTGTATCAGTTGACTATATATGTATGTACAGTCAAAGCAAAGGCAATACAATGGAAGAAAGAGTCTTCATCAAATGATGTTGGAATGATTAGACATCTGCTTGAAAGACACAAATCTAGACATAGACGTTACACCCTTCACTTAAATCAAAATGGATCCTAACACTAAATAGTAAAATGCAAAACTATAAACCATGTAGGAGACAGCATAGGATAAAGTTTACATGACTTTTGGTATAGCAGTGACATCCATTAATGAAATAATTGCTAAGCTGCACTTCATTACAATTATAAACTTCTGCTCTGCAAAACACAATGTCAAGAAAATGAGAAGTCAAGCCACAGACTAGGAGAAAATATTTGCAAAAGACAAATCTGATAAAGGGCTGTTACCCAAAAATATACAAAGAACTCTTTAAAACTCAATAATGAGAAAATGAACAACCCAATCAAAAAACGGGCAAAAGACCTGAACAGACATTTCAACAAAGATATACAGATGGCAAGTAAGCGTATCAAAAGATGTTCAACATCACTTATCATTAGGGAATTGCAAATCAAAACAACAATGAGATTTGACTACATACCTAATAGGATGGCCAAAATTCAAAGCACTAATGCTACCAAATGCCGGCAAGAATGTGAAGTGGCAAGAACTCTCATTCGTTGATGGTGGGAATGCAAAATAGTACAGACACTTTGGAAGACAGTCTAGCAGTTTCTTACAAAACTAAATATACTCTTACCATGCAGTCTGGCACTCATGCTCCTTGGTATTCACCCAAATCAATTGAAAACTATGTTCCAAAAACCCTAGATGTGGATATTTGTGGCAGTTTTATTTATAATTGCTAAAAGTTGGAAGTATCCAAGCTGTCCTTTAGTAGGTGAATGGATAAATAAACTGTGGTATATCCAGACAATGGAACGCTCTTCAGCACTTAAGAGAAATGAACTCTCAAGCTATGAAAAGATATGGAGGAAATTTAAATGCATATTACTAAATAAAAGAAGCCAATCAGAACACGCTACGTATTTTATGATTTCAACTATGTGACACTCTAGAAAAGGCAAAACTATGGGGACAGTAAAAAGCCTAGTGGTTACCCAGGCTTTGGGAAAGGTAGAGATAAATAGCCACAGCACAGAGGACTCTTAGGGCAGTGAAACTCTCCTACACGATACTGTAATGGGGGATACATGTTATTATACATTTGTCCAAATCCATAGAATATACAACTCCAAAGAGAAAACCCTAGTGTAAACTATGGAGTTTGGGTGATTATGATGTGTCAATGTAGGTTCATTGTTAACAAATGTTCCACTGTGGTGTAGGATGTCAATAGTGGGGAAGGTGATATATATGCGGGGACAGAGGATATATGGGAACTCTATTTTCTGCTCAATTTTGCCATAAACCTAAAACATCTCTAAAAAATAAATTTATTAATTAAAAAAAACTGTTATACTTTCTCTACTTCTGACCTAAAACAGCCTGTTCCAAGTTGGTTTTTATTCCATTCTCTTCCTTCTACCTGTTTCTTACCTATCTTTCTTATTAAAATCTTTAGTAACGTTCACATTGCCAAATCCAGTGGTCAATATTTAGTACTTATATTCTTTGATCATTCATTAGCATTTGACACAGTTGACTCCACCCTCCCTCCTAATACACTTTTTTTTTGTTTGTTTTTGAGATGGAGTCCCGCTTTGTTGCCCAGACTAGAGTGCAGTGGCTCTATCTCAGCTCACTGCAACCTCCACCTCCCAGGTTCAAGCGATTCTCTGCCTCAGCCTCCTGAGTAGCTGGGATTACAAGCGTGCACTACCACACCGGCTAATTTTTGTATTTTTAGTAGAGACAGGGTTTTGCCATGTTGGCCAGGCTGGTCTTGAACTCCTGGCCTCAAGTGATCCGCTCACCTTGGTCTCCCAAAGTGCTGGGATTACAGGTGTGAGCCAATCGCGCCCAGCCTAATGCGCTTTTTTAATGCCTTGGTTTCCAGGACACCACATGCTCCTATTTTACTCCTACCTCCCTGGCTGTACTTTTTTTGTTTTGTTTTGTTTTTCCCCCCCATGGCACTAATCACATTCTGTACTCATCATTGTTATTTGCTTTCTTATTTTTCACATGTCTCTTTCTGGAATTTATGCTCCATAATACCAGGGCCACATGTTAGATGCTGAACACATATTTGTTGAATGAATGACTCTCCCACTAATTTAGTGTTCTTGGGCAATTTGTTTAATTTCTTGGGACATCAGTTTTTTCATCAGAAATGTGTTGTTGTTTGCCTTTTGATTTTTAATATTCTTATGTTATATGATTCTCAAAAGGAAGAAAATGGAGGCAAGGAGACCAGTCAAAGTTTATTATAAGATTATAGGTATGAGGGGGAAAGGATCCTAATATTATGGGTATAGATAGTTTAAAAAGAATTTGTTACATCTATATGTATTGACCTGGAAGGATGTCTATGGTATAGTATAAGATGGAAATAAAAGCAGAGTAATATATGGAAATATGGAAATATATGGAAATATAGAAAGTGGAAATAAAGCCTGGCTCAGTGGCTCATGCCTGTAATCCCAGCCCTTGGGGTAGACAAGGTAGGAGGATCACTTGAACTCAGGAGCTTGAGACCAACCTGAGCAATATAGTGAGATTCTAATTAAAAATAATACATTTTTTAATTAAAAGAAAATTTTTTTCCTTTTTAATTAAAATATATATTTTTTCTTTTAATTAAAAAAGTAGAAATAGAGTGCAGAGTAATATATGATCCCAATTTTGTTTAAAAATGTGCCCTACATATGTAAATTGTTTCATATTTTTAAATAAAGGTGTAGATATATACACTTGAGTCTTAATGTTGATGCCTTTATTTAGGGGTAATATGAAGGAAGAACAAATTTTTTACCTTTTACTTTATATAGTTCTATATTATTTGAACTATATAAACTATATATACTATATAAACTACCAGAATTATTTGACAATTTTTTAAAATCTAGTATGGTGAAGAGGAGTAAAAAGATGACATTATGGCCTGAAGTTTCAGTACGAAAAAGTTAAAGTACAAATTCTCCTTTAAACCACAGGATTCCTTTTCCAGCGCTTTTAAAGGAGCTGTTGGGGCAGTGGCATATGATAATTAAAATAGTATATTATTAACTACTAGATATGGGCCTGATATTCCCATGTCTAGCTCTTGTAAACTTGATTAGGCCCAAAGCTCTTGACCCAAACCCAAATGTTGGGATGTGAATTACCACCTATCTGAGGTAATGGGTACCAGAGACCAGCCTGAGCTCCTGCATGCGGGAAGAGCAAGTCAAGGGCACTAGACCTGGCTCTAGCATAGGCTTATAGGGATAACAGAAAAGGCAAGACTCCTCTGGTGAAAAAGAAACAAACAACCACACACACACACACACACACAAAGGAAAAAACCAACCAACCAACAGACAAGCAAACAAATATGGACTAGTCATGGTCCTTGAAGCTGATCAATTCGATGAGCAATTCTTTGACACAAGTGTTAAACAAGATCAGATAAAGAAAGTAAGCTCTCTTGTTCTCTTTTCTGTGAATATTACCTGTCATAGCAGAAAAAAAGTAGAAAACTGCTGCTTTAGATCCCCATTTAGTAAGTGAGAATAAAAAATGAATCAACAAAGACAAAATTAGAGAAATCAGAGTGTAAAATACAAACAACACAGTGTAGCTTCATGAAAATGAGAGGGGAGTGTTTTGTAGATGATAATAAGCAGTGTCAGTTGATAGATTGAAAGAGATCATTGAAGAACAGCAAGACAAAAACAGCCTATTGAATTAAAGGATTAGGAATCATTTTTTTTTTTTTAATTTTAGAAGAGCTTTAGTAATTCTGTGGGTAAGAAAGCAGATTTGTGGAGAGATTAAGGTAGGGGGTAGCTTATGGGGAGTTAAAGTGGTGGTGGCAGGTATGAAGTTCTTACAGGAATATTTGGGAAGAGTAGGAAAGGGAGAAATGACCCAAGATGGAGGTAAACCTTTTTATATTTCCATAGAGTAGGAAAGACTTGAAGGATCTGATAGAGATAAAGATTAAAGATGGAAAAAACATAAAACCTGATGGAGAAATATTCTGAAGAACACAGAAAGGATAGAATTAGTAGCACTGTGGGAAAGGGTTAATCTTAGAGGGACCCCTTTCTGTGAAGTCAAGGAGAGGATGGTTATCTATGTGGAAATATTTGGAAGTACGAAGTAGAAAAGTTGGTACAATGTACTGAATTCATTAAACCAAGACCTGAGGTTACCTGTTAAATAGAGAGAAGCTCTTGGGAGCTTAAGCAGACTGGAGATTTAAAATTAATTCTAAGTAAAATAGAACAATGAATTAGGTGTGCTTGGCACGATCATGACTGTACTATAGAGTTCTCAAGGGAATTACTATTTCATGACCGTTGTATTCCCACTCTTCAACACAGTGTTTGGTACATGGCTAGTGCTCAATAAATGTAAGTGGATGGATGAATGAATGAGGATTTGGTATTTTTATTTTAATTGAATCAAACTATTGCTCCCCCTCCCCAACCCCAGCCACCGCTTCCAACAGGGGCTTGGGTGAAGTTAAATGTAATCATTAAACTAAGTCCATAGTGGTCTAAAGTTTGTAAACAGGACTTGATACAATAGATGATATCTTTTTTATAAGCCCAAAATCATGTGTGTTAGCTTTCTTAGGATAAAGGGTAGCAGTAATATTTTATTTTGGCAGTGCTGGATAAAAAGGGGGGGTTGTTAGATCTAGCACACATTGTTCTGTGGCTAGTAGCTCTGGAATATTTGTGGTTTCAGTGGCCCCTAAGGAGCCTGCTCTTTCCTGCTCTTTCGTCCTCATCAGAATATTCCAGTAACTTTGAGATCATTCAGATCTCCCTATTTAAAACTGAAGAAATGACTAGCATGTTTGTTAGAGAGGCTTGGGAGCTTGTGTTCAGGAATCCTGTTAGAGGTCATAAGTGAACACCAAGATTGCAGATTTGAGCACGTATGGGTTTACTTCAGTAAAAGATTTTGATGTAAAAGAGGACAGGAACAGACACTGCTTGAAAACAGAAATAGGCTTATAGTCTTTTATTTTTTTGTGAGAATAAAGAGGAATGTAATTATGAAATTTTATCATTTACTCATTTATTTAATACGTATATATTAAGCACCTGTATTATGCAGAGCAAAATGTCAGTAAAATGTGATTTGTTAACTGGGAAACATTTTGAGTATCCTTCAAAAAAAGAATAGCATGACTCATATTATTTTTATTTTATTTTTATTTTTATTTGTACAAATTTATGGCATACATGTGAAGTTTTGTTACATGTATATAATATATAATGTGAAATTTTGTTACATGTATATAATATGTAGTGATCAAGTAAGGGTACTTAGGGTGTCCATCATCCAAGTACAATGCATTTTTGTTAACTATATTCACCCTACTCTGCTGCCAAACATTGAAAGTATTCCTTTTATTGAACTGTATGTTTGCACCCTTTAACCCACTTCTCTTCATCCTCCCCTCTCACCCACACTCATCCCTCCCAGTCTCTGTTATCTATCTTTCCACTCTCTGCTTCCATATGATCAAATATTTTAGCTCCTACATATGAGTGAGAAGATGAGATGTTTGTCTTTTGGTGCCTGGCTTATTTCACTTGCCCCGGACGTGGCTCACATCTATAGTCTCAGCACTTCAGAACGCCAAGATGGGAGGATCACTTGAGCCCAGGAGTTCGAGACCAACCTGGGCAACATGGTAAAATCCCATCTCTACAACAAATACAGAAATTAACCGGGTGTGGGTGTTCAGGAGGCTGAGGTGGGCGAATCACTTGAGCTTGAGAGGTCGAAGCTACATTAAGCCGAGATCAGGCCACTGCACTCCAGTCTGGGTGACAGTGAGACCCTGTCTCAAAACAAACAAAACCCCCCCATTTCTATCCACATTGCTGTAAATGAAAGGGTTTTATTTTATTTTTTAATGTTTGTGTAGCATTCCATTGTATATATGTACACATTTTCTTTATCCATGAATCTGTTGATGAACACTTAGATTGATTCCATAGCTTTGCTATTGTGAATAGTGCTGCAATAAACATGCGAGTGCAGGTATCCCTTTGATATATTGATTTCTTTTTCTTTGGGTAGATATCCACTAGTGGGATTGCTGGATCAAATGCTAATTCTATTTTTAGTTTCTTAAGAAATCTCCATACTGTTTTCCATAGCAGCTGTACTAGTTTCCATTCCTACCAGCAGTGTATAAGAATTCTCTTTTTTCCACATCCTCACCAACATCCATTATTTTCTACCTTTTCTGATTTGGGTAAGATGATATCTCATTGTGGTTTTAATTTGCATTTCTTTAATGATTAGTAATGTTGAAGATTTTTTGAAATACCTGTTTGCCATTTTCATGTCTTCTTTTGATGAATGTCTATTGATTTCCTTTCCCCACTTTTTAATGGGATTGCTTTTCGTTTGTTTGTTTTGCTGTTGAGCTGAGTTCTTTGTATATTCTGGGTATTAGTCCCCTGTCAGATTAATAGTTTGCAGCTATCTTCTCCCATTCAACAGGTGTCTATTCATTCTGTTGATTATTTCTTAAACCAAAATTAAGCTTTTAAGTTTAATTAGGTCCTATTTGTCTATTTTTGGGTTTGTTGCCTGTGCATTTGAGGACTTAGTCATAAATTCTTTGCCTAGACCAATTCCTGGGTTTTATGCTAGTATTTTTATAGTTTCAGGTCTTATGTTTAAGTTTTTAATCTATTTTGAGTTGATTTATCTATATGGTAAGAGATAAGGGTTCAGTTTCATTCTTCAATATGTGGCTCTCCAATTTTCCCAGCATTATTTATTGAAGAGCTTGTCCCTTCTCCAGTGTAAGTTCGTGCTTATTCCAAATTTATTTCCTAATGAAAGTTGAAATAATTCTGATACTAAACCACACATTTATTCTCTACTAACTAGATGACATTAGGAGTTTGCTGTTTCTTCCTTATTGCTTAAGACATTAGTAAGATCAAAGCGTTTTCCTCCATATTGCTTTTGGTTCTTAGGAATCTCTGCAGTGGAAGGAAACTGTGACCCCCTTGAACCATAGCAGCAGCAGGTGAGCAGAAAAGGAACTCGATTTCAAAATATTTTGTTTTAAGATGTGTTTTGTTGTATTGAAGTCATCATACATCTGATATTGATTTTGAGATTCTTAATTCATTCTTTTTAAAGATTGAGATTAAAAAACCTAAACACATTTCCACTCAGTTTTCCCATAAATCCCATCCATTACGTCAATTCAAAACATCCTGATTCTGCAGTGTTGTGCTATGTTTCAGCCCTTGCTGAATTGGGAGTGCTCTCGGGTGTCTCATGGGGTATGTGCAGTACTGTCTTCCAGAAAAGAGAAAATGACACTGTATTCCAGGTTCAATGTATGCTCTAGCTAAGGGCAAAACTAGTCAAAAACCAAACTGAATTTATATTGAATTTCCCTATATACTTGTGAATGCCTCTTTCACAGAACATTATTAAAATAAATATCAGGGCCGGGCATGGTGGCTCACGCCTGTAATCCCAGCACTTTGGGAGGCTGAGGTGGGCAGATCACCTGGAGTCAGGACCTCAAGACCAGCGTGGCGGACATGGTGAAACCCCGTTTCTACTAAAAATACAAAAATTAGCCGGACATGGTGGCATGAGCCTCTAATCCCAACTACTCGGAAGGCTGAGGCAGGAGAATCACTTGAATCCAGGAGGTGAAGGTTGCAGTGAGCTGAGATCGTGCCATTGCACTCCAGCCTGGGTGACAGAGCAAGACTCTGTCTTAAAAAATAATAATAAAGGCCAGGCATGGTGGCTCACGTCTGTAATCCCAGCACTTTCAAAGGCCAAGGCAGGTGGATCACCTGAGGTCAGGAGTTCGAGACCAGCCTGGCCAACATGGCGAAACCTTGTCTCTGCTAAAAATAACAAAAATTAGCTGGGCGTGGTGGCAGGTGCCTGTAATGCTAGCAACTTGGGAGGCTGAGGCAGGAGAATCACTTGAACCCAAGGGGCGGAGGTTGCAGTGAGCTGAGATCATGCCATTGCACTCCAGCCTGGGCAACAAGAGCTAAACTCTGTCTCAAAAGAAAAATAATAAAATAAAATAAAATAAAATAAAATAAAATAAATATCAGGAAATTATCACGTAACATCTACTCTGAACTTTAAAGTGAGATTGCTTGCACTCTAAGGAGAGTTGAGGAACTTTATAAAGAGTTTATGAGGTAGCTTTTAAGCACTTATTATTCTAAGAGTGTTTTATTAAATTAATTTTAATGTATTAGGCATTTTTTTGTTTCGTTTTGTTTTATTTTGAGACAGTGTCTTACTCTGCTGCCCTGGTTGGAGTGCAGTGGTGTAATCTCAGCTCACTGCAACCTCCACCTCCTGGGTTCAAGCGATTCTTCTGCCTCAGCCTCCCGAGTAGCTTGGACTACAGGCACGTGCCACCATGTCCGGCTAATTTTTGTATTTTTAGTAGAGATAGGGTTTCACCATATTGGCCAGGCTGATCTCGAACTCCTGACCTCATGATATGCCCGCCTCGGCCTCCCAAAGTGCTGGGATTATTGTTCTGATAGTTGTAGGTATTGTTACCTGAAGGATGGCCAGCATTTGGATAGGCAGTCTGGGAAGGGATAATTTGAAAATTTTCCCTACTCATCTTGGCAAATGGCCCACCTCCATCTTCATCCATCGTGAGGACTCTGAGTGTCATGGGATTTAAGATGAGACTTCAGCTCCTGCATTTCATAAGCCTCATGTAGTATTCATTTCTACTTCATTCGTATGCATATATTGAATCCCTGCCCTGTTGGTGTTAGGGATAACAGCATGGTTCTTTCCCTCGAGGATTTCACTGGCTGGTGAGGGTAGTGGGCATGTAGGAAAAGTGAGTTACAGTACAACTATGTGCTATAATAGAGGGAGGACAAAGCATTGTAGTTGCTTACAGGAGCAAGTGACTCATCTTGTCCTGGGGATTTGTAGAGTGCTCCACAAATGTTGTAACAGCTGCACCGGGTCTTAAAAGATGTATTGAAATTTGTTAGGTCAAGAAAGGGATGCCAGGCAGAGAGAATTGCAAGTGCAAAGTCTTGGAAGTTAGCAAGAGTATGGAAGTAAAAGAAGTGTACAGTTCATGGAGTGGAATGGTAGAAGAAAAAAGCTGAAAAAGATAGACTTGATTCTTAGTAACCCAGTAGTGCCAGTGGGGTGGGAGGTCAGCAAAAAAGTTAAAATTGTTAGAAATATGAGACAACTTGAAAAATACTTTGTTATATTAAACATTGGATTGGTAATTGGGCTATTTTTTCTGCTACAGTATTTTTAAAAAATCACATATTTCTCATCAAGATAGAAAATAAAGAAAATCACTTCAGTGTAACTCAACTGATGACATTTCAATAGCATTGTTCTTACCCAGCTGGGGTTCCATCTGTCCACACAAAACAGCTCTGTTCCACTTGGTACATGCATTTCTCACTGTCCTTTACTGTTTGATGGTCCAGACATGAGCATTTACAGTTACTTTCTCAGTAACTATAATTATTTGATAGTAACAGCAAAACAAAAGTCTATGTTATTTTTCCCAAAAATGTCCAGGAGTTTACCAGTTTAGGCAAGCAATGGTATCACTTGTGGTACCAAGTATTTTATCATTAATAGCTTTTCATGGTACAGTAATTTGTCATCTAAGTAGATGAAAAGTAATGCACTTTCAAGATACATTTTCAAACCACATGTTTGAAATTGTCAAAAATAAGAGCACTATTTTATTTTTTAAATAGAAACATTGTAATTGTACATATTTATGGGGTGCTATTTAATATTTTAATACATATGTATATAGTATAAAGAGCTATATTCTATCTATGCTAATTATTTTATCTGTTCAAATGTACTATAGAGAAGAATTATGTACAACATGTAAAAATTTCCAGTGGGGGAAGAAGTCTCAAAAACTCATAAGTAAATTGCATTTAAAATTTTTACAGTTTGAGTGTGAGTGTTGATTTTATGGTGACTATTAAAAATTATAAGTTATTGACTTAAAGCATATTTGCAAAAGTAGAATATACCCATATAAAGCTACAAAATACATAAAAATCAGAATTGAAAGTGTATTGTTTACTGCAAAAGGGACATAGTAAATATTTCACTGGTGAATAAAGTAAACTTGTTCGAGTTGTTAGAAAAGCAAAATAAGGCCGGGTGCGGTGGCTCACCCCTGTAATCCCAGCACTTTGGGAGGCTGAGGGGGGCGGATCATGAGGTCCGGAGATCCAGACCATCCTGGCTAACACGGTGAAACCCCGGCTCTACTAAAAATACAAAAATTTAGCCAGGCGTGGTGGCTGGCGCCTATAGTCCCAGCTACTTGGAAGGCTGAGGCAGCAGAATGGCGTGCGCCCGGGAGGCGGAGCTTGCGGTGAGCCGAGATTGCGCCACTGCACTCCAGCCTGGGCGACAGAGCGAGACTCCATCTAAAAAAAAAAAAAAGAAAAAGAAAATATAAAGAAGAACATTATTTTGACCTTTACATTTACAACTTGATTACTACAAGAATGCTCATATTCCAAATAAAATAATTTACATTAGAGAAACAAAACTATGGTGCTGCATTACTTTACAAGTGAAATAAATATTTCCTCAGTGTATTAAACAATACATTATAAGCTAACTTAATAACAATTTTAAAATTGCAATCAATTTATGCAAGGAATCAGGAAACGAAAGGCTCTCTTAATTAAAGAAATGTCCTTGAATTTTATTAGGCACAATAAGACAACTGACTAGGAGTGTAGAGTTATTTTATAAACATATAGACACACAGACACACACAGAGCAAGTGCAAATTAGAACCATGATGGTGCCACTAAACATGAGTGGAAGGTTCAATGTGATGGTAAAATTTTAGAGGAAGAACTAAGTACTCGATTGTATCAAATTTTAAGGTTTACCAGTAAATTTGAGAAACTTAAAACTCTTCAGTGCCCCCCAATACTGACACTTCCTTGATAACACCCTCTCTGCATCTCTATATAGATTGCCAGTTTCTTTAAAACTTGTACAAGAGGCTCAAAGATATGACATGCAGTAATCTGTGTGGTATGTGAAAAATATATTGGACTACTGGCCGGGTGCAGTGACTTACCCCTGTAATCCTAGCACTTTGGGAGGCTGAGGCGCATGGATCACAAGGTCAGGAGTTCAAGACCAGCCTGACCAAGATGGTGAAACCCTGTCTCTACTAAAAATACAAAAATTAGCTGGGCGCGGTGGCAGGCGCCTGTAATCCCAGCTACTCCGGAGGCTGAAGCAGGAGAATCCCTTGAACCCGGGGGCGGCAGGGGGCGGGGGGTGGCGTGGAGGTTGCAGTGAGCCTAGATCGCCACTGCATTCCAGCCTGGGCGACAGAGTGAGACTCCGTCTCAAAAAAAAAAAAAAGAAAAGAAAAGAAAAGAAAGAAGTCTTTAGTTCACAGTGAAAGGAATGTTGACTTTGAAATTATGGATTTATATTAATGTCACTGTAAACCAGTGGGAATGGTAATTTTTAAACAAACTTGCTAAATATTGAGAGACTAAACTACTAAGTTAATAAATTACATATAGCAGTGTAGCTTTTCGCTCTAGATGGTGTCTCACAATGGATTTCTGTTGCTTGACTATTTTCTTAGTGAATATTTAAACTAAGGTAGTGACTGAGATTTAGTGATCTGGCTAAGTATTTTGAAAGACATTTTGAATAATATAGTTTAGTGTTAACAGGGAATTAATATGATTTTTTTCTTACTCATTTCACCTTCCCTGTACTGTATATTTGGAATTGATTATTAAAAAAACTCCAGAAGAAAATTAATATATATAGGACTATTTTTTCCCTAACCTTATAGACTGTCATTCAGAGCTTCCAGAGATTACTGAGATAATCTTTTAAACATAAAGAGGGATGGTGAATTAATGATTGGCTGATACTGGTTTGCAAATTTGAATTTTTCTTTCTTTTTTCCTCTGAGGTTATTTTATTACATACAAGAATTCTTTGTAAAGGATGAAATGGAGAGATGTAGGTCAGAGGATACAAAGTAGTAGATATGTAGGATGAACAAGTCTAGAGATCTAAATACAACATGAGGACTATAGGCAATAAAATTGTACTGTATTTGGGATTGATACTAAATAAGAATGTAGCTGCTTTTGACATAAAAACAAAGGAAATCGATAGCTATGTAGGATGATGGATATGTTAATTTACTATAGTAACCTTTTTGGTATCTGTATATATCCCATAATATCATGCTGTATACCTTAAATATACACAATAACATTTATTTTTTAGAAAAGAAGTTTTTATAAAGAACTTCAAAGAAAATTTAAAAGCATATTTACTTGTTTTTTTAAGGTAAAAGAAATAGTTTACTGCTTATTTAAAAAAAAACAAACACATATCTCAGAACTGTTTGGGCTGGGGTAATTATGCCAAAAAACAATCTCAAGATTTCAAAGGGAAAAAAAAGTCCTTTTGGAGAGCAATAATTGATCATGGAAGTTGAAATAGCGCATGCCATACTGCTTCATCTGGAAAATGGTATACAATCAATTATTATTATTATTATTATTATTTTTACCAAAGGATATAAGTGTTTGCTAAGTTTAAATTTACATTTTTCTGAGTGATTACAGCGTAATGAAAATTTCAGGAGCTACGGTTTAAATGAAAGAAATAAATGGAGCAAAGTCAACTATGTGCAGTAATTTTACGGAATCAATGCAAATGTGATCTTAGAACTTTGATCCCAGAGCAAAGTAACAGCAACTTCATCTATGATTACAGCCCCTTAGTTGATGGCTGTTTGTTTATTTGACATGGTCTATGTAATAATGCTTCCTGCCTCTCAGCACCTCTACCTACATCCAGTTGTAGTTGTGGTTGTGTCAGTCACCATAACCAGTGCAGAATACCTTTATTCTACTCTGCATTCCTGAGCTACTCTGCATTGCCCCAGGGCTTGCACAGTCTTGGAAGAGAAGGCCAGTGTCCTGAATGTGAATTTCTTACAGAAATAGTAACCAGATTACAGATCCTGAACAACTGACCTTACTTACCTTATCAGTTTAAGACATTAGTCATGTGTGCTGTTAATAGTTTTCTAAGGCTGCCATAACAAAATACCACAAACTGGGTGGCCTGAAAGAACAGAAATGTATTCTTTCACAGTTCTGGAGGTTAGCAATCTGACACTGAGGTGTTGGCAGGGCATGCTTCTTAAGACTTGAAGGAAGAACCCTTCCTTTTCTCTTCCAAGCTGCTGGTGGCTCTTGGCAATCCTTGGGATTTTCTTGAATTGTAGCTGCATCACTCCAGTCTCTGCCTCCATTGTCACGTGGCCCTCTTCCCTCTATGTGTCTGTGTGTCTTCTCTTCTTTTAAAGACACCAGTCATTGAATTTAGAGTCCACTATAATCCAGTATGACCTCATCTTAACTGATTACATCTGTGAAGATCCTATTTCCAAATAAGGTTACATTCTGAAGTTCTAGGTGGACATGAATTTTGGAGGGACATAATCCAACCCACTACACCAAGCAATGGAAATACAGTACATTTAATTTCCCCTAGAATAATGACATGTCATTTTGTTTACGTTTTAGGCTTTAATTTATAGATCCTGAAGATTACTCAGTGGTTTTTCGGTGAATATGATACTTGCTTTAGTGTTAGGATAATCAATGAAAAATAGCATGTTATAAAATGTTAAATGTAAAACTTGAACCCTAAATTTCTCATAAGACTTCTCACTTGCTTAATTAATGTTGATTCATGGGGATAATTGCCTTGACTATGTCTCAGTAATCTGCATGTATTTGAAGTCAGGTTATGAAGGATTTTATACACTAAATTAAGGGTTTGGATTTGACTCTGTGAAAAAGGAAGAATCAGTGGAGATTCATTACTTTTAAATGATAGTTCAGGTAGTAGTGTAGAATAAACTCTGAAAAAAGCTATTGAAACAGCACAGGTGAGACGATTGTGGTTTAGATTACATTGATGGAGATGGAGAAATGAAATTGTATTGAGAAATATTTCTGATGATTTAGTACTTGATTAGATGATGAAGATAGCTAATATTTATTAAGTATTTTCTATGTGCCAGGCACCAATCTAAACACTTTTTATGTATTAATTTAATTCTTGCAATTCTCCTATAAATCAGTACTATTAAAATTTTTATTTCAGGTGATGAAACTGAGGCAAAAATACTTGCCAAAGATCACATAGCTAGTAATTGGAGGAGGCAGGATTTGAACCATCAGAATCTGGTAAGGGAAAGGAAGGAGTTGGAGGTGAATCTTAAGGTTAGGAGATTAGGTAGATGGTTGTATCATTAGCCAGAATTGAGAATACAGTGCAGAATGGGGGAGAGTTGACCTGAAGGTCATGAATCAGTAGATTTAGTTTGGGATATAGTATTAAGTTTGAAGAGCTACTCATGAGAAGTAGGACAGGTGATAGTAAGTACTAAAAATAATATTTGATGTTAATTAATTTTTTAGATTAATTTCCTTAATAAAGATAATGTCATTTTAAATGTATACATTATGCAGCTATGGTAAAACGTGAAGAATTGGTGATGCTGTCTACTAGTCCTGAAAAGCAAGAGTGCCTTAACGGTGCAGTTCCTTGTGATAACACATTCTCATATCATCCCTACATTAAGTTAGGTAGGCAAATAACTATCTTACCTGGAACTTTGTGAATGTTTTGGTCAGTCAGAGAAAGTAGAGGAATTCCTAAGTTTGTACCCAGCCGGTCATTAGTGAATTTACTTCATTACCAATTCCCTTTACACTCTTACTCTTTGATTCACACATCCCACCAAATATACCCCTGCATTGCTCTAACCATGGGGAATTCTAGTTCAAACTGGGCAGTTTATGGGAACTGCTTTTGTTGAAATGATTAAATAAAGAAATGCCTGTGAATTCTCCTTCCGAAGCACCGCCTGTTTTCTGTGTCATTTTGGTCTCATTAATCAGTGTTGCAGCCAGGCAGACACTGTGCTGTGTATTTTACTGTCCTCAGCACAGCGGCTTCTACGTCTCTGCTCCCAGGCCGACACATTGGGGAAAAAGAGAGAGGGAAACCATCAATCTTCCCAGTTGCACATGTCAGCAGTGATTCCTTCCCCCTTCCTGTTGGCTGTCTCTCTCACCACCTGTGTTTAGAATTAGCACTGAAGCTGCTGCCCAGATGAATGAGAACCACTGTCCTTGTCACCTGCCCTGGTATGGGCCACCACTTCTCAATGAAACAAGTATTTCAAGCAGTCAGTTATCTTTAGCGTGAGCAGTGTAAGAGAATCACACACCCCTTAGAAGTTTATTATAACATAAAATTAAAATTTTAGGCCATACATTCTAGTGAATCAAAGGGATAAAAGCAAATAATTTCTTGAGTGCCTTGCTATCTTCACATAGTCTCCCTCTGAAGTACATATGGCTGAAGTTGATCGACCTGGGTTCAAGTCGTGGCTCCACTATTTACTAGCTATGGATGATTCATTTAACCCTTCTGTGCCTCAGTTCCTTCATTCTTGTAAAACAAGGATGATAGTACCTCAGAGTTTTTATGAGGATCAAATGAGATAATACATTTATAGCTCTTGCTATAATGCTTCCCATGTAGTAAGCACTCAATAGATATTAGCTATTATTACCATTAACCCCACTGTCCAAATAATAAAACTGAGTTTCAGAGAGGTTACATAATATGCAAAAGGCACTAGGAGGCATAGAAGGAATCTGAGCCTAGCACTCTCTGATCCTCAAAACTCATGTCCTTTAGATTACACTTCATTTTACAAATAATATCTGAACTTAATAAATCATTTAACATTGTCTGTGTCTTAATTTCCCATTACTTAAAATGAAAATGGTAATAACCAACATTCCTGTTAGTATGAGACTCTTTTAGTTACATATCAAGTAATTTGATCAGACCATATGCCGATAAACTAAGCCTATTTTTCATTTGAGATGGGATCTTGCTCTGTTGTCCAGGTTGGAGTATGGTAGCACAGTCATGACTCACTGCAGCCTCAATATCCAGGCTCAAGCAATCCTCCCACCTCAGCCTCCTGAGTAGCTGGTACTACAGACATGTGCCACCATGCCTGGCTAATTTGCCTTTATTTATATTTTATTTTGTTTTATTTTATTTTATTTTATTTTATTTTATTTTATTTTATTTTATTTTATTTTATTTTATTTTATTTTATTTTATTTTTCTGGTAGAGACAGGGTCTCCCTATGTTGCCCAGGCTGGTTTCAAACTCCTGGCTCAAGTGATCCTACCACCTTGGCCTCCCAAAGTATTGGGATTACAGGTGTGAGCCACTGCATCTGGCCTAGGCTTATTTTTAAAATTTGGTGACAGAAAAATGACATGCATTTTTAAAAATGTTAAACAATACAAAAAAGTCAAAAAGGAAGTAATTACTCCCATTTCCTTGTATAACCACTAGTAAGTTAGGTATGTAGGCTGTCTTCCTTGTCAGCATTTATCTATTTAACAAATGTCTATATAGAACCTTCAGGGGAGTACTGTCATTCCTCCCATTTTACAGCGAAGGAAGTTCCCTGTTTTGCACAAGGAAGCACAGCTGGTGCACAAGAAGGCTGGCATTGGACTCACATGTCTGACTCTAGATTTGTGCTCCTCACCACCCTGTGCCAATTCTCAGTACTGAACAGGACCTACCTTCTTATTTATTCCATAGTATTTCATTATATAAAAAGAAAACTATAACTTATTTACTATTTCCCCTACTGATGGACATTAGTTACTTATAATTCTTTTTTTTTTTTTTTCCTTCAACTTTAAAGCTCAGGGCTACATGTGCAGGATGTACAGATTTGTTACATAGGTAAATGTGTGCCATGGTGGTTTGCTACACAGATCATCCTGTCACCTAAGTATTAAGCCCAGCATCCATTAACTATTCTTCCTGATGCTCTCTCCCCCCAACCTGACAGGCCTCAGTGTGTGGTGTTCCCCACCATGTGTCCTTGTGTTCTCATCAGTCAGCTTCCACTTATAAGTAAGAACATGTGGTATTTGGTTTTCTGTTCCTGGGTTAGTTTGCTGAGGATCATGTCTTCCAACTCCATCTGTGTCCCTGCAAAGGATATGATCTCATTCCTTTTTGTGGCCGCATAGAATTCCATGGTGTATATGTACCAGTATAATTCTTTCATAATTAAATAATCAGGGGGAACAACAGATCTTCTTACATTCTTGTGTGAGTATTTCTATAGGAAAGATTTCCATACATTGAATGGTTGGGTCAAAATAAAACAAAATTTTGATCTCCAGAAATGGTCAGATTACTGAGCGCTTACTCTGTGCCAGGGTTATACTAATAAACTTGTCACAGTCCTCCTAACCACCCTACAAGTTAGGTACTATTATTATCCCTATTTTATATGTGTTAATTGCCACGTAAGTAATTGGGCAAATCTTGAATCCCAACAGTGTGGCATTAGATTCTGCCTCTCAACCACGGTTTATAACCAAGCTAGTTATCACAATCATATTTTAGTGCTTGGTTTTGTCATTCTTGTAACTTACTATAAGGTTGAGTTAACAATCTGAGCTGACAGAAGGGTCTGAACTGATGCAAATGTGGTCTGTCTACCTGTAGTCTTATATCAGTCTACAGGTTGGATGAGAAAGGGAGCCATGATTGGCTGGAACGTGAGACTTATTTGCTCTTGGAAGAGGTGAAATAACAGTCAAAGAAATCCCCTTTTTTGTAAATTATTTTATGCCAGGAAAATAACTTTAGAAATGTTTTTTCCTGTTCGTATTGTGAGTACTTTGTAAGAAATTCACACTGTCTCTCAAAGGTTCAGAACACTTGAGATAGTCATGGAATTACATCATACATTATATATAAGAATTACTGGGCATCTCAGCTTCACTTACCCAAGGCCACCTGGTGTTAGTCCAGGACTTGGCCAACCAACTGAGCTAACCATGAGACCCACTTACAGTGCTTGACTGTTGAATCCAGACTTTCTGGTAGGAAAGATCAGAAGGAAGTAGGGAGTTTGCCAAGCAGGGACATGGGTAGAAAAATATATCTCTGCAGAGATAATTTTGTCTCCAATCCATTGGAGTGTTTTGATATTGAACACTCCTCAGTGGTATTACTTCCTTGGTGATGTCCAGGCTATATATGCTTTCTAAATCCCTAAGCCATAGAGATTTATGGACGTGGACTTTGCCGAGTAAGTCTCTCTAGGCGTCAAAGATGGCGTGCCTACTTGTTGTCACAGGTGTCTTCTGTCACCAGCATAGAGGCTATGACCACAGCTTCATAATCTTCTGTCCTTCATGGCTGCTGCATGTAATATCCAAACTGCTGGGAGCCAAAGCGGCCTCTGCCCATACGTGATTAAATCACTGCCTTAGAGATTTCATTCTCTTGAAATGTAAATTACTAGCAAGTGAACTTACTCCTCATATTTTTCGTCCTTTTATTTGTGTCTGTGTTTGTGTGTGTGTGTGTGTGTGTGTGTGTGTGTGTGTGTGTGTGTTTCAGTGTTTCCTAGCAGGTTGGCAGCTTTGGAAGATAATTATGTAGCAATTGGCTTAGAACAGTGGTGTCTCATTCATGGCCTCATGTTAGAATCACCTGGGGAGCTTTTAAAACTCCCATTGCTCATGCCAAATCCCAGACTGATTAAATCAGAATCTCTGGGGGTGGTGCCCAGGCATCAGTATTTTTTAAAGCTCCCAAGTGATTACAGTGCAGCCAAGATTGAGAACTGTTGGCTTAGAAGGGACCTTCTCTTTTTCATTCATAATGTTTTTATCTGTACCTCATTTTCTGCAGTTGAAGTGAATTTTAAGAATAGATTATTGGTGCCCAAAGGCCTCACTCAAACTTTAGCATACATCAGAATCACTGGAGAGGCTTGTTAAAGCAGGGTTGCATAAATGTTCTCATTTCTTCTTCTCTGATAAGCCCCACTCTTAGAATTCGTGATTTAGTAAGTCTGGGTTGGAACCCAAGACTGCATTTTTAACAAGTTCCCAAGCCATGATGATACTGCTGGTACTGGGAACACACTTTGAGAGTCTCTGCTCTAGTCCCTTCCTCTCACCTTCTTTCTGCTCTTTTCTTTTCCACCAGCGGTGACCAGGGCTGCTACCTCTGGCAGTCCATACAATATCAGTGTTAGGAAAGGCAATGAATGCATAAGGATGTTTAACCTGTTACCCCACCTCAAAGTAATCACACAATTTAAAAAGAATTTACTGTATATACAAATACAATTTCCTCTGCATGCATAATTGCTCCCCTTAAGTCCTTTCTCATACAAAATCAAAGCCACCACTGAATAGATTTCTGGTGTCCAAAATGGACCTTGGATTCCGCCTTCCTACAGAAACAATTTTATGGATGCTGCTTAGGTACAGATGAAATCATGCCGTTAAAACCATTCTTCAAGAATATTATAGGCTCAAAGAGACTTTGATGGTCTGCTTCCCATTTAAAGAATTCAATTTCTGAGTTTCAAAGAACCCGTTTTTAAAGAAACTCTTAGAATGTAACTTAACAATTGCCTGCAACTGAAACATTTGGCTTATTTTGTTTATAGTTATTTTACCCTTTACATTTGGAGCTAAAGTATGGGAGAAAGGATTTGTCATGATTCAGTTAGCATTTATTAGGGGACCACAATGTACCTGGCGCTGTGCTATTTACTGGGTATATAAAGAGGGAAAAGATAGCCCCTGCCTTAGAAGAGCTCATGTTCTAGGCGGGAAAATAAATCTATGGAGCAAATAAAAAAAAAAATTTACCAAGTTACCAATGTGATATGTGCAATAATGAAGAATTGATGAAGGAGGCATCTGTTCTTCTGAGCGAGAGAAAGAGAGACATTGATGGTGTGTGTGGTAGAGCATGGAGCATGTGTGGGTGTGTTTAGTAAGAGGAAGGAGCATGTTTAAGAGTCTTAGAATCAGGGAGAGATTGTTAGGGCCTAATAACTAAGGGGGGTTCCCCATGCAGAAAAGAGGGTAAAGGGCATTCTAGGATGATGGAAGAGTGTGAATGCAGAGGGTAATACTCTACAGAAGAAAGGCAAGTAGTCAGCTGCGTTCCCCAGGAGGTGTGATTGGAGAATGACTGGGAAGGGCATTGACCACTCCACAAAGTCAGTCTTATCTCAGAGGAAGAAATGAGAAGAGTTATGCTAAGTCAGCATATGTGATATTTGCACCTCTAGCCCATATTTTACTATCTTTCTTCTCCTGTATATTCCCCAATATCGTGAGGAAGACAGTTTCAATTTCAACAAAATATTAATACTTTGAAAATGTCTAAAAGTGGTTTTCAGACTGTGCTCTGAGAAGCCCCCTTGTGCTTGTCCGGGGTGAGGTCAAAAGAGCAGTCAGGACCCACCAGAGCTCCCCCACTGACTCTGCTATTATCCATCTACCTCTGAAGCTTTTCTTTGGAAAATTCCACTTATTAGGCACATCTAAGAATATTATATTTGAAAAAGGGTATACAATTAGAAAAGTTTTAAAACCAATGTGATTTAATCCTCACATGTTTAGTAACAGTCTGACAACTTGGTGTGGATAGCCACATCTCTCAGCTGCTGGCCAAAGGATAAATGTTCTCAGATAATTAGCTGAAGAGGGGAATCAGGCAGGTGTCGATATGGATGTGTGAGCAGTGATAATTGTTGGTATGATAAGCGTTTAGTTGGCCACAGGAGATGATGACAATATCATATACCCCCAGAATGAACACTTGAAAATCAATGTTAGAATTTTCTTATGAATGCCAGGTGCAATTGCTCACAGCTGTCATCCCAGCACTTTGGGAGGCCAAGGCAACAGGATCACTTAAGGCTAGGAGTTTGAGACCAACCTGGGCAAGACAGCAAGACCCCGCCTCTACAAGAAATTTAAAACATTAGCCAGAATATGCACCAGGCTGCCTTGCCTGGGCACTGATACCTGAATGCTGAGCGCGAGCCTACAGAGGTGAACCCTTTAACTAAGGTGAAGCTAATCAACGAACTGAATGAGTGAGAGGTCCAGCTTGGGGTGGCCAATAAGATGTCCTAGCACTCCTAGTACAAGGACAGCACCTGGATCTTCCTGGGAGGGCTTCCTTATGAGCTGACTGAAGGGGACATCATCTGTGTGTTCTCACAATATGGGGAGATTGTTAACATTAATCTCATGTGGGACAAGAAGACTGGGAAATCCAAGGGATTCTATTTCCTCTGCTATGAAGACCAGAAGAGCACAATTCTGGCCGTTGACAATTTTAATGGGATCAAGATCAAAGGAAGAACTATCTGAGTGGATCATGTGTCTAACTACAGGGTTCTAAGGACTTAGAAGAAATGGACGATGTGACCAAAGAGCTCCAGGAGAAGGGCTGTGGGGCTCGTACCCCCTCACCAAGTTTGTCTGAGAGCTCTGAAGATGAAAAACCAACAAAAAAGTGCAAAAAAAGACAAAAAGGAAAAAAAGAAAATAAAAAGAGAAAACTGACCGGGAGATACAGGCAGAGCAACCATCCTCTTCGTCACCCAGAAGCAAGACAGTAAAGGAAAAGGATGACCCTGGCCCTAAGAAGCACAGCAGCAAGAACTCGGAGAGAGCTCAGAAGTCAGTGCCCAGGGAGGGGCGGAAGCTCCCCAAGGCCAGGACTGCCTGCTCTGGTGGGGCAGAGAACCTAGAGAGGGAGTTGAAGAAGGAGAAACCAAGCACGAGCACAGGTCCTCAAGCAGGAGGGAGGCAAGAGAAGAAAAGACCAGGGATAAGGACAGAGGGAGGAGCTCAGACACACTTTCTAGCCCGTACAACGGGCGTTCTGAAGGGCGTAGTCATAGAAGTCGAAGTAGGAGCCAAAATAAATCCATAGGCATGAAAGGACCTGGCGCTGCCCGGAGCGGGAGTCCTCGAATCCCAGTGACTGTAGGCGTCACTGAAGACTGTTAAGCTGCTCAGTAGATTTGGAAATAATTATGTTTTCTAAATGCAGTCAAGTTCAGTTGGGTTGTTACTATTTTTGTATCTAAAGCTCCTGGGGCTGGATTCTTTTAACCTCTTGAGTATTAGAGTCATTGAGAGGGCTGCAGTTTCAACAGCTACATATCCTGGATATTCTTCCTACCATTCATTGTCCCTGAACCAGAGTATGTGTCCTGAATTTTGGTTCATAAATATGGCTCTTGAACCCATAGACCCCAGTTAAAGATGGAATTTTCAGGAAAGGGAAAATACCAGATAATTCCAGAATTCTAGTTTTGTGTTTGATATTTAGAGCTCAGCATCGTGGGACCTTTCCAGTTACTAGGTTTGGACAGCTTGCTGTGAATGAATGGGATAGGATTTTTAACATCAACCAGCTCCATGCCCAAAACCACCTGTTTAAAAACATGTTTAATGTCTTTTCTTTTTCATTACAACTTTTTTGTTTGATAGACCTCTTTCCAAATTTTTCCTTGCAATGTATTTATTATTTATTTGTATTGAGGTGAAATTCACATAACATAAAGTTAACCATTTTAAAAGGAACAATTCAGTGACATTTGGTACTGAAAATCCACAATGTTGTGTAACCATCGCCTCTGTCTAGTTCTAAAACATTTTTTATCATCCCAAAATGAAACCCTGTACCCATTAAACAAGAACTCTCCATTTCCTCCCTCCTCCCCGTCCCTAGCAACCACCAATTGACTTCCTGTTTATGGGTTCGCCTATTCTGAATATTTCATATAAATTGAATTATACACTCACAAAAAATTAGCCAACATAGTTGTGTATTCGTCTAGTACCAGCTGCTTGGGAGGGTGGGCGAACTGCTTGAGCCTAGGGGTTTGAGGCTGCAGTGAGCTCTGATCATCCACAGTACTCCAGCCTGGGCAACAGAGAGACACCCTGTCTCAAAAAAAAAAAAAAAAAATTCTTATGAGGAAAAACTAACTTTTAAAAACATTTTATATCATTTTTTATACTTTTAAAACTGTAGTGCTTCTTGATGTATTACCTGTACTTACTGTCCTGTTCAAGATAAAAATATGCTGTGTTAGTTAGTATGTTATGGCAAGAATATGACACTTGCTGATTTGGTTTAGCAAGTAGTGTTATTAGGAATTAAAATATTTTGCACTGCATTTAATTTTCTAATTATTTATGTCATGTTTAGATAATTGTTAATTTAGTTTTAATCATCTTTCTAAGAAAAAAAAGGACTTGCCTCCTTATTCTTTACTTACATATAAACTTTGCATTTAAATATAGATTAACTGCCCTGAGGTGATGATGTAATCCTTCCTGGGAGCCAAAGCTTCATGACTTTATATTTCATCATTTCTGTTTCCTGGGGAGACAGAAAAAAAGACCTGAAGAAAATAGCCCAAAGAGATGTTTAGGTACAAAAGAAATAGCTACAGGAGAAAAGAACAGTATAAAATTAAAAACCTGGTGTCTTAGTTCACTTGTACTACTGTAACAAAATACTACAGACTGGATAATTTATGTAGAACAGATATTTATTTCTTACAGTTCTGGAGGCTAGGACGGCCCCAAGAGCGAGGCCCAGCTTTGGTGTGTGGTAAGGGCTGCTCTCTGCTTTCAAGATGGCACCTTGTTGCTGCATCCTCCAGCAAGGAGGAATGCTGTGTCCTTACATGGAAGGGGTGGAAGGGCAAAACAGTGTATACTTTCTCTAAAGCTTTCTTTTTTTTTTTTTTGGAGATGGAGTTGCGCTCTGTCACCCTGGCTGGAGAGCAATGGTGCTATCTCAGCTCATTGCAACCTCTGCCTCCCAGATTCAAGTGATTCTCCTGCCTCAGCTTCCTGAGCAGCTGGACTACAGCCATCTGCCACTACGCCTGGCTAATTTTTGTATTTTTAGTAAAGATGGGGTTTCACCATTTTGGCCAGGTTGGTCTGGAACTCCTGACCTCAGATGATCCACCCGCCTTGGCCTCCCAAAGTGCTGGAATTGCAGGTGTGAGCCACCACGCCCAGCCTGAAGCTTCTTTTATAAGGGCATTAATCCATCCATGAGACAGAACCCTCGTGACTTAACCACTTCCTAAAAGGCCCCAGCTTTTAATACTACTACAGTGGGGATTTCCAATTTGAATTTTGAAGAGTCACACCTTCAAAACATGGCATCTGGGGAAGAACATTATGTGGTGTGGTGGGCAGGGCACTGGAGTTCTGAATTCTGGCCCCAGCTGTGCCACTAGTTGTGTGCCCTTGGCCTTTTGATTAACATCTCCATGGTACACTTTCCCCTTCTGAGAAGTGTGTTGGGGAGAGGGGTTGGGTGGGAGTGGGAAGCTTGAAGCCAAGAAGTTCTAAATTGCATGCAGTTCAATGTGATGGAAGGAATGTAGAACTTGGAGTCCAGTGGCAAGAGCTCAGATCCAGATCTGACTCACCTGCCTGTGACTTTATGCAGGTTATTTAACTTTGCAATGTCCTTCCCTAGAAAATGATGCCTATGATTCCTACCTTCACTACATGAGATGAAGAACATGAAAGGGCCAGGGCACGTTTCTGATAGCTAAATTTCATCACGAGAAGGAAAATACATCTGCAAAAGCATTCCATTGTATGATAGAAGGAGGGTAGGTACAGTGCATGTAAGGAAAATAGATGCGTAACTCTTGAAATTTGAAAATGGCTTAAATAAGCCTGTGGGGAATATTTTTTAAGAATTAAGTTGATTCCTTTTAAACTGTTTTACTGAACTGACAATACATATTAAGTGCTTATCATTTATGCCCTTTAGGCGCTCACAGTCTAATTGATTAGTCACTCCTTTTTCTTTCTTTTAAAAAATAATTTTCCTTCAGTTTTACTTGTTGGCCTACATATTTTTTCTTACTTGGAGGTGATATAGGACCTTCTTTCTCTTATACTGAATTAATATTTACTCTATTGATTCCCAGGTCTGAGCATCTGGTTTTAGTTCTAAGCAGAAATGAACCCATTTTTCTTGGTGCTGAGTGAGCATTTCTTGACAGACCAGGACTCTCCAGTGCTTTCTGGAGGAAAGAGCTGACTATAGCAGAACAATGCTGAGGCATTGCCAAACCTTCAGAGGAGCACCTGGCTCTTGCCAGCCAGTGTCACGCTTGGTCTTCTCTGTTTCAGCTCTTCAATCCTTGATTGCCAGTAGAGGCATTTTCAAGAAAATGTTGAAGATAATTTCAGGAACTTAGGGTTGAAATAGTAGGGCGATGTAAATGATAGAATTGAGAAGCGCTAACAGAGCTAAGGAGTGAGAGCTTTAAACAGTATTTTTAAATTTATATACAATTAGAAGAATAAATAGACTTATAGAAATAAATAGACAATAGAAGAATAAATAGACAATAGAAGAATAAATAGACTTTTCATCCCAATTAGCTGGGTAATGTTATTGAATACTTTTTTATTGTAATCTGTGATAAAATGCCATTTATGTAACCAATAAGACATAGCGTGGCCGTTGAGCCAAGTTTGTGGTTTACCTTTGACCGTAGTTAAAACAAATGTGATCAATGAACAATTGGTGTTACAGCTGGATACAAGCAGGACATTGTAAGAAGAGAGTCTTTCTCACCACTGTACTGAAGCTGAAAGTGTTTCAAAGCTAGTAGGCAGCCTTCTTTAGATGTATCTTATTCACTTGAAATTAAAGACAGAAGCTCTCCTAATCACAAAAATTCTTTTGCCATAATTAATAACTTGGGATTTTTAAATTGCTTTTGAGTACAGTAAGAAAATTAAGGAAATTACACATTTTGGATGTGCTCAGTACCTTACAACAGGAATAGTTTCAGCTATGTCTGTCAAAATGATAGGTATGCTCTACCTTTGATTTGAATACCCACTGTCTCTTCTGGTATATATCAAATCCCAGAGCTGAAGCTCCTCAGGGATATGGTACTGCTGGTTCTGTTATAAAAATGAGTCAATAAATGTATAGGCTGGAAGTGGCATTTACCAAGGAAATATGTCTGAAATGAAATGAAGACCTACTTTCTAATGTGCTTCTTTTTTAATCCTCTGCATACTGTGATGGAATCATAGGTTGATGCTCCAGGCTTCCCCTTGAATGAATGCCTGTGGGCTAGGCTAGAAGCTGTTTTCTTTGAGGTTTGTCTCCTGTCCAAACCCATGGGAAGCCCAAGCTCCTTTCGTTTTCATTCTTTTCTAACTCTAGTGCTTTTGAACACAGAACCTCCATCCTCCCACCACCCAAACTCCACATTCCAACCCCGTGATTTCATGGTACCCAGCATGTCTCCCCTGCCATGCCGTCAGGCCGCCTGCTGACTCTTGCAGAGGGAACAGACGGGAACATAAACTCACTGCAGAAGAGCAGGACACTCTCTGTATATTTTTAAGACCAGGTATCCAGTTCCCATTTAGAGGCTGTATTTTTTTAATAGTGCCTTGAAAATTGAACAAAACACTTCTTGTTAGTCTCGTTGCTTGATAATATCATTCCCTCTGCGCTAATGTATAGAGGGAACTAGAGAATGAAAAAGATGTATTAGATCATTTCTAGCCCATTCCCACTGGTCACGATACTTTTTTCCCACAGTCTCTTCTCTGGTGCTTTTCTCTTCTAGTTTTCTCAAAGATTTGTTTTCTCCATTTCTCCTGGGGAATAATTTGAAGATGGAGAAATATATGTGAAAATATTCCTATTTTTTTCAGCTTAAAATTCTTAGTCTTTATAATCCTTTACATTACCATAAACAGTCCCTTATCTTCCTAGGTCACGTGTTTCAGGATGGTATTTTTTTCCTTTCCATTTATTAACTTCAGAGTTTGTTTTTCTGCTTTGCTTTCTCCCTTCATCAATCAGTCCCTAAAGCCCATTAATCATTTCTTACTGCACTGAAAATTCCTTTGCTTATTCCCATATCAGGAATCCAGAGCTGGTTAAGGTCCCTAGGTCCTGGAGGAAGCCTCAGTAATAGGTACTCATTCTATGCTAACTTCTCTCTCTGTCTCAATTCTCAAGTAGGAATTATTTTTAAAATACTGTTTCTAGATTATGATCTGGGGATTTCATCACTTGAAAGCCTTTTCTGTGTGTGTTTGTGATTTTGAGTGTAAGATTATGTTTGTTCTCAATTACCTGAAGGATATTTTTCATATCCTCAAAGCCAGAAATCATTTGGGTCTCCTCCTGAGTTCTTGGATCAAGCCCAATTCTGGACCATGGAACTATGATGTAGCATTCTGTTTTAGGGCTGCCATCTTAGGAGTTGAGAGGAAAATAGACTGTATTTGTAGGATTTGGAATACTTGGGGAAAAGGTAGTGCCAAATTTAAGTAGCCTTGGCACTCACATATCAAAAGTAGATTAGCTCTCAGGAGCTAGCATTAGGTATAAAAAAGACTTCACATGGCTTGTGGCTTCCTGGATTGGAGGACTTAATATTATAAAGATGTCAGTTCTCCCCGAAACAATCTTTAGATGCAGTGTGATCCCAGTCAGCAACGTCAACCGACACTTGCAGCTTCTAATCTGATCTAAAAAGAAGAAGAAAAAAATGAACAGGATTTTTTGTTTTTTACCTCTTGGGACTTGACAAGATGATTCTAAAATATATTGATACATATAAAGGGCCAAGGATGAATAAAGTACTCTTGAAGAAAAAGAAGGTGGAAAGCCTTGCTTTAGTAGGTCCCAAGATGTATTTTTAAAAAGCAATGTGATACTGACACAGTTACAGACAGATAGACTAATGAGTCAGAATTGAAAGACCAGACCCTTTCCAGATTCTTCTTACAGGGATGCTTGATTTATGATGGCGATGGCATTTCAAAGCAGTGGGAAGAGACAGTCTTTTCAATAAATGGTGCTAGAATAATCAGATATTCATATAGGAAAAAAAGAAGAAATTAGATGCTTACCTCACACCATATGCAGAAAACTCCAGATGGATACAGACCTAAATGTGAAGAGTAAAGATAAAACTTTAAAGCACACACACACACACATTGTATATATGCATGTGTGTGTGTCTAGCTATATGTATATAGCCATATATGCACACACCACACACACACACACACACGTGCACCTTCATAACTGTAGGGTATTGAAAGATTTCTTCTATGATACAATAACCTGTTATCAGAAGTTATATATTTGATTCATAAAATTAAGTACTTGTCTTTATCAAAAGATAAGATAAAGAAGACAGCCATACAATAAGACAATATTTGCTCTACATGTAATTGAAGAATATTAGCATCTAGAATATGTACAGATTCTTAAATCAATAAAAGACAATCCAATCTGAGAAAAACAGGCAAAATAATTTAAATAGGCTTTTCATAGAAGAGGAGGTAAAAATAGCTAGTAATCATAAAAAAAGTCCCCAACTTCTTTAATAATCAGAGAGAATTAAACCATAATGAGATTCTACCTCATTTCCATCAGATTAGCTAAAAATAAAAAGATTGCTAATACCAAGTGTTGATGAGGATATGGAACAACAGGAACTTGGTAGAAAGTGTATAATGTTACATACTTAGGAATAGTTCACCACATTGAAGTACTACAGTTGAAGATACATATACATACCTTATGACTCAGCAATTCTGCTCCTAGATATATACACTAGAGAATCTTGGCTCACTAAGATACCTGTATAATAATGGTCTTTTTTGTCCCCGTAATTTTTTATTTTGCAAATTTTTAAACTGACTGAAAAATTGCAAAATTAATACAACGAATATGATAACGTCTTAATAGATGGTAGCTAAGCAAAGCATAGTAGCTAGTAGAGAGAACGTACATGGGCTTTGAAGTCAGTGATATATGGCTTGAAACTTCAACTCCACCACTTACTAGCTGTGTGACCATGGGCAAGCTAATGAAATCTGTGAGCCTCATGTCTCTCATCTATACACTGGAGGTAATAATATACCTACCATATTAGGTATTATAAGGATTAAATGCATTAATATATGTAAAGCACTGGGCATGAATGCTTGCAACATAGTAGTTGTTCAGTAAATTATTGCTGCTTTTGTTGTTTTGTTTTGGTGGTGGTTAAAAATGATAATGATGCATTTTATTTTCTCAGGGCCTTTTAGTTACAGCATATTACTGATACATACTCATTTTTGGTTTTTCACGATGGAATGTATTACAAAATAATTCAGGGGAAAAGCAGCAATTTTTTTTAGTTTGTATTGCATTTTTTTTCTTTTCATTTTCCTATTATAACTTCAGCATTAGGAAGTACAAACCAAAGGGAAAATATGACCAGGGTGCAAATGTTTTTTATAATTTAAATAATTATATAGAATTAAAATTTCCTTTTGAAGAATTGAAAACCCAAATATGATTTTATTAAAAGTAAAAGGAAACCAAGGCATAGAAAATTTAAATAACCTTTTTAAGAAGTAATATTAGAAATAGAGTATATATTTTCTAATTTCTATCCCAAGATCTCATACACTAAATTATGATATCAAAAATATAAACAAAAATCTTAAGGCAATAGCAGTAGCCTTTAGCACTAATGCTAAGGCCTTCATTTCCTTAGCTGCAAAATAAATTAAATCACATGAAAAACTCTCGAGGCCCCTTTAATCTCCAGTGAAATTTGATTCTATGCTGAAGGCCTCCTCATTGACCACCAAACCTCAGTTACCTTTTCCTCTTGGGAATTTCTCTCTGAACCCTATTCTGTATCATTCCAAACTGGTCATGATCATGTTACCATGTTATACCTTTACTTGCCTTTTCATAAACAATATCGTCTATCTCCTATTACATCACATTCTCTTGGGGATGCAGATCTTTTCCTTTTTTTTCTTTCTTTCCTTTTTTTTTTTTTTTTTTTGAGACGGGGTCTCGCTCTGTTGCCTAGGCTAAAGTGCAATGGCATGATCTTGGTTCACTGCAGCCTCCACCTCCTGGGTTTAAAATTCTCCCACCTCAGCCTCCCAAATAGCTGAGATTATAGGCGCACCACCACGCCCAGGTAATTTTTGTATTTTTAGTAGAGACCGGGTTTCACCATGTTGGCCAGGCTGGTTCCAAACTCCTGACCTCAGGTGATCCACCCTCCTTAGCCTCCCAAAGTGCTGGGATTACAGGCATGAGCCACCATGCCCAGCTGCAGATCTTTTCTTATGTGTCTTTATATTTGTATACGTTTGAGTGTAAAAACATTTTTAATATCTATTTTTTTTTTGTCCCTAGTAGCACCTAGCATAGTGATTTACAGAGTAGGCCCAAAATAGATGGATGATGATGACTGTCAGATTGTAGTTTACAAAAATATAACTAGCTCCCATAGCTATGATAACATGGGCATAGGATTCATGGGATTCTGCCTCAAAAGCAAATATGTTTGTTTTCCTTTGTTCCAGAAAGACAGCAAGAAGCGAATATTTTCTGGCATTCAACCTACAGGAATCCTCCACCTGGGCAATTACCTGGGAGCCATTGAGAACTGGGTGAGGTTACAGGATGAATATGACTCTGTATTATACAGCATTGTTGACCTACACTCCATTACTGTCCCCCAAGACCCAGCTGTCCTTCGGCAGAGCATCCTGGACATGACTGCTGTTCTTCTTGCCTGCGGCATAAACCCGGAAAAAAGCATCCTTTTCCAACAATCTCAGGTCAGCTTCTCAGATTAGAACTGAGAAAACTTTTATTTGCAGATTATTTGAGGAGAAAATGTTGAATGGTTCACACAGCCCCTGCTTGTGATTTTTAAAAAGTATTTGAAGGTGACTTTTTCAAATGTGATTTTTTTTTCAGCTTAATGTTTTACTTGTATTTATATCATTAACTATCATTATATTGTAAGAGTATTTTTCAGCTTTTCCTCTACTGTATTTGGTAAGTTTATGATGCTTCATATACCAAAGAGTTGTGTTTCATGAGTACTTCTAGCCCTGGAGTTGTTTTGCTATGCTGGGTTGCTTTCAAACTGATTACTTTGTATTGTTGACTAATCTCCTTGTGATCAGGGATAGAAATTAGTGACCAATAGTTTTATGTAATTCCAGTGTTGCTTTATTAGATGTTGTATTTGGAAGGTCCGTTGGATAATTCCCACTGTTCATTCTTTGTGTAATAGTTTTTGAGAAGATTTGATAGCACAAGTTGAGAAATTGGAAGACAAAGTTTCAGTGTCTTGTGTCTAAGCCAAGAAAGGCTTCATAGTAAAGCCAAAATATTTGACTCATATCTTCACTATGGATGAATCAGTTTATTCTTGGACAGGCAGATAGTCTGGTCTAGAGACAAGGCAATCAAGATACACCCTAGAAAAAGATAAAAATTCTAACTAGATCGTGCCTTCATTATGTATCTGCTTTAACCTTAGGACAAAGCCCAGCCAAGGAATGGTATGTTATACATGCTATGGTATATGTTAACATGCGTGCATATATGTAACCTTCTTTGATTGTACATTTCTATCATTATTTTTATATATGTTTTGTTATACATAAAACTTAATGTAACGATTCTTACAGAGCAGACTGTTAAAAAATATGTGATAAATGAAAAGAGTATAATGATCCCTTGGCATCCAAAGAGTGTTGGTTCCAGGACCACCAAAGCTACCAAAATCTGCAGATGCTCAAGTTCCTTATATAAAATGGAATCATATTTGCATATAACCTACACATATTCTCTCGTATACTTTAAACCATCTCTACATTACTTGTAATAACCTAATACAGTATAAATGCTATGCAAATAGTTGTTATACTGTATTGTTTTTTAATTTGTATTACTTTTCTATTGTGGTATTGTTATTTTTTGATGCCTAAATTCACACTAATTTCATATATATATATTAATTTTTTAAATTTTTAGAGATTAGGAGGCTGTATGTGCAGTTTTGTCACATGAATATGTTGTGTAGTGGTGAAGTCTGAGCTTTTAGTGTCCCTGTCACCTGAATAGTGAACATTGTACTCAATAGGTGATTTTTCAACCAACATCCTCTTCCCCACTTTTGGAGTCGCTCTGTATGTCCATGTGTACCTATTGTTTAGTTCCCACTTATAAGTGAGAATATGCAGTATTTGTTTTTCTGTTTCTGAATGATTTCACTTAGGGTAATGGCCTCTATTTCATGTTGTCCTCCATGTTGCTGCAAAAGACATGATTTCATTCCTTGTTATGACTGTGTAGTATTCCATAGTGTATATATAGTGGTGGTGTTATTTTTTATTTGTTGTTTTTTCCTAATATTTTCAATCTGCTGTTTGGTTGAGTCCATGGATGCAGAACACACAAATTCAGAGGGCCAACTCTATGTTTAAAAAATAAATGCAGTTATCAACTTTGTTGCCAGCTTGGAGATAATTTGATAAAATAATAGAATCTGATCATTAAAAGGACCATAAAGGCAATTTACGTCAACTTCATTCCTTATAGTTGGTCAGGAAGGCTTTACTTGCACATGACTTTTCAAATTCAGTGTTGGACAAATCCAGTTACTATAAAATACTAGCTTTTATTGACTGAATATCTACCTCCATATAATTTCCATTCGTTCATTTAATTTCTGCTCTGTAAAAAATACAATAAATCAACTCTGCTTCCACACAACTGCTCTTCAAATACTTGGAAAGACATTTATTATGTACCATTTGTATCTTACTCTGTAGGTCCTTACCGTATAGGTCTTTCCTTCTACAAACTAGCTATCCCAAGGTCTCTCGCCTTCTTGGTCATCCTGTCTCAAAAGCACTCTCACCTTTCTGAAAAGAGCGTGCCTCAAGCTTCACATCCATTGCCAGCGTTGGAGAGCTGTTCATCATTAGAGCCACTTTTTGAGTCACCTAATGCATTTTGCAAAGCACATCATCTTCACTTCATCTAAGCTGTTTTCAATACAAGCTGGCTTTTGATCCTTATCAGATACTATTTCTAAAAATTATATTCCAAGCCACAAGTACCTATTTCCATACTTCTTGTGGATGAATGTCTAATCTCCACAAAGTAACCATTTGCCAGATTGCTTTTTAAAATGATCTTTAATATTAAAGACTTATTTACAACTACATCCTATACTTGCACTTTGAACTCAGTCTCCCAGGAATGATTACCATATTATAATTTTTTTCTACTTTGTAAAGGATTTTAGCAGTGACCTTCATAAGCATCTAAAATTTGCAATAATCGAGATATTTTCTTCCATGTGGTACATTGTTGTTCAAAATAGCAATTGAAAAAGTAACCCACTATATGGGAGACTTTGTAAAGACTTCCCCATAAAGGAGGGACAAAATTCACCTTCTCTTAAAATGGAACCTCATGAGCTCATTGGGTCTAGGTCAGAGAGTGGAAGGGGCAGAGTTGACTGGTGTGTGCCTATCTTCTCCTTATAGCTTTAATGCAGTTGTAAAGCTGTTTAATCATTCGCCTCTTTGCCATCCCTCACTTCAGCTCCATTGTGGAGAATTTTCATAGTTTGCCCGCAAAATTTAAGGGAGGCACTCATCTTGCCTACATTATACAATTTGTGTCACAAAGGCAATATGAAAAATTTCCTCAGGTGTCTTTGTAACCTAAGATAAACTTGGTTCTTAGCCATTTCATTCTTTGACTCAGGCAACCAACCTTATTACAACTCTATGGATGGATGGATGGATGGATGGATGGGATATTTTATCAGGCTGTCTTTCCCCCTTTTTAAAAAAATGTAATTTAATTTAAAAATGTTTTTAACAATTTATAACAATAGAATAGTATACTGTACCCCATCTCTGGTTAACATTTTGTTATTTATCTCACTGATGTTACTTTCTTTTCTTTTTTTTTTTCTTTTTTGAAAGAGAGATAGGGTCTTGCTCTGTTGCCCAGCCTGGAGTGCAGTGGTGTGATCATAGCTCACTGCAGCTTCAAACTCCTGGGCTCAACATCCTCCTACATTAGCCTCCTGAGTAATAGCTGGGACTTCAGGTGTATTCCAGCATACCTGGCTTTTTTTTTTTTTTTTTTGAGAAATGGGTCTCACAATGTTGCCCAGGCTGGTATCAAACTCCTGGGCTCAAGTGATCCTCCCAACTTGGCCTTCCAAAGTGTTGGGATTATAGGAATGAGCCACTGTGCCTAGTCGATGTTATTTTCTTTGTTGAAGTATTTCAAAGCAGATACTGCACATCATGGCATTCCAATTCCTAAATATTTTAGCGTGCCACTATAAATCTGGGAAATTTTCTTACTTTACCATAATACTGTAATGACACGTAACAATGATCATTCCATATTATCATCTAAAACCCAAATTACCCTGACTCTCCCAAAAATGTATTTTATAGTAGGCTTGTTTGAGTGAAGATCTGCCAAGGTTCACATATTACATTTGATTATGGATCTTAAGTCTCTTTTCTTTATGCCTTTTGATTTGTTCATCACACTTTATTTCCTGTAAAGTTAGTCCTGTGCTTAAAAATAATTAAAACTTTGATTTTTTATGCTTCTACTTTTTTTCTCACCTTTGATGTATTGATCAAGTTTTCTTTTGTTTTCTATAAAGTTAGTTCTTTTGAACTTCAAAATCTTAGTTTTTTAATTACTTTCTCTTTACCACTAATCTGTGTTAGCTGATGGTTAGTGACTATAAACTACTGTCCCACATAGTTGCTCCTCACCATTTTCATTAATTTGAGTAGAAGCTGTGCTTATCTACTGCCCATGGATTACCTAGAAATGACCATTAGACATCAGCTCCATTAGAGTGGCCATAATGCTTCAGTTTGTTCATGGATGCTGATGGAAAGGTCCTCCTCATGCCTTATCTTACAGCCATGAAGGCATGTATTGGCTTTTGCTTCTTAGAACCGTTTTCAGGTAGAAGTATAAGTGAATAAACCAGTCTTCTGGAAACAGTTATTATCTTAGCCACATGACCCCATTATTTACAGAGTTCTAGTAGGTGAAAAATCATCATGGCGATGACTTAGGTTTTGTAATACAAAAATCAATAATCAATAACTGTCTTTTTTTCTTTTTTATTTTCTTCTTTTAACAGGCAATGCTAGGAAGAATTTTTTCTTTTTTCTTTATTTTAAATTGACAAATAAAAATTGCATATATTTATGGTGTACAACATATGCTTTGAAAGATGTATACATTGCAAAATGGCAAAATCAAGCTATATAACATATCTATTACCTCACATACCTATCTTTAAGTGATTTTCAGATATACAATACATTATTATTAACTATGGTCACCATGTTGTACCAGAGATCTCTTGAACTTATTCCTCTTGTCTAACTGAAATTTTGTGTCCTTTGACCAACATCCTCCCATTTCCTCTTGCCCCATTCTACTCTGCTTCTATGAGCTCGATTTTTTTTTTTAAATTATACTTTAAGTTCTAGGGTACATGTGCATAACGTGCAGGTTTGTTACATATGTATACTTGTGCCATGTTGCTGTGCTGCACCCATCAACTCGTCAGCACCCATCAACTCGTCATTTACATCAGGTATAACTCCCAATGCAATCCCTCCCCCCTACCCTCTCCCCATGATAGGCCCCGGTGTGTGATGTCCCCCTTCCCGAGTCCAAGTGATCTCATTGTTCAGTTCCCACCTATGAGTGAGAACATGCGGTGTTTGGTTTTAAGAAAATATGAGCTTGAGTTTTTTAGATTTCACATATCAGTGAGCTTATGCAGTGTTTGTCTTTCTGTGCCTGGCTTATTTCACTTAAAATGCCCTCTGGGTTCATCCATGTTGTCATAACTGACAGGATTTCCTTTTTTAAGGCTGAATAGTATTCCATTGTGTGTATATACTGTATTTTCTTTTTCGGTTCATCTGTTGATGGACACTTAGGTTGATTCCATATTTTGGCTATTATGAATAGTGCTGCAATAAACATGAGAGTACAAATGTCTCTTTGACATACTGAATTTCTTTCCTTTGTATATATACCCATTAGAGGGATTGCTGATTTATATGGTAGTTCTGTTTTTAATTTTTTTGAGGAACCACCATACTATTTTCCATAATGGCTGTACTAACTTTCTCACCAACAGTGTGCATGGGTTCCCTTTTTGCCACATCTTTGCCAACACTTGTTATCTTGTTTTTTGTTTGTTTGTTTGTTTGTTTGAGACGGAATCTCGTTTTGTCAGTGGCAGGATCTCGGCTCACTACAACCTCTGCCTCCTGGGTTCAAGCAGTTCTCCTGCCTCAGCCTCCCAAATAATTGGGATTACAGGCACCTGCCACCAAGCTCGGCTAATTTTTGTATTTTTACTAGAGATGGTTTCACCATGTTGGCCAGGTTGGTCTCGAACTCCTGACCTCAAGTGATCTGCCCACCTTGGCCTCCCAAAGCACTGGGATTACAGGCATGAGCCACCACACCTGGCTTGTTATCTTTTTAATAATAGTCATTCTAACAAGTGTGAGGTGATCAATCTGTGTAGTCTCCAATAGAGGGGCTGCTGAAAAGAAAATAATCATATTTTCAGATCTATTTTTAAAAAACATGCTTATTAGGAGACTATTTATTTATTTATGATAGGGTCTCACTCTGTCACCCAGGTTGGAGTGCAGTGGTGGAGTGATAGCTCACTGCAGCCCCAAACTCCTGGGCTCTTCAAGCAGTCCTCTTATCACAGCCTCCCAAAGTGCTGGGAGTACAGGTATGAGCCACTGTGCCTGGCCAGAAAACTATTTTTAAATGTGTAAGGCTGGCTGGATGTGGTGGCTCACACCTGTAATACCAGCACTTTGGGAGGCTGAGGCAGGTAGATCACTTGAGGTCAGGAGCTCCAGATCAGCCTGGGTAACAAGGCGAAACCCTGTCTCTACAAAAAATACAAAAATTAACCAGGTGTGGCATCGCATGCCTGTGCTCCCAGCTACTCAGGAGGGAGGCTGAGGCAGGAGAATTGCGTGAACCCAGGAGGCAGAGGTGGAAGTGAGCGGAGATCACGCCACTGCCCTCCAGCCTGGGCGACAGAGCAAGAACTTGTCTCAAAAAAGAAAACCACAATGTGTTAGTTTACCAAGCCATTTCATGTATATGACTTCTCTCTTAATCATCAAAACAGTCACAGGAATTAGATATTACTGTTATCTTTCACCTAATGAATAAATTAAGGCATGAAGAGATTAAGTAAATTGCAAATGTACTTAAAATGATCTTTGAGCAGTATCTGGTACTTAGTAAATACTCAGCATATAGAACTTTTTCATTAGCTGCCTAAGGTCACCCAGCTCGTAGGTGGCAAAGCCAGGGCTTTTACAGTTTTCCCCTAAAGCACCACTTACGGAAGATGTACTCATGAGGCGGGAATCTTGTTCTGCCCCCTGCCTACGCACCCTACTCCAGCCGTCATGTCTCTGCCTCTGGAGATGCTGGTAGAGGGGAAGTGGGGAGTTGGAGCTGACCTCAAGGACCTCATTATTTCTTACCTGAACAATTAAATTACCCTTTCACTCCTGCCCTAGCCTTGTGGTTTGGCAGTTCATTCCCCACAAGGCAGCCATAGTCACCTTTCTACTAAAAATACATCAGCATCTCTCTTTTGCCCTCGGGTAAAAATCTAAACCCAGCTTAGCTAGAAATCCCTTAAAAAATGAAGCCCCAGAGTACACTAGACCAGTGTTTCTTCTACTACACCACTAAGTTATGCAGACCTTTTATTATCAGTTTATTTTGTGTTTGGATGATCTGATTAACTTCTACCAATGACCTTTTAAAGCTGAAGCCAAAATACTTTCTTCTGGTTTAATTTTGAGAAGATTTGATAAATCAGTCCTTAACTTACAAAACAGATAAATTAGATATTATTTATCTACATTTTTAAAAGGCTTTTTGCTAGTTCCTTTATACTGGTAGGTTTATAGTGTACTTAAGCATTTAATTGATCATTAAATATGTAACAGAAAGGATAAGAATTTAGAAAACAATTTTATTTAATGTTTTGGGAGCCGATTCCAGTTACATTAGTTATACCCACCTCCCCATCACACAATTATTTACAAGTAAAATTAAGAATTTTTGAAATTATGAGTTAGAGAAAAATATTATTTTATGATATGCTTTCTTCAGCTATATTCATTGTGTTAAGCCAATTACTTACAGCTAAATTATAAAGGCTATTTTTCTGTGTGCTATTGTTGAACATCAGAAAAAGTTCTAATAATGGCTTGAAATAGGGAAAGGATTTAGCTATGTTACAATGTTGACTTTTACCAGTAATTTTCATCTCCAATCCTTTGCATTCTTTCCCAGCAGTCTGACTGGAACAATTCAGACTTACTGAAGATTTTTCTCATTATTTTCTTTTTCTTTCTCTCCCACCGGCCCCTAGTCATGTGCTTCCCCTAAAATATGTTCACCATATGTGCGGAATTTTATAGACCCTCTCCGCTCAAAGGTAGGGGTGTGTGTGTGTGTGTGTGTGTGTGTGTGTGACAGAGAGAGAGTGAGAGAGAGAGACACGTCGTGGGAAGGGGATCATGCCTATGTGTGTGTTTGGCAGAGGTTTCCATCCCCACGCCAGAGTCAATGGTCTTTTATTTCTAGCAAACCAGCAGGCCTGAGTGCAGATCCAATCTGAGTCCTACAGCTGCCTGGAGTACAGGCCTCTACATCTTTCACTGTTACTCTGCAGATGGAAGATAAAAAGTGGAGGACTTAGCTCTAGGCACTGGATTTCTGCCAAGGCAAGGAGAAAAGGACAGTTGGGGCCTCCAGATAATTGTGTTATGAGGGTCCAAAGAGACGAAGGAAAAGTGAGGGAGGAGAGGGGGATTTGCATCTCTGGAATGTGGGCTCATTCTCTAATTAGAGTTATGTTGTTTCCCAGGAAACAAAAATCAATAATGATGAAAGAAGAGAGACGATAGAGGAATTGGTTTCTGAATGATGGCCAAAGTAACTGACTACATAAATCTTGGCTTACTGTACATAAATAAAAGTTATACCTCACCAATTGTCCCTTGTCTTAGAGGTATAAAACCAAGGCCTTAAACTGGACAGAGAGTCTAGTGCTTCCCTTTATTCTGGTAATTTAGGAAACGTATTTGAGTGTATTTATATTTGTTAAACTCTCAAAGTTGTTTGCTGCCAACATCAGATGCTCTTTCAGCTCACAATGGAAAGGGAGCAAATGTCTGCATAGATTAGTGGACTTGGAGAATATATTTGTAAAATTGGCATCACCTCCAAAGTTCCTAGGGGGAGATAAGAATCTAAATGGCCCATGGTATAAATAATAAGTTTGGAAAACTATTATATAATCAGACTCTGCATGTATTTACTTCTCCACAGTTTCCAATAATACCACTTCCTTGCCTGAATCTATACTCCTCTGTGACATGATGAACAAGTTGCAGTACTTGTGTTACTTCTATGCTGGACATAGGAACAGGTGATAGGTTAATTATACCTTCAAGAAGACTTCTTTTCTTGCTGTCAAAACAATAGTGAAAAAAAAAAAAAAATACAGACTTTGAAGCCAGATATACTCAGCTTGAATCTTACTGTCACTTCTTTTTGGTTGTGAGACTATGGGCAAGTGGTTCAAGCTCTCTGAACCCCATTTTTAATGTCTATAATAGCAATTTAAATAAGATATTTTGTCTAGCAAATGTTAACTTTCTATCACCCTCCTCCACTATACACAATGCTCCCACCCTAGGCTCCTTGATACTGAGAAGGATTTATATAAGGGTAGAGTGGGATTAGAAGATGGAGATCAAGTTAATGGCAATGCCTCTTTTTATCTTCAATAATAAAATATTTTCAGAAGAGTTTGTTGTCTAAGGTTTTTTGAGGACTTTTTAAGAAATATTTCAAACATTCATAAAAGTATGAAGATGAATGGCTGCCTTTTGAATTGCTTACCTTTTGACATACTTGCTATATGTGGTTTTTGTTTTTTACACATTAAACATTACAAGTGTAATAGAAACTTTTCTGCTTAGCTCTAATGCCGTTTTCCTCTGTGCCTTCCCAGAGGTAACCACTATTATATTGATTTGATACTCATGATTCCCACAAATGTGTTTCTATTTGTTGCATATAATATAGCCATTAACAATCTATATTATTTGTTTCGCATGTTTTAAAACTATGTGAATGGCATCATGCTGCCCATATCCTCTTGCATCTATTTTTTGTGTACAATGTTACATGCTTGGGATTTATTTAGTTTGACTGCTGTATAGTATTCCATTGTCTGCCTCCTTCACAGTTTATCCATTTTCCTGGCAAAGGATATTTGGATTTTCTTTCCAGCTTTTTGTTACTGCAAACAGTACTACAGAGGGCATACTTTTATCTGCCTTTTGTGCACATGTGAAAGACTTTCTTTAGTTGTATTAATATATGCCTAAGAGTATATTCAGGAGGATATATGATATATACCTCATCAGCCTCAGTGGATGATGCCCGCTTGTTCTCCAAAATGGTATTCTAACTTACATTACCACCAATAGGAACTTTCCTCGGCAAGGAAGTGTGATAAAGCTGTTCTTTTATATTATCTCTGGAATGTGGTAAGTTATGCTTTTCACATTTAAGACTGAGTTATGTAGATCTTACAAATTCTGTCACATTTTATTTACAATATTATTAAAAATCACATTGGTTAATACCACAGCTCTCATCAGGAATGTCTTGACATATTGGAAGCTGTCTAATGCATAATGATGGATATATGTTTTCTAAAATTCTAATTTATGCTGGAAAGCTGAAATGGTTATAACCAATACCTTCTGTGGCTTGTTTTCCTTGAAATACCTTTGTTCCTTTGTTTCCTCTTGATGAATTTTGTTAGACTACTCTGTTAATCATTTAGAGGATATACTTTTGATTTTGTGAGGCTCTTATTCTATCTTTGTTTTTTATTTATTTCCTTTTTTTTTTTTTGAGACAGAATCTCACACTGTTACCCAAGCTGGAGTGCAGTGGCATGATCTCAGCTCACTGCAACCTCTGCCTTGTGGGTTCAAGCTATTCTTGTGCCTCAGCCTCCCAAGTAGCTGGGATTACCGGCACCCACCACCACGCCAGCTAATTTTTGTATTCTTATTTAGTGGAGACGGAGTTTCGCCATGTTGGCCAGGCTAATCTCAAACTCCTGACCTCAACTGACCCGCCTGCCTCCTTTGTTTTTTATTTCATTAGTTTCATCCCCTCCTCCATTTTATTTTGTTTGAAATTATGTGGTTGTGCTTTTACTAACTTCTTGAGTGGACCTCATTAATTTTCAGCCATTCTTCTTTCTAATATAAGCATTTAAGAGTGCAGTATAAATTTCCTTCTAAGTTCTGTTTTATCAGCATCGACAAAGTTGTAATATGTTATAGTATTTTCACTATAAAGCAGTTCTGAATAATTTCTAATTTTCACCATTATTTCTTATTTGATCTATCATTTATTTAGAAGTATGTGTTTAAATTTCCAAGTACAGGGCTCTTTCTTTTAACTTTTTAAAAAAATTGATTTCTAATTTCATTACATATTAATCAAAGAATGTAGTCTCAATGCTTTCAGATCTCTTGTATTTTTAGAGCTTGAATTTAGCAAACGGTGAATTTTTACAAATGTTCTATTTGTGCTTGAAAATACTTTCTATTTTCTGATTCAGTGAATTTCAAAACTTTTTATTGTTTATGACTATCAGTAAAAAAATTTTGAGACTTTCCCTTAAGATAGGTATATACTGTACATCATTGTATTAGTCTGTTTTCATGCTGCTGATAAAGACATACCTGAGACTGGGAAGAAAAAGAGTTTTAATTGAACTTACAGTTTTACATGGGGAGGCCTCAGAATCATGGCAGGAGGTTAAAGGCACTTCTTACACACCAGCGGCAAGAGAAAAATGAGGAAGAAGCAAAAGTGGAAACCCCTGATAAACCTATCAGATCTGCTGAGACTTATTCACTGTCAATAGCATGGGAAAGACTGGCCCTGACGATTCAATTACCTCCCCCTGGGTCCCTCCCACAACATGTGGGAATTCTGGGAGATATAATTCAAGTTGAGATTATGTGGGGACACAGCCAAACCATATCATTCCAACCCTGGCCCCTCCAAATCTCATGTCCTCACATTTCAAAACCAATCATGCCTTCCCAACAGTCCCCCAAAGTCTTATTTCAGCATTGACCCAAAATCCCCAGTCCAAAGTCTCATCTGAGACAAGGCAAGTCCCTTCTGCCTATAAGCCTGTAAAATCAAAAGCAAGCTAGTTACTTCCTAGATACAATGGAGGTACAAGTCCTGGGTAAATACAGCCATTCCAAATGGGAGAAATTGGCCAAAACAAAGGGGTTACAGGGCTCATGCAAGTCCGAAATCCAGCGGGGCAGTCAAATCTTAAAGCTCCAAAATGATCTCCTTTGACTCCAGGTCTCACACCCAGGTCACGCTGATGCAAGAGGTGGGTTCCCATGGTCTTGAGCAGCTCCACTCCTGTGGCTTTGCAAGGTACAGCCTCCCTCCTGGCTGCTTTCACAGGCTGGCATTGAGTGTCTGTGGCTTTTCCAGGCTCACGGTGCAAGCTGTCAGTGGATCTACCATTCTGGGGTCTGGAGGATGGTAGCCCTCTTCTCACAGCTCCACTAGGCAGTGCCCCAGTAGGTACTCTGTGTGGGGGCTCCAACCCCACATTTCCTTTCCACAGTACCCTAGCAGAGGTTTTCCATAAGGGCCTTGCCCCTGCAGCAAACTTTTGCCTGGGCATCCAAGGCATTTCCATACATTTTCTGAAATCTAGGTGGAGGTTCCCAAACCTCAGTTCTTGACTTCTGTGCACCTGCAGGCTCAACACACATGGAAGCTGCCAAGGCTTGGGGCTTCCAGCCTCTAAAGCCACTGCCCGAGCTCTATCTTGGCCCCTTTCAGCCACAGCTGGAGTGGCTGGGACATAGGGTGCCAAGTCCCTAGGCTGGACACAGCACCAGTACCCTGAGCCTGGCCCACAAAACCACTTTTTCCTCCTGGGCCTCTGGACTTGTGATGGGAGCGGCTGCCATGAAGGTCTCTGACATGGCCTGGAGACATTTTCCCCACAGTCTTGAGGATTAACATTAGGCTCCTTGCTACTTATGCACATTTCTGCAGGGGGCTTGAATTTCTCCCCAGAAAATTCATTTTTCTTTTCTATCACATAGTCAGGCTGCAAATTTTCCAAACTTTTATGCTCTGCTTTCCTTATAAAACTGGATGCCTTTAACAGTACCCAAGTCACTTTTTGACTGCTTTGCTGCTTAGAAATTTCTTCTGCCAGATACCCTAAATCATCTTTCTCAAGTTCAAAGTTCCACAAATCTCTAGGGCAGGGGCAAAATGCTGCCAGTCTCTTTGCTAAAACATAACAAGTCACCTTTGTTCCAGTTCCCAACAAGTTCCTCATCTCCATCTGAGACCACCTCAGTCTGGACATTATTGTCCATATCACTATCAGCATTTTGGGCAAAGCCATTCAACAAGTCTCTAGGAAGTTTCAAATTCTCCCTCATCTTCCTGTCTTCTTCTGAGCCCTCCAAACTGTTCCAATCTCTGCCTGTTACCCAGTTCCAAAGTCACTTCCACATTTTCAGGTATCTTGTCAGCAATGCCCCACTCTACTGGTACCAATTTACTGTATTAGTTTGTTCTCAGGATGCTGATAAAGACATACCTGAGACTGGGAAGAAAAGAGGTTTAATTGGACTTACAGTTCCACATGGCTGGGGAGGCCTCAGAATCATGGCAGGAGGCAGAAGGCACTTCTTACATGGAGGTGGCAAGAGAAAAATGAGGAGGAAGCAAAAGTGGAAACCCCTGATAAACCCATCAGATCTTGTGAGACTTATTCACGATCATGAGAATAGCACGGGAAACACCGGTCCCCATGATTCAGTTACCTCCCTTTGGGTCCCTCCCACAGCACATGGGAATTCTGGGAGATACAATTCAAGTTGAGATTATATGGGGACACAGCCAAACCATATCAATCATACAACTTTTCTATAAAGCAAAAATTAAAAAGATGGGATTAAAAAATGAATATAAGTAAAAGGCCTTTTTTTTTTTTTTTTTTTTTTTTTTTAAATTTGCTGTGCTTCAGGAGACAGTCTTGCACAGCTTCTGAGAATCAGAAATCTCATTTTGGAAACCACTGTTTTAATTGCTCATCTCCAGTGGCCACCATGCTATCTTTGTAAGTTCAAGTAAATATTCAGAATCAGGAGACTACCATAGGTTATGTTTGGTACTAGTCTACTTAAAAGGGCATAGAACAAGAACCTTAGCTTCTCTAAACAAGAGTCCTTACTAGAGCAGTCCCTGTAGCAGTATGCAGCTAGCTCCAGGAGGTATCTTGTCTCCAGGTACACACATAGGTCTAGGAACTATTTTTTCTCCAGCTCAAATGCAAGGAGATGAGATCTACATTAGTGGGTGGTACAATCTCCCTTACCAAAGAAGCCTCATTTTTCCACAAGAGCCAATATCTATTTTTACATTTCATGTATAGACTTCGTGGTCACTGAAAGAGATGTACCAGTTACCAGAGTCACTCTACTCAGGAAAGCCTAAACTATGACTTTCTCTCGGGTATTCATAGTTCTCTAAGCCCAGATGTACTTTACCAGCTGGGGATTATTTTTATCATAAGCAATGTTGCCTAGCAGTGTTGTTAACACATACTGTTTTATTTGGTAAATACAGACCTAGGTTGTTGATCCAGAGTCAGAGTCTCATAGAGCAGGTGAAAGTGTTTGTTAACCTGCTCACTCAGTTGGCTACTAGATTCCATTAATTAATAGAATCCATTAGATCAGTCATGTTGCTGCTCTTTTGATTCTCTGCTACCATTTCTGTACTTACAAACAGAGCAATAACCTGTGAACACTTTAATGCTGTAAAAATAACTATGAGGAATTAGTTTCTCCCTAAGGAAGAAGGTAGCATCCAACTTCCTGATCCTAAATATGTAGTTTCATGAGACTCTGTTCCTTAATTTTTTCAATCTTCTAGCTCTATCTTCCTTAAGTGGGTCAATTTCTACTGATCTGTCTTTTCATTCAGTGACTCTTCTGTCCTCCCAATCTGTGTTTAAGACTTTATAATGATATTATTTCAGATATTGTATGTTTTTATTCTAGTATGTTTATTTGCTCTTTATTATTGGTTTAAAAAATTTATCTGCTGAGATTTTCTGCTTATTCATTTCAGGAATATTTTCATTTGTATCTTTAAGCATAGTTGTAATAATCACTTCAAAAGTTTTGGTCATTAAATACACCTGGAACATCTCATGTTTGGTCTCCATTGACTGCCTTTTTTCTTAAGAATGAATTACCTATTTTGTAATATGGCTAATAATTTTGGCTAGTATCTTGAATATTTTAAATGACAAATTGAAGAGATTCTAAATTCTTTTGTATTCCTCAGAAGAATATCTTTAAAAAGAAAAAAACTGTTGTTTTTTTTTAGCAGGCTCAAACCCCAAATTGTTTTTCTAGTAGTAAGCAATAATTGAAATATTTTGCCAGTTGTTTTAGCCATTGTTGGACAGCTTGGAGGTGGCCCCATGCCTGTGGAATTCAGGGATTGGCCAGATATTTGGGTAGAGTTAATACATAGAATATAAGGCTATACCACTCTGACTCTTTATTTAGAAATCTCTCTGCTTATTTTCCAGGCATTATGGTCACCCAAACTCTGTCCTCTCATTCTTCAAGCCAGTAAGAATGCAGGTTTCTATCATATTTAGATGCTTTTTAGGTCTCCAACTGAAGACTGTCCGCAAACAGGACACTTACTCAGTGTTATCCTTTTTGTGAAAGAGTAAACTACACCCCTAGTTTCTGCCTGTTTTCGATGTTCTCCAATGCCTTCAGGCTGTTGATTTTTATATTTACTCAGAGTTTAAACTTGCTATGTGTGTTAGAATTTATCCAATAGGAGCTTGCTATCAACTGAGTTGTGTCCCTCAAAATTCATACGTTGCTCCCTTAACTCCCAATGTAACTGTATCTAGAGATAGGGTCTTTAGGAAGTAATTAAGGTTAAATTATGTCCTAAGGATGGAGCTCTAATCTGATAGGCCTGTGACCTTATAAGAAGAGGGAAAGATCTCTCTTTTTCTGTCTCTTTCTGCCTGCCATGTGGCGTTATAGCATGAAGGCAGCCATCAGTAAGCCAGGAAGAGAGGAAGGGAGCACTCACTAGAACCCAACCATGCAGGCCCCTTCATCTCAGACTTCTAGTCATCAGAACTGTGAGAAAATTAATTCCTATTATTTCAGGAGTCCAGTCTATGGTACTTTGTTATGGCAGCCCAAGAAGACTGATACCAAGCTAAGTAGCCATTACTAGAAGTGAAAACCTTGTTTTTAGATTGGAATGGAAAACTTAATATTGTTAATATGTTATATCTTTTAAACTTTTAAGTTCAAGAGTACAAGTGCAGGTTTATTACATAGGTAAACTTGTATCTTGGGAGTTTGGTGTACAGATTATTTCATCACCCAGGTATTAAGCCTAGTACCCATTAGTTATTTTTCCTGATCCTCTTCCTCCTCCCACCCTCCACCCTTTGAAAGCCCCACTGTGTGTGGTTCTCCTCAATGTGTCCATGTGCTCTTATCATTTAGCCCCCACTTATAAGTAAGAACATGCAGTATTTGGTTTTCTGTTCCTTTGCTAAGGATAATGGCCTCCAGCTCCATCCATCTTCCTGCAAAGGACATGATCTCTATTTTTTTTATATTGATCTATAGACTCCTCACAATCGCAATTAAAATTTCAACATATATTTTTATATAAACTGACACACTGAATCTGAAATGTATAAGACCATGCAAAGTACTTAGAATACTCAAAACAACTTTGAAAAAGAAAACACAACTAGAGGACTTATACTGCCTTTCGAAGCTTACTATACAGCTATAATAATTGAGAGTGTGGTATGGACATAAGAATAGACTTGCAGGTCACTGAAAAGAAATAGGGAATCAAGAAGTAGACCCACATATATATGGTCAAATATTTTCAATGAAGGGTTCAAAGCAGTTCAGTGGGGAAAAGATAGTCTTTTTAGCAAAGGACGTTAGGTCTCCAACTAGATGTCCATGTGAGGGAGAACATGAACCTTGACTCTCAGCTCATAGCATTCGCAAAAAAGATCAACTTAAAACCACCATAGACTTAAATGTAAAATCTAAAGCTATGAAACTTCTGAAAGAAAATATGGGAAAAATTTTCCAGGCCTTGAGAATAGGCCAAGATTTCTTAATAGTACACAAAATCACTTAATATAAGAGAAACTATTAATAACATTTGGTTTCGTCAAAAGATAAAGCCTCTGTTCTTCAAAAACACCATTAAGAAAATGAAAAGGTAACCCATAAAGTGGGAGCAAATATTCACAGTACATATATCTGGCAAGGCTTTTATCCAGCTGTATAAAAAACTCTTACCTCAGTAATAAGGAGAGAACCTAATTTTTTTTTCTTTTTTCTTTTTTTTTCTGAGATGGAGTCTTGCTCTGCATCCAGGCTGGAGAACAGTGGCGGGATTTCGGCTCACTGAAACCTCTGCCTCCCGGGTTCAAACAATCCTCCTGCCTCAGCCTCCAGAGTAACTGGGGTTACAGGCGCCCACAACCATGCCTGGCTAATTTTTGTATTGTTGGTAGAGATGGGGTTTCACCATGTTGACCAGGCTGGTCTTGAACTTCTGACCTCAAGTGATCCTCCTGCCTCAGCCTCCGAAACTGCTGGGATTATAGGCATGAGCCACTGTGCCCAGCCATGCTAATATTTTAAATAGTCACTATATTTGAGTAGACATTTCACAAACAAAGATAACAAATGGGGCTAGGCACAGTGGCTCACGCCTGTAATCCCAGCACTTTGGGAGGCCGAGGCAGGTGGATCATGAGGTCAGGAGTTCAAGACCAGCCTGACCAATATGGTGAAACCGTGTCTCTACTAAAAACACAAAATTTAACCGGACTTGGTGGTGCGCACTGTAGTCCCAGCTACTCGGGAGGCTGAGGCAGGAGAATCACTTGAATCCAGGAGGCGGAGGTTTCAATCAGCCGAGATCGTGCCACTGACTCCAGCCTGGGTGACAGTGCAAGACTCCATCTCAAAAATAATAATAATAATAGTAACAAATGGCTAATAAGCACATGAAAAGTTCAACATCATAGTCATCAGAAAAAAAAAACCATAGTAAGATACCAGTTCACCCACTTGGATGACCAAACTTAAAAATACTGTTAATACTATGCTTTGATAAGTATGCTGAGAAACTGGGATTTTACATTGCTAATAACATTGCTAGTAACACTATATTTTACATTGCTAGTAACACTATAAAATGATAAATCTACCTTAGAGAACAGTGTGTCAAAGCTAAACGTATACTTACTACATGACCCAGCAATTCTACTCCTAGGTATTTACCCAAAAGACTTTACCAATAATCTACAAAAAGACTTGTACAAAACATGCTGAGTATTAAAGCCAAGCATAAGGGTTTATGTTATATAATTTCACTTAAATGATATAGAATAAGCCAAACCAATCCACAGTAACAAAACTGATCAGTGGTTTCCAAGAGCAAAGGGTATAAAGGGACATGAGAGAAGTTTTTCGGGGGAATTGAAATTTTCTGTATCTTGATTGGTGTGTTGGTTACACATGTGTATAGATTTGTCAGAATTCATTGAACTGAACAGCTAAAATGAGTACATCTTATTGTTTATAAAGTATGCCTTACTAGGCTTGATTTACTATATATAAATATATATATTTAGTCTATATATAATATATATAGTCTATAGTCTAAGTCTACAAATATATAGACTACATATATGGGCTAAATATATACTATAAAAATATATAATGTTTAAATGAATAGGCAGGCTCGTAGGATGTTGTTATATGAACCAAAAGAAAGAAGGAAAGCCCATGGAACTGTGTAGTGTAGGGAACACTGCAGGTAGTTTAGTGCAGCTGAAAAATTGGTATGAGCGAGGCGTGGTGGCTCATGTCTGTAATCCCAGCACTTTGGGAGGCCAAGGCAGGCAGATCACTTGAGCTCAGGAGTTCAAGATCAGCCTGGGCTACATGGCAAAACCCTGTTTGTATTAAAATTACAAAAAAAAACCAAAAAACTTAACCAGGCGTGGTGGCACTTGCCTGTAATTCCAGCTACTTGGTGGGGCTGAGGCAGGAGAATTGCTTGAGCCTGGGAGGTCCAGGCTGCAGTGAGCCGAGGTCACACCACTGCACTCCAGCCTGGGCAACAGAGAAACAGAGACAGAGAGACCCGTCTCAAAAAAAAAAAAAAAAAAGTTATGGTATGAGATTTTCATCTGATCTTTGAATCATGGATTCACAATGCAGCCAAGAAACAGCCTGCTCAGGAGTTTATTCCGCAAAGTAATTATTTGATTTGTTGATGTATCATGTTCCCTATACTGATAGTTCCTTTGTTTTCGTTATCAACTGCTTTTCTTTAATCCCCCAAAATTCTCTTCCAATCCATAACTGTAAGCTATTTCCTTTCAGATTTTCTTTCTCCTTTCAGATTTTCCTTCCTTCCTTCCTTCCTTCCTTCTTTCCTTTCTTCCTTCCTTCCTTCCTCCCTCCCTCCCTCCCCCGCCTCCTCCTCCTCCTCCTTCTTCTCCCTTTCTCCCTCTCTCCCTTTCTCCCTTTCTCCATTCCTCCTTTCCTCCCTTCCTGTCTTTCTTGCCTTTCTTGCCTTCTCTGTTTTTTTTTGGGGGAGGGGGGAAGGGAACAGAATCTCCCTCTATTGCTGAGGCTGGACTACAGTGGCATGATCTCGACTTACTACGACCTCCGCCTCCTGGGTTCAAGTGACTCTTGTGCCTCAGCCTCCCAAGTAGCTGGGACTATAGGTGTGTGCCACCATGTCCAGCTAACCTTTTTGTACCACCATGCCTGACTAGCTATTTTGTACTTTCAGTAGAGATGGGGTTTTGCCATGCTGGCCAGGCTGGTCTTGAACTCCTGGCCTCAAATAATCCACCTGCCTTGGTTTCCTGAAGTGCTGGGATTACAGGCGTGAGCCACCATGCCCGGCCACCTCTCAGATTTTTTTCAACCATTTTGTTTCTCTCTAATTGTAGATTTGTATTTCCAGCTATCTTCTAGACATCTCTATGTGACTATCTTCAAAGTCTCAAGTTCAGTGTATCTGAAACCCGACCTTTCTTTTTTGCCTCAAACCAGCCCTTCCATCTGACTTTTAAAAACAATTTGTTGAAACAAAACTCACATAACATGAAATTTGCCATTTTTTCCAACTTGAGAAATATGTTACATCTATATTTTTACATAGCTTTTTAAAAATTTTTGAAATTTATAAAACACACATTAAATGTATCATCTTAACCATTTATAAGTTTACAGTTCTGCAATGTATATTCACATTGTTGAACAACCAATCTCCAGAACTTTTTCATCTTGCAAAACTGAAAATTCTATACCCATTAAACAATAACTCATTCCCCTCTTTCCCCGCCCAGTTCCTGGCAACTCCCACTTTACCTTTTGTTTCTGTAAGTTTGACTACTCAAATATATACCTCATACAGATAAATCATACAATATTGGTCTTTTTGTGGCTGGCTTATTTCATTTAGTATAATGTCCTCCAGGTTCACTCATATTGTAGCATGTGTCAGAATTTTCTTACTTTATAAGGCTGAATGATGTTACATCATATGTTTATGTCACATTTCATTTATCTAGTCATCTTATAATGGACATTTGGGCTGCTTCCATCTTTCAGCTATTGTGAATGATGCCGTTACGGGCATGAGTATACAAATATTCTTTGAGACCCTGCTTTCAATTCTTATGTATATATACGAGAAACGGAACTGCTGAATCATATGGTAATTCTATTTTTAATTTTCTGAGGGATCACTATGCTATTTTCCATAGCAGCTGCACCATTTTACATTCCAATCAACAGTGTACAAGAGTTCTAGTTACTCCATATCGTCACCACACTTACTATTTTCTGGGAGCTTTATATATATGTGTGTGTGTGTGTGTGTGTGTATATATATATATATATCTCAACCATCCTAGTGGATATGAGGTAATATCACATTATGGTTTTGATTTGCATTTCCCTAATTATTAGTAAGATTGGGCATCTCTTTCATGTGTTTGTTGGCCATTTGTGTATGTTCTTTGGAGAAATGTCTATTCAAATCCTTTGCCCATTTTTCAATCGAGTTTATGTTCTGTTTTGTTTTTGCTGTTGATTTGTAGGAGTCCTTTATTTTAAATTTTTAATTTAATAATTATTGTTTTATTTAATAATTTAATATTATTATTAAATATTTAATTATTGTTATCATTTGATATGGGGTATCTCTCTGTTGCTCAGGCTGGAGTGCAGTGGTGTTATCATAGCTCACTGCAGTCTTGACCACCTGGGCTCAAGCCATCTTTCTGCCTCAGCCTCCTGAGTAGCTGGGACTACAGGTACATGCCTCTATGCCTAGCTAATTAAAAAAAAAAAATTGGTTGGGGGTGATAGAGATGGGGCCTTCTTGTGTTGCCTAGGCTAGTCTTAAATTCCTGGGCTGAAACAATCCTCCTGCCTTGGCCTCCCAAGTGCTAGCATTAGTAGGGTGAGCCACCGCGCCTGGCCTTAAGTGTTCTTTGTATAATCTGGATGTTAACTGCTTGTCAGACATATGATTTGCAAATATTTTTCTCCCATTTTATAGGTTGCCTTTTTACTCTGTTGATTGGGTCTCTTGATGGAGAGAAGTTTTAAATTTTGATGTAGCTCAAAAAACCTTTATTATTTTGTTGGACCTAAGTTCCTGGGGCTATCAAATATATCCACATAGAAATTTTAAATAAAATCTTACTGAAAAGATAGGTTTGATAAAATATCAACTGTCTGCCATCAAGTTCTCTACAGGTCAGTTCTCTTATTTTTTGTCATGGTAGCTAATTTGGGGGATGTACTAGTGGTAGATTATTATTGTTCCCGATTATTCATTTTTATTTCTTGTAAGAGCAGAGATTATCAAACTTTCTGTGAAAGGATAGACAGTAAACATGTTAGACTTTGCAGGCAACACGTAGTCTCTATCGCCACTGCCATTGCTCCTATCTCTTCCCTGTTTTCTTTTTCTATTTCTTCCTCTCCTCTTTCTCCTCCTCCTCCTCCTCCATTTTTCCTCTTCTTTTTTTAAAAAAAAATTTTGATTACTCTTATGAAATGCAAACACCATTCTCAGCGCGTGGGTGGAACAGAAACAGTCCACAGGCCAGATTTGGCCTGGGAGCAGTAGTTTGCTGACCCCTGCTTGGGAGGATTGTATGTCCTCGCCCACTGCCTTGTGAATTCTCCTGTGGGAGAGGCATCTCTTTCTACCCCACTGATGTTGGACTTGTCCATGTGGTTTACTTTAGCCAGTGGAAAGTGAGTGGGCATGATGTACACCATGTCCAGGAAGAATCTTTAAGAGCCATTGCATGTTTGCTCTAGCTTTCTTGCTCTTTTTCCTTCTGACATGAGAACAGAATGTTCAGATAGGGGCTATTTGTTCAATTTGGATCCTGAAATGAAAAGATCTATAAAGCAGAATTAGAGCCAATCTATAGGTACCAATATGTCATGTGAAAGAGGAAAAAACAATTTCTGTAAGCCACTTAAATTTGGGGGCTGTCTGTTACGCTGTATAGCCTAGCATAATCTGATGAATATATTGTTACCGGCAAACACACACACAAGCACAATAGGCAATAGAATTTACATAGAGGTGAGTTTTAAGTCAAGAATAGCGTGACAGAAGCTGCTTATTTAACTCTGGAAGTATTAGACTAAGAAAAAGTATAGAGAACTCCAAATGTGTACGGACAGATTTATTGGCATAGTACTGAGAAGAGGAAGACCAGTTGAAGATAGTGAGCTTATACAGAGATTCTTTAATTGAAATCAGAACTCCAAAGTTCCTCTTAAGGGGATTTGTCATGGGGATAATAAGAGTCTAATAAAAATAACTCAGCATAAATTGCTAGTTTCCAAGAGGAAGCAATAAATGAGAATTTCTGAGTCTAAATAGTCATCCAAGTGTCCTAAGTAAAACGTACAGGACCCAATTCCTAGGAAGATAACATTTACATGTGAAAAAGTAAAATCTTAAGGGACACAGAGATTTGATCCAGGATTTACTGAGCCAGCTAATTGCGTGAATCAGTTGATTGATACCTAGCAGATATATCTTTCAGAATCATGCTGTCTATCCTGCACTCTTTCTGTTAAATATTTTTGAAATTTAAAAAATATTAAAAATTAGCCCATCTCAAAAACTTTAAAAATAGAGCGAGGGCCGGGTGCGGTGGCTCACGCCTGTAATCCCAGCACTTTGGGAGGCTGAGGCGGGTGGATCATTTGAGGTCAGGAGTTTAAGACCAGCCTGGCCAACATGGTGAAACCCCATCTCTACCAAAAATACAAAAATTAGCTGGATGGTAGTGGCATCCGTCTGTAATCCCAGCTACTTAGGAGGGTGAGGCAGGAGAATGCTTGAGCCTGGGAAGCTGGAGGTTGCAAATCGCACCACTACATTCTAGCCTGGGTGACAGAGTGAGACCTTGTCTCAGAAAAAAACAAAAAAAAATTACAGCGAGATACCATCTCTTATCAGTCTGAATAGCTATTGTTAAAATGTCAAAAAATAACAGATGTGGGCCAGGTTGTGGAGTAAAGGGAACACTTATACACTGTTGACAGGAGTATAAATTAGTTCAACCATTTTGGAAGGTAGTATGGCAATTCCTCAAAGAGCTAAAAACAGAACTACCATTCGACCCAGCAATCCCATTACTGGATATATACCCAAAGGAATGTAAATCATTCTACCATAAAGATACATGCACACGTATATTCATTGCAACACTATGCACAATAAGAAAGATAGAATCAACCTAAATGCCCATCAATGGCAGATTGAGTAAAGAAAATGTGGTACATATACCACATTTTACCATGGATTACTGTGCAGCCATAAAAAAAAAAAAAAACTAAGATCATTTTCTTTGCAGGAACATGGATGGAGCTGGAGGCTATTATCCTTAGCAAACTAATACAGGAACAGACAACCAAATACCACATATTCTCACTTATAAGTGGGAGCTAAATGATGAGAACACATGGACACATAGAGGGGAACAACAGACACTGGGGCCTACTGGAGGGTGTAGAATGGGAGGAGGCAGAGGGGCAGAAAAATAACTAATAGGTACTAGGCTTAGTACCTGGGTGATAAAATAATCTGTACAACAAACCCCTGTGACATGAGTTTACCTCTATAATAAACCTGCACATATAACCCTGAACCTAAAATAAAGTTAAAAAAAAAAAAGCAAAATACAGAAAATGGTAAAACATCCATATTCCCGATACCAAAAATGAATATGAATTATTTTGTCATATTTGTTTCAACTTTTTTATATTAAAAACATTATCGATGATGTTGAGAGTTCCTTCAATTCTTTCCCTTCCTATTCCCTTTTCCCCTCCTGATAGCATCCCTTTCCTCTATTCCCAGGCAACCAAAATCTTGGATTTGGTGTCAGTCTAGCCCATTTTTTATACTTGCTTTCGTGTGTAATTTGATGAACAGTATATAGTATTTTTGTTTGTATGGTTTAAAATTTTTTTCATAGTTGGTATAATAGTACAGTACTTTTTTCGCACACTAGTATGTTTTTGTTATCTATTCATGTTTATTCATTTAAATCTAGCTCACTTATTTGTTGTACAGTATGCAACTGTATACATATGCCACATGTTTAGACATTTCTCTATAAATGTCTAATGTTTAATTTTATGCATACATTCATTAAATATTTATTGAGTACTTACCATACCCTAGGTACTATAGCATGATATATTAGTGAATATATGAGAGAAAAATCTTTGCTACCATACTACTTATGTTCTAATGGAGTAATATAAAATAAATAATAAATACATAAGCCAAACATAAAGTATATTAGAAGGTGATAAGTGATATGGAAAAAGATTAAGGAGAATTGGGAGTGGGATTGACGGGAACAGACTCCATCAGTGTAGTTTGGGTAAGCCCCCTTGGTAAGATGATATTAGAGCAAAGACAAGGTGGGAGAGTTAGCCAGTGAATATCTAGGGAGTCAGTGATTATCTAAGGAAGACAGTTCCTATCAGAGAAAAGCCAGTGCAAGCCCTTAATGTGAGAGTGTAATTTGGTGTTTTCTGGGAACACCAGAAGGCCAGCATGGCTGGAGAAGGAGGGACAAAGGAGATAGGAGTAGGATTTGAATCACAGAGGTTACAGAGTTGAAACGGAGGAGATGACTGTGCCTCATCTTATAGGCTATTATGAGGACTCTGGCTTTTACTCTGAAAAAATGAAAATTACATGAAAGATTTTGAGTAGAGGAACGATGTGATCTATGTTGTGGAGGGGTCACTTAGGCCAGTATGTTAAAAATAGACTGTAGGGAGCTAGAGTGGAAGCAGGGAGATGAGTTAGGAAGTTACCACAGTGCTCTGGGGAGGGTTGATGGTGTCTCACACTGGAGTGCTAGCAACAGATGTGGTGAAAAGTGGTGAGGCTGAATATATGTTCAAGGTAGAGGCAACAAGATTTGCTGATGGATTACATACAGAGTGTGAGAGAGTACGAGGAGTGAAGAATGATGCCAAGGTTTTTGCCTAAGCAACTGCAAAGTTGTCCCATCCACAGAGATGGGACATCTGTGAATAGAGCAGATTTGGGATGGAGGATCAGGAGTTACATTTTGGATGTGTTGAGCTTGAGAACCTGTTAGATATCCAGATAGAGAAGCTGAATAGGTGGCTGGATATGAGTCTGGAGGTCATCAGCAAGGTCTGACTGGAGTTATAAATTCAGAAGGCATCAGCTATACAGATTTTACTTAAAGCAGTGAGATGAAATGATATTGCAAAGGGAATGGGTATAAAAAACAATAGAAGAAACAAAGACTGAAACCTGGGTATCAGCAATTAAGAAGTCAGGTTAAACAGTAGGAACCAGCAAAAGGAGACTGAAAAGAGAAACTATTGAAATAGGGAGAAAACATACCAAAATGTAATATCTAGGGGAGCCAAGAAGAAAATGTATCAAGGTAGAGGAGGTAATTAGTTGTGGCAAGGGCTGCTGAATATGTCAAGTAAGATGATTACTTCACCTTAACCATTAGCATTGATGACAGTGGTGAGTAGTTTTAGTGGAGTGGTGGAGGTGAAACCTATTGGAATGGGTTTAAGTGAGAATTGGGTTGGAGGATGTGGTCTCATCAAACACAGTGGCAGCTCTGATATCTTTACCTTTCTTCAATAACGGGAACCCATTCTCCCCCTTAACCATGTTGAAAGGAACTGGAGTTAGCGTTGATTTGGGGGCTACCTACTCCTGTGTGGAGTGATTTTTTTTTCATTCTATTTTCTAATTCTTTCTTCAGCTATATACACTCTAATATTAATCACATCTATTGAGTTTTCTGTTTCATGACTCCAACCTTTATATTCACATTTTCGATTTTTAATGTAAGCTTTATATTAGGTATAACAAACCTACAGAATAGTACAAAATCCTAAGCGTATACAGATCAATCTATTTTTTTAAATTTTTTTATTATTATACTTTGAGTTCTAGGGTACATGTGCATAACGTGCAGGTTTGTTACATATGTATACTTGTGCCATGTTGCTGTGCTGCAGCCATCAACTCGTCAGCACCCATCAACTCGTCATTTACATCAGGTATAACTCCCAGTGCAATCCCTCCCCTCTTCCCCCTCCCCATGATAGGCCCCGGTGTGTGATGTTCCCCTTCCCGAGTCCAAGTGATCTCATTGTTCAGTTCCCACCTATGAGTGAGAACATGCGGTGTTTGGTTTTCTGTTCTTGTGATAGTTTGCTAAGAATGATGGTTTCCAGCTGCATCCATGTCCCTACAAAGGACACAAACTCATCCTTTTTTATGGCTGCATAGTATTCCATGGTGTATATGTGCCACATTTTCTTAATCCAGTCTGTCACTGATGGACATTTGGGTTGATTCCAAGTCTTTGCTATTGTGAATAGTGCCACAATAAACATACATGTGCATGTGTCTTTATAGCAGCATGATTTATAATCCTTTGGGTATATACCCAGTAATGGGATGGCTGGGTCATATGGTACATCTAGTTCTAGATCCTTGAGGAATCGCCATACTGTTTTCCATAATGGTTGAACTAGTTTACAATCCCACCAACAGTGTAAAAGTGTTCCTATTTCTCCACATCCTCTCCAGCACCTGTTGTTTCCTGACTTTTGAATGATCGCCATTCTAACTGGTGTGAGATGGTATCTCATTGTGGTTTTGATTTGCATTTCTCTGATGGCCAGTGATGATGAGCATTTTTTCATGTGTCTGTTGGCTGTATGAATGTCTTCTTTTGAGAAATGTCTGTTCATATCCTTTTTTTATAAACTGAACACACCTGTGTAACTAGCGCCCAGAATGCCCCTAATTCTTCTTCCTTATCACTATTACCCCTTACTCTCAAGATACCCCATTTATAGAGATTATATAAATGGGATTATGCAGTATGTACTCCTTTCATTCAGTATATATCATCTGTCTTCTTTTATATGATGTTTGTGAGATTGATTCATGTTGATGCATGTAATTGTTCATTCATTGTCATTGGTGTAGTATTCCATTGTATGAATATACCACAATTTATCTGTTTTACTTTATGTGGACATTTGGATTGTTCAGAATTTGGGGTTGTTACAATATGTTCTTGCACATATATTTTATGGAACATATACCCGCATTTCTCGTGGATATATACCTAAAAATGGAATACTTAGGTCATAGGATACGTGAATGTTGAGCATTAGTGGATACTGTCAGTTTTCCAAAGTTGGTGTAACAATTTACATTCCTACAGCTGTGTGTGAGAGTAAGTGTTCCATTTACTCAACATCCTTGCCATACTTGATGCTGTTGGGTTCTTCACTTTAATCGTTCTGATGAATCTGTATTGGTATTGTATTGTGGCTTTAATTTGCATTTAATGAATGTAATTTGCATTTTCTGATGATTTCTGAAGCTGAATATTTTCCAATATATTAATTTGTCATTTGGAGATCTTATTTTGCGTGAATTACTTATTCCTATTTTTGGCTAATTTTATAGGTTTTATCTACTTGTTATAAATTCATAGGAGTCTTTCACGTATTCTGTGTACCAATATATTCTGTGTAGGTATTGCAGGTATCTTCTCCCAGTCTGTGGCTTGCTTATTCACCCTATGGTGAATTTTGATAAGGAAAAGTCCTTAATTTTAATGTAGTTTAATCTACCAAGATTTTTTGCTTTATGTTTAGTGCTTTTTTGGATCCTATTAAAGTCCTTGCTGACCAAAGGAAATTTAAAATGCAGTCAACTGATTTAATTTTTTTCTACAAATCTTTTAAATATCCATTATTACTTAGGCAGAATATTTTAGGCTACTGTAAAGAATATCAGTTTCCCCAAGAGTATAATTTATGTATCATTTGTCTTCTTTCATTCACAAAAATATCCACAAAATATCAATTCAAGTCTCATGTAACTCCACTCCATAAGACCTTTTTTGTTCCTTCTTATCACACCCAGAAATTCTCTTGAGTATATTTCTTACCTCATTTATTTCTAATCACCCTGTCTTCTATTTTCAGAGATAACAGAGCCTGCTAGATGTGGATTCCTCTAAAACTTTCTGTCCTCCACTCTGAACTCACAGGATATGTCCTCATCTGTCTTCACTTCCCCCATCTCTCCTTTCAGTGGAAGATATGGAAGATATTTCATCATCCATTATTTTACCTCTGTTGGGTATCATTCCTTTTCCTCTTTCAGAAATATTGTTCTTTGAATTATCCCCTTCCCTGAATCTTTAGTGGCTCTCCCTCTGCTCAGTACATCGACAGTGTGTTATCCCAATTTAGAAAACAAAACAAAATGCTTATTTTCTAACTCCTATCAGTTATCCCATCTTAATCCTTCCTTGAAAAACAAATGTCTTACACATATGATTAACGTGCATAATACTAAACATACCCCACACAATTCGTGCATATAAAACTAGGGAAATCTCAATAGGGTGGAGGGATTGCATCAAATTCAGAATGTTCTTGTTGTTGAAACAGGAAAGGTTCCCTTGTCCCCCTCGCAGGATGTGTGACAGGGGAAGTGGCTCAGAGTGGCTCACAGTGCCTCGCTGCTCACACCTCTGGAGGAGCGTACAGATGGGCAGGCTGTGGGGCTCTGACCCCATGGCAGTGTCTAGGGGTGAATGTTTATTGCTGAAACCCCAGTGGGCGTGTATTACAGGGAACTCTTTTAGTTTAGCCATCTGTAAAGTGCTTGTGGTGGCTCAATTAGACCCCTGCCTTATTGCAAGGACAGAGGGCTTTCTGTATCCCTGATTCCTTGGTGTACCGGAAGAATTGGATCACATGTGGGCTTGGAGAATGAGTGCAGGGTTTTATCGAGTGGAAGTAGCTCTCAGCAGATGGGGGAGCCAGAAGGGAGATGGTTTTCCCCTGGAGTGGGCTGCTTTCCCCTGAGTGGCCAGGGTTCTCCTCCGACTGCCCCAGACAAACTCCATGTCGTTCCGCCCGTCAGTGGCCTGCTGGTGTGCAGCTGCCTGTCGAGCCCCCCATGTTTCATGTGTTCCTCCACTGATGTGCTCCCCTTTATGTCCAGCCGCCTGTGTGTCTGCCTGCTAAGGTCTCAGGGTTTTTTGTTTGTTTGTTGTGTGTTTGTTTGTTTTGAGACAGAGTCTCGCTTTGTTGTCCACGCTGGAGTGCAATGGCATGGTCTCCGTGATCTCTGCTCACTGCAGCCTTTGCCTCCCGGATTCAAGCGATTCTCCCGCTTCAGCCTCCCGAGTAGCTGGGATTACAGGCACCTGCCATCATGCCCAGCTAATATTTGTATTTTTAGTAGAGATGGGGTTTCGCCATGTTGGTCAGACTGGTCTTGAACTCCTGACGTCAGGTGATCTGCCCACCTCAGCCTCCCAAAGTGTTGGGATTACAGGCATGAGCCATCGGTCCTGTCCAGGTCTCGGGGTTTTTATAGGCACAGGATGAGGGTGTGATTGACCAGGGTGGTCTTGGAAAATGCAACATTTGGGCAGGAAAACAAAAATGTTTCTCTTCATCTAGGTCCATGAGCACAGGTCCGGGGGTGGAGCCCTAGCCATAGACCATGCCCTGCCCCTCTTTTGTATCATTTAAAGGGACCACGACCTTCCCTTCCCCACTTCTGTATCATTGTGATATTAAGCTGTAGTTATGCATGATGTTGCCATTGAGGGAAAGTGGGTTAAGGGCATATGGGATCACTCTGTATTATTTCTTACAACTGTATGTGAATGTACACTTATCTTAAAATTAAAAGTTAAAACAGAAGTATTTCTAAAAATTAGAATAATAAGAGCCACCATTTATTGAGTGGTTACTATGTGCTAGGTTCTGTTTACATACTATCAGGGGGATATTATTGTTAACCTCATCTTCTAGAGGAGAAAACTGAGACGCAAAGAGATTAAATCACTCACACAGAGTCACTCAGCAACTAAGTGGCAGAACTTGCATTCAGATCCAGGCAACCTCACTCCAAAGACAGAACTCTTAACTACTGTGCAATCCTTATTGCATATCTGTCTTTATATCTTGCCTTCTAGTCTCACTCGTCAGCCCACTGCAATTTACCTTTCATCCCAATCACTCCCCTGAAACTGCTTTTGCCTCAATCACCAAGTCTGTTGCCAAACCTAATGGTCCCATTCTTTTTACAGCCTTTCCTATTGCCAACACATTCAACAAGTATTTCCTGAGACATACAATGTACCAAGTTATGTTCTACAGCTGTAAAAAAGATAGGCAAAACAGCTGCAACTGAAGAATGCACCTTTTAGAATTAGAGGTCTGAAATCTTCAGTTCTTTCTTGTTGTTTCTGCTGCTGACTTGTTTATGGATGGTCAATAGGCGACTTTATTGTCCATGCCTTTGTTTTTCTGTGGCCAATCAGGTTATATAGCTAGTTTGCTTGTGGTTTCACAACATAAATGATAAAATATATTTAGATACCATTTTCCCTTTTTCCCCCAAATGGAAATCTGAACCTTTCCAAGCAATTGTCATGAATATGTACAAAGTAAGACAACCAAATCTGAAGTATCCTACTCTTATTATATCATTATTAAAAATGAATTGTGAAAAATTAATTGCCATTGACCTTTTACCTACTTTTTCTGTGTGAGGATAATTTGAATTAATTTTATGCTCACTATTTTGGAAACACCAGGAAGATCTTTGCAGAATATTAAGTAAGTTTCATTCCGTATGTCCAAATAAAAAGTTACTCCAAGGAAAATACTCAGCTTCATGGAGACCTGGTAGTAGCTTTTTGCATATCACCAAAGCTAAGCATTTGAATCAGAGTTAAAGAGGCGTCATCTTGTCTCTTTCCACATAACCATGGTTATCTGTGTTTTCATTCCTTTCTCCCAATTCAGTAAAGAGAAGAAAAAAAATTCTCTCCTACTTCTTCATGCCAAAAAAACAGCTCTTGTTTTATTACTTCCAATGGGAATGTATTTTCCTTGGTGATTGGAAGCAACTCTAGTCCTCTTGCCTACATCCAGGGTTAGTTACTGTTTAACTATTTGTTTACAGCAGCAGTTAGCAATTTGCATGGACAGTGTATCAATGTCACTGCCCTCAATGAAACCCAAATGCCTCTTGGAAGAAAGATGACAGATTCAGCCCACGGACTTGCAAAACTTTAAAAGTGATTCCTTGTCAAACACGTGAAAAACAACTCCTCCCTCTCTATAACTTGAGGAAAGAAATGAGAAACCATCTTACAACAGATGGTGATTCCTTGCTAGTAAAACAGGCCTGGCTGATTCAGCTCCACTCCTTTATGTTCTTTTTGCAAAACCCACAAAGAACACATTTGGGGCCACTTTTCAGAGTTGGCAACAGTCTCTGTTTTTTAAGGAAATCATGTGGACATTAAAAAAAAAAAAAAAAAAAGCCACAGTTGATGAAGAGCTTGTAATCCCCAGAACACAGAAACAGGATGCATAGGCCTTAAATTGTAGTCATCAGGTTTGGTAACTTGATTAAATTTGGTTGAAACAAAAACAAATTTGGGGCTGAGCGCGGTGGCTCATGCCTGTAACCCCAGCACTTTGGGAGGCCAAGGTGGGTGGATCACGAGGTCAGGAGTTCAAGATAAGCCTGGCCAAGATACCCCATCTCTCCTAAAAAGACCAAAAAAAAAAAAAAGCCAGGCATGGTGATGGGTGCCTGTAATCCCAGCTACTTGGGAGGCTGAGGCAGATAACTGCTTGAACCCAGGAGGCTGAGGCTGCTGTGAGCTGAGATCGCGCCACTGCACTCCAGCCTGGGCAACAGAGTAAGACTCTGTCTCAAAGAAAAAAAAAAAGGGAAAGTTTATATTTTCTTGTTGATTAGACTTCTTTAAAAAAAAAAAAAAAAGAAAAGGAGGAAGAGAAAGATGAAAAAGAGGAGAAAGAGGAGGAACTAGAAACTATAAAAATACTCTTTGGGGTGATGGAATGATAAGGCGATCTCTAATTTTCAAATTACCCTAGATCTAAAGAATTCAATCTTTAATGTTAAGTCCAGTTCTTTTTTTCACCACTTATATGTAAAGTACTATAGCTGCTTTGATATATTTAGAAGTTATTTAGAGAAGCTTAGAACCAGTGTGTGAGTGTGTGTGAGTATGTGAGTGTGTGATAGAGAAAGAGAGAGAGTCTTCTTAATAAGCTTGGCTTTTTACAGATAGAACAGATGCCTCAGGACATCATGAAACTTTCTCATTGAAGATGTTGAAGCAGAATCTGGTGTATTGTGGAGTAGACTTAAACACTAGATTAATACTTAAATCAGTTAGCTTGTATGATTTTTTTCTTCACTGAAGAGTCTATCCATCATGAATCAGAACTAAGCCCCCTTCACCTGTTCTTATAATAACCTTGATCTGGGGTATTTTCAGACATTTAGGGTAATACTTACTATTTAGTTCTTATATGCAAGAAAACACTGGCCACCTTTACTAACGTCCTATTTTATTTCTTTAGGTGTCTGAACACACACAGTTAAGTTGGATCCTTTCCTGCATGGTCAGACTACCTCGATTACAACATTTACATCAGTGGAAGGTAAATGCCAGTAATCTGATTAATAAACAGACAATAAGCTATTTTTCCCTTCTTGTTTATTTTTATGTTAGGTTCTGGGAATCCTGAGTTTACTCTCCTCCCTGGTCTGCTACTCACTAATGGTTGGAACATCATCTTTAACCTCCCTGCTTCAGGGTATTGAAAGGAAAATAAAAGGATTTTCCAAGATTCCTCCGGACTTAAAAATGATGTTAATCGTTTTTATCTGTGTACAGTTGAATCAGCGTTACCTTTGGATAGACTTGGTAATGACTTTGAACAACTACATAGTTAATAAACAATCACAGATTCTTGATTACTGGACCCTGAAGTTGCCTCCCATTTCCACTGGAATTAACTGGCAGTAAGGAAAGAATGTTTTTATGTGGAGAGAAGAGACAACATATTATATTTAACAGTTAAACAAGTTGAGTCCAGGCAACAGTTCAAACCCACAGAATAATTAGGGCTATACTTTTTCTAAGACGTTCAACCAAGAAAGATAAATTGAATAATTCATAGTACTTTACTTCCATTTATTTTTGCAATTGGATAACCCCAGGGTAGGTAGCCCCCAACTACGTCAACATTAATTTCAATTTCAAGCTTCTTTTGAGCGTATTTTCAGGGCCATTGGTTTCCTCAAAAGCTGGTCTTTAGAAGCCTTCACACATGCTACAGAAAGAAAAAGACAAAGCTTTAAAGTGACAGTTCCTAAATGCTGTGGTCTGAATGTGTCCTCCAAAATTTATATGTTGAAACCTAACTCCCAATATGACAGTATTAGGAGGCAGGGCCTTAGTAAGGTGATTAAATCATGAGGGTGGTGCCCTCACAAGTGAGATTCGAGCTCTTGTTAAAGAGGCCCGAGAGAGACTGCTTGCTCCTGCCATGATCTGTGGACAGAGCTAGAAGTCACTGTCCATGAACAAGGTTCCTCACCAGACACTGACTTTGCCTTCATCTTGGACTTCCCAGCCTCCAGAACTATGAGAAGTAAATTTCTGTTGTTTACAAGCCACCTAGTTGGGTATTTTGTTATAACAGCCTGAGTGGACTAAGACACTTAATACGTAAGACAGAACTGGTAATGCTGCAGATTCATTATTTGCCACGAATTAGAAACAAAGTTTCATAATGTTATCTGCCGTATTTTGGTTTTAGGCAATACTTTCTCCATAATATTCTACCATTAAGTGTAATGTTGAAATCCTTTTTATAGGAACTGAATACTAATCTAATAGGAACTATTCCCACTTTAAAACAGCATCTAAAGATCTCCTGGTAGCACATTACTAGTGCATGTACTGATATTCTGGAAAAACCTTTCCATTAGTATATAATTGCTTGTTTGTAGGAAAAACATGAATTTCAAATCCCAGTCTCATCCTCAGGTATGTCACTGTCTTCTGTGGTCATTCCTTCATTAATACTAATTAAATACTAGTGATATCTTCTGTGAGTCTTACGTCATATTAGGTGCTAGAGATAATAGCAGTCAATAAGAAGTAGCCCCCTTCATGAGGCTTATAGTCTGTTTGGGAAGAGACAATTAAATAAGTAATAAGAAAGTGTAAGAAGCGCTCTGAGGGCCGGATTCCGGTGCCATGGCGGATCTGATAAGGGCATCTAGCTTGGTTTCCATTGGGACAGCAAAAGGTAGAATAGTGGCACAGAAGGGTGGGGTGAGGGTTGCCGAGGTCAGGGTTATTTAGAGGATTAATCAGTAACATATATGTAAAACATCTGGAGCACATAATAGGCACTCAATAAATATTAATGCTCTCCACATTTTCCCTCTCCCTTGTAATTTCAAGGTCCATTACGCTAATATGAAAAGGCTATAAACTGAATGGGATGGCAACTTTTAAAAATTGGGTTCTTTTCCAATTTGCGCATTTCCAAATTAAAATTTCATTATCTTTACCTGGTGATAATTGTGAACTAGCCTTTATCATGAACTTTGTAATTAGGGGATGTAGTGAAGAGATTGTATGTTCAAACATTCAAATTTCCTTTGAATGGCCTAGAGCATTGGTTGCTATAAGCCAGAAACCACTTGAAGTATACTCAGAAAAGTTTGTAACTAAATTATGAAACACCAAAATTAAGATGACTAAGGAGAGAAGCTGTTGTATTTTCAGATTGAGCCTTAAAAAGTGTGTCTGCACCTTGGTAGGGGTACCCCAAATTTGTAAGCTCATGAGCTTGGTCCCTGGAATAAAACAAGTTTATAAATTCAGTTGCCCAGTTCATTTTGAAATAATCAGACTTGAGGGAAATGATTCACATTAACTAAATGGATAAGATTTGTCTACATACCAAAGCATCCATTTATTTTACAAGAGATGCTATACCTTAGGCCTTGAAACTGCACAGAGTATTCCCATCTGATAAATACCTCTACTCAGAGAACCAAATGACATGTCAGCAATGTGCAGCCGCAGCAAGGGAGTTAGCATCATTAGGATCATGTTTACTGAGTACACAGTAGTAGTTTATAGTCAACATCTATTGCTACCCAGTTATTAAATGTTTCTAATATCATCTCAGGTATTTCCATCAACTTCTCCATTAAGGAACTGTTTTGGTCTATACAACCTGTACTGTTCATTGGGTCACTTGACCCTCACTGCTTCAGCATGCTTAATCACCTAAGGATCAAGACAGGTCATTACGATTGGTTAGATGAAAATTTCTCTCACTTAGTTTTATTTTAAATGCCATGATTTTTTGTTTTTTGTTATTTAAATGTGATTTTAAGGGAACATTCCAGTTTTCTCAGTAGCATGCTGTGAGACTTTTTGGGAAGTTTCCACATATAAACAATAGGGCTTTTGATATTAACTCCAGTTAATTTGTAGAGATTTAATTTCATGATAATTTGTGACCTTGTCTGTGAAATCTGGAATTTATCTGATTTGGAACCAATAAATACTACCTGTATCCTTACTTTAATAAAATAAATAAGAAATAGTAGCCGGGCAGGATCCTTTAAAGGGGCAGTGGTGAAATGCACTCTCCTTATTCCTGCCTCAGCCTGGAGCATGAAGACAAGTGAGCCAGAAGATGGCTAGAGTTGCTAAAAAGGAACCCACATGTAATGTTATTACAGGTGGCTGCAGATCACAATTTGCTTGTTTTAAAATTTTCTTAATTTAGCAGTATAATTAGGTTCAAGTCAGATTTCAGATTTCTAACCCTCCTCTCTTTTCACCTCTCACAGGCAAAGACTACCAAGCAGAAGCACGATGGCACAGGGGGCCTGCTCACATACCCAGTACTCCAGGCGGCCGACATTCTGTTGTACAAGTAAGAAGAGAGTTCACCCTGGTCTTGTACATACTCATGGTGACAAGAGAGTGTTTTAACCTGTTCAATACAGACTTGGTTCATGGGCAGGGGGAAATGCAGAAAGGGTCAGACATCTGAATCAGTTTATATCTATTCCCCAGAAATAGGTACTACATTATAGAAGTATGTTTCTGTGAGAAACTAATAATATTAAGAGCTAACATTTAAATAGCACTTACAACGTGTTGGAAACCATTGTAAGTGCTTTACATACATCATCCCTTACCACAACCTTCTAAAATTTGCACTCTTATTGTCCCAATTTTACAGATGGAGAAATTGAGGGACAGAGTGGTTAATAGCATGCCCAAAGTCATATAATTAGCAAAGCTTGGAGCCAGGATTTGAGTCCATGAAGTTTGGATACAGAGTCTGTTCTCATAACCAGTATGCCATATATATTTCCCCAGTGATGATTAAACTTCAAACATTTTAAATGTTGATTTTTTTATATATTCTAGACTCTAAAGCAATGCTGTCCAATAGAACTCTCTGTGTTTATGGAAATATTCTATGTCTGTGCTAGATCCTGTAGCCAGTAGCCACATGTGTGGCTGTTGAGCACCTGAAGTGTTGCTAGTGCCACAGAGGAACTGAACTTTACCTTCTATTTAATTTTAATTAAATTTAAGTAGCCACTGTGTTAGACCTACAGGTTGAGAGCAAGTTTTTAAAATATGATATAGGGTACTTATACTTTTCCTGGACCCATAACCCATCCAGTCAGCTACTGCTGCCACTTAAAGTCCTAAAAAAAGTATACACCTGAGGATGCTGATCCCTGCACTTGCTGTACTACTGGCCAGGGCTTCTGATTTCATCCCCCTCTCAATTCTTCCATGCTAACCCCTCATCAGCCTCCTCTGACCCCCATTTGGCCTTCTAGAGATAAAGCCTCCCAATTGGCATGCACTTAGGGCCATGCTACTGTGAAAGCTTCTGGGAAAAGAAGACACTTCACCAATGTTTTTGCATCCCTTACCCCTAAAGCTGTGAACTACAGTTCTTTGCATGGAAATCTGATAACAGCATGAAGACGACAGTATCTATGCTTCGTAGCATGACTCCAGAGCCCTTGTGCAGTTATGATGGAAACAGCCAAAAGGGCAGCTGCTTAGCTCTACAAACAGGGAAAGTCCATGAGTACATGCAGCCTATCTTCAATTCTGATGAAAACTTGCAAGGATTATTTGTCTGTTTGTTGTATTAACTTGTATGCTGGACTCTTTTATTATTTGTAATTAGTAGCTTTTGACTTATTTAAAAGGCTAGAACAATATTCTCCAATAAGTAACAAATGAAAGTATAATGAAAGTCTTAATAATACATTTTCTAGAGAGGTAGGATATTTGCTTGAAAAGGTTCTGTGAAGAAACTTGATTTTCTCACCTATAAAATGGGAATAATTATTAAGCACAGGATTATTAGAGGATTAAAATGAAATATAGGCCAGGCAGTACTCTGACTAGGAGCTGTTACTTGGTTATGACTAATGATGACTATGTCTTTGATGATTACAATGTTGTCTAATTTTGTTTCAAGACCTACTTCTTTATAGAACCGAAGGCTAGCCAGGCATCGTGTTGCATGCCTGAAGTTCCAACTGCTTGGAAGGCTGAGGTGGGAGGATCACTTGAGCCCAGCCGGGGCAAAATAGTGAAACCTTGGCTCCAGAAACAAAAACAAAAAACAAAAGCTGAGAATTGTCAGCACTAGAATAAGAAAACACATGAGCATGGTAGGTTTCCTTAACAGTTGAAGAGCTGTAATGGGAGAGTCCTCTGAGCTTAGGGCTATGGAAAAGCGTAAACTTTAACAAGAATGACTGCACTTTTAATGATACCGTGAAGCAAAGGATGGAAAGGAGCTTTAAGGAGCCTCTTCTTTAATTCCATTGCTTTACAAGTGCAGCCCAATGTGGTTTAACAACTTGCCCGAAGTTGTGTAGCCAGTTAGTCGACTTTGGAACATCTGGGCAAGACTATGGGTCTACAGCATTTTTTCTGCTAATGTACATTTTGTATTTGTCTAATTATGTTTCTTCTCAAGTTTAGAAGCTCCTAATTGCTTGATAATAAGTAGCAGAGTCAGGACTCAAACTCAGGTTTGATTTTTAGGCTCTATCGTTGTTTTCCCTATAACAGAGATGAAGCACTTGAGGGTATTTTTATTTGTTTTTATTTTGCTTTGTTCCAGACATTTCTGGATTTTGAAAAAGATCATTGCCAGAATGTCTCTGAATATTTGTATTATAAATGTAGATAGGTAGGATGGTAGAATGAAGGGTGGATAAAACATCTGTGTTTTTTTCCCTACCAACAAATCTACACGTAACCTCTTCATAAAATTTTGATGCAAGCCAAATATTAGTGTTTCCTTTTATCAAAATCATCATCAGAATGAGTGGCATGGTGGGTCAGAGAACAAACATAATAGAAAGGAATGGAAGAGGAGCCATTCAGATAAGTTTATAAAAGATTTATGTAAATGTTTTGGCGGAACTCGGTAAGGAACCCAGGAATGGACAGCTGAGACCATCTTTAACTGGAGAGTATGATAAGCACAAGAAATTTGAATACAGACAAAATATTCCAATGCTCAAAAATAGCAAGTATTCATAGTTTTTATTCTGCATCTGTATTATTTTTCCAAATGCCTAATTTCAAATAGCTGGCTATATATTAAATAAATATTTCTTTCTCCTCTTTCTCTCTGTATATGTCTCTCTCTCTTTCTCTCTCTCTATGTATATGTGTTTTTTATATATATATATGTGTGTATATATATGCATACACACACACATACACATAAAGGCACACACATATAATTTTTATTAATAAACAACAAATAGTTGCTAAGTACCTACAATGCCACTGATCCGGGAAAAGGCACTATACATGGCCTTGAGGGAAAGGAAAGGAAGGACTTTACATGTGTTGAGCATTATTTGCCAGTCATCTACTAACTGCTACACACTCATTATCTGTTCAGTTCTCACAATAGGGCTATAAAATAAGTGGATGGTATTATCCCCACTTTACAGATGAGGAAATGAAGTTTCAGAGAGATTCCACAAGTTCATTCAGATAGAGATGAAAGTGAGTATCTGGGCAAATCAGATTATCTTTCTCAAGAATTTGAAAAATTTGGGAAGAGGATAAGAAGACTGGAAACTGGCTGGGCACAGTGGCTCATGCCTGTAATCCCAGCACTTTGGGAGGCCCTGCCAGGCAGATCACCTGAGCTCAGGAGTTCCAGACCAGCCTGGCCAAAATGGTGAAACCTTGTCTCTATTTAAAATACAAAATATTAGCTGGGCATGGTGGTGTGTGCCTGTAGTCCCAGCTACGTGGGAGGCTGAGGCACAAGAATTGCTTGAACCCAGGAGGAGGAGGCCGCAGTGAGCCAAGAGCACACCATTGCACTCTAGCCTGGGTGATGGAGCGAGACTCTATCTCAAAAAAAAAAAAAAGGGGGGGGGGGCGGAGCAAGATGGCCGAATAGGAACAGCTCCAGTCTCCAACTCCCAGCGCAAGCGACACAGAAGACCGGTGATTTCTGCATTTTCAACTGAGGTACTGGGTTCATCTCACTGGGGAGTGCCAGACGATCGGTGCTGGTCAGCTGCTGCAGCCCGACCAGCGACCAGCGGGAGCTGAAGCAGGGCGAGGCATTGCCTCACCTGGGAAGCGCAAGGGGGAAGGGAATCCCTTTTCCTAGCCAGGGGAACTGAGACACACAACACCTGGAAAATTGGGTAACTCCCACCCCAATACTGCGCTTTAAGCAAACAGGCACACCAGGAGATCATATCCCACACCTGGCCGGGAGGGTCCCACACCCACGGAACCTCCCTCATTGCTAGCACAGCAGTCTGTGATCTACCGGCAAGGCAGCAGCGAGGCTGGGGGAGGGGCGCCCGCCATTGCTGAGGCTTAAGTAGGTAAACAAAGCTGCTGGGAAGCTCGAACTGGGTGGAGCTCACAGCAGCTCAAGGAAACCTGCCTGTCTCCGTAGACTCCACCTCTGGGGACAGGGCACAGTAAACAATAACAAACGAAGCAGAAAGCTCTGCAGGCACAAACGACTCTGTCTGACAGCTTTGAAGAGAGCAGTGGATCTCCCAACACGGAGGTTGAGATCTGAGAAGGGACAGACTCCCTGCTCAAGTGGGTCCCTGACCCCTGAGTAGCCTAACTGGGAGACATCCCCCACTAGGGGCAGTCTGACACCCCACACCTCACAGGGTGGAGTACACCCCTGAGAGGAAGCTTCCAAAGCAAGAATCGGACAGGTACACTCGCTGTTCAGAAATATTCTATCTTCTGCAGCCTCTGCTGCTGATACCCAGGCAAACAGGGTCTGGAGTGGACCTCAAGCAATCTCCAACAGACCTACAGCTGAGGGTCCTGACTGTTAGAAGGAAAACTATCAAACAGGAAGGACACCTACACCAAAACCCCATCAGTACATCACCATCATCAAAGACCAGAGGCAGATAAAACCGCAAATATGGGGAAAAAGCAGGGCAGAAAAGCTGGAAATTCAAAAAATAAGAGCGCATCTCCCCCGGCAAAGGAGCGCAGCTCATCGCCAGCAACGGATCAAAGCTAGACGGAGAATGACTTTGACGAGATGAGAGAAGAAGGCTTCAGTCCATCAAATTTCTCAGAGCTAAAGGAGGAATTACGTACCCAGCGCAAAGAAACTAAAAATCTTGAAAAAAAAGTGGAAGAATTGATGGCTAGAGTAATTAATGCAGAGAAGGTCATAAACGAAATGAAAGAGATGAAAACCATGACACGAGAAATACGTGACAAAGGCACAAGCTTCAGTAACTGACTCGATCAACTGGAAGAAAGAGTATCAGCGATTGAGGATCAAATGAATGAAATGAAGCGAGAAGAGAAACCAAAAGAAAAAAGAAGAAAAAGAAATGAACAAAGCCTGCAAGAAGTATGGGATTATGTAAAAAGACCAAATCTACGTCTGATTGGGGTGCCTGAAAGTGAGGGGGAAAATGGAACCAAGTTGGAAAACACTCTTCAGGATATCATCCAGGAGAACTTCCCCAACCTCGTAGGGCAGGCCAACATTCAAATCCAGGAAATACAGAGAACACCACAAAGATACTCCTCGAGAAGAGCAACTCCAAGACACATAATTGCCAGATTCACCAAAGTTGAAATGAAGGAAAAAATCTTAAGGGCAGCCAGAGAGAAAGGTCGGGTTACCCACAAAGGGAAGCCCATCAGACTAACAGCAGATCTCTCGGCAGAAACTCTCCAAGCCAGAAGAGAGTGGGGGCCAATATTCAACATTCTGAAAGAAAAGAATTTTCAACCCAGAATTTCATATCCAGCCAAACTAAGTTTCATAAGTGAAGGAGAAATAAAATCCTTTACAGATAAGCAAATGCTTAGAGATTTTGTCACCACTAGGCCTGCCTTACAAGAGACCCTGAAGGAAGTACTAAACATGGAAAGGAACAACCGGTACCAGCCATTGCAAAAACATGCCAAAATGTAAAGACCATCGAGGCTAGGAAGAAACTGCATCAACTAACGAGCAAAATAACCAGTTACTATCATAATGGCAGGATCAAGTTCACACATAACAATCTTAACCTTAAATGTAAATGGACTAAATGCTCCAATTAAAAGACACAGACTGGCAAACTGGATAAAGAGTCAAGACCCATCAGTCTGCTGTATTCAGGAGACCCATCTCACACGCAGAGACATACATAGGCTCAAAATAAAGGGATGGAGGAAGATTTACCAAGCAAATGGAGAACAAAAAAAAGCAGGGGTTGCAATACTAGTCTCTGATAAAACAGACTTTAAACCATCAAAGATCAAAAGAGACAAAGAAGGCCATTACATAATGGTAAAGGGATCAATTCAACAGGAAGAGCTAACTATCCTAAATATATATGCACCCAATACAGGAGCACCCAGATTCATAAAGCAAGTCCTTAGAGACTTACAAAGAGACTTAGACTCCCATACAATAATAATGGGAGACTTCAACACCCCACTGTCAACATTAGACAGACCAACGAGACAGAAAGTTAACAAGGATATCCAGGAATTGAACTCATCTCTGCAGCAAGCAGACCTAATAGACATCTATAGAACTCTCCACCCCAAATCAACAGAATATACATTCTTCTCAGCACCACATCGTACTTACTCCAAAATTGACCACGTAATTGGAAGTAAAGCACTCCTCAGGAAATGTACAAGAACAGAAATTATAACAAACTGTCTCTCAGACCACAGTGCAATCAAACTAGAACTCAGGACTAAGAAACTCAATCAAAACCGCTCAACTACATGGAAACTGAACAACCTGCTCCTGAATGACTACTGGGTACATAACGAAATGAAGGCAGAAATAAAGATGTTCTTTGAAACCAATGAGAACAAAGATACAACATACCAGAATCTCTGGGACACATTTAAAGCAGTGTGTAGAGGGAAATTTATAGCACTAAATGCCCACAAGAGAAAGCAGGAAAGATCTAAAATTGACACTCTAACATCGCAATTAAAAGAATTAGAGAAGCAAGAGCAAACACATTCGAAAGCTAGCAGAAGGCAAGAAATAACTAAGATCAGAGCAGAACTGAAGGAGATAGAGACACAAAAAACCCTCCAAAAAATCAATGAATCCAGGAGTTGGTTTTTTGAAAAGATCAACAAAATTGACAGACCGCTAGCAAGACTAATAAAGAAGAAAAGAGAGAAGAATCAAATTGACGCAATTAAAAATGATAAAGGGGATATCAACACCGACCCCACAGAAATACAAACTACCATCAGAGAATACTATAAACACCTCTACGCAAATAAACTGGAAAATCTAGAAGAAATGGATAATTTCCTGGACACTTACACTCTTCCAAGACTAAACCAGGAAGAAGTTGAATCCCTGAATAGACCAATAGCAGGCTCTGAAATTGAGGCAATAATTAATAGCCTACCAACCAAAAAAAGTCCAGGACCAGATGGATTCACAGCTGAATTCTACCAGAGGTACAAGGAGGAGTTGGTACCATTCCTTCTGAAACTATTCCAATCAATAGAAAAAGAGGGAATCCTCCCTAACTCATTTTATGAGGCCAACATCATCCTGATTCCAAAGCCTGGCAGAGTCACAACAAAAAAAGAGAATTTTAGACCAATATCCCTGATGAACATCGATGCAAAAATCCTCAATAAAATACTGGCAAACCGGATTCAGCAACACATCAAAAAGCTTATCCACCATGATCAAGTGGGCTTCATCCCTGGGATGCAAGGCTGGTTCAACATTCGCAAATCAATAAACATAATCCAGCATATAAACAGAACCAAAGACAAGAACCACATCATTATCTCAATAGATGCAGAAAAGGCTTTTGACAAAATTCAACAGCCCTTCAAGCTAAAAATGCTCAATAAATTCGGTATTGATGGAACGTACCTCAAAATAATAAGAGCTATTTATGACAAACCCACAGCCAATATCATACTGAATGGGCAAAAACTGGAAAAATTCCCTTTGAAAACTGGCACAAGACAGGGATGCCCTCTCTCACCACTCCTATTCAACAGAGTGTTGGAAGTTTTGGCTAGGGCAATTAGGCAAGAGAAAGAAATCAAGGGTATTCAGTTAGGAAAAGAAGAAGTCAAATTGTCCCTCTTTGCAGATGACATGATTGTATATTTAGAAAACCCCATTGTCTCAGCCCAAAATCTCCTTAAGCTGATAAGCAACTTCAGCAAAGTCTCAGGATACAAAATTAATGTGCAAAAATCAGAAGCATTCTTATACACCAGTAACAGACAAACAGAGAGACAAATCAGGAATGAACTTCCATTCACAATTGCTTCAAAGAGAATAAAATACCTAGGAATCCAACTTACAAGGGATGTAAAGGACCTCTTCAAGGAGAACTACAAACCACTGCTCAGTGAAATAAAAGAGGACACAAACAAATGGAAGAACATACCATGCTCATGGATAGGAAGAATCAATATCGTGAAAATGGCCATACTGCCCAAGGTAATTTATAGATTCAATGCCATCCCCATCAAGCTACCAATGAGTTTCTTCACAGAATTGGAAAAAACTGCTTTAAAGTTCATATGGAACCAAAAAAGAGCCCGCATCTCCAAGACAATTCTAAGTCAAAAGAACAAAGCTGGAGGCATCACACTACCTGACTTCAAACTATACTACAAGGCTACAGTAACCAAAACAGCATGGTACTGGTACCAAAACAGAGATATAGACCAATGGAACAGAACAGAGTCCTCAGAAATAATACCACACATCTACAGCCATCTGATCTTTGACAAACCTGAGAGAAACAAGAAATGGGGAAAGGATTCCCTATTTAATAAATGGTGCTGGGAAAATTGGCTAGCCATAAGTAGAAAGCTGAAACTGGATCCTTTCCTTACTCCTTATACGAAAATTAATTCAAGATGGATTAGAGACTTAAATGTTAGACCTAATACCATAAAAATCCTAGAGGAAAACCTAGGTAGTACCATTCAGGACATAGGCATGGGCAAAGACTTCATGTCTAAAACACCAAAAGCAACAGCAGCAAAAGCCAAAATTGACAAATGGGATCTCATTAAACTAAAGAGCTTCTGCACAGCAAAAGAAACTACCATCAGAGTGAACAGGCAACCTACAGAATGGGAGAAAATTTTTGCAATCTACTCATCTGACAAAGGGCTAATATCCAGAACCTACAAAGAACTCAAACAAATTTACAAGAAAAAAACAAACAACCCCATCAAAAAGTGGGCAAAGGATATGAACAGACAGTTCTCAAAAGAAGACATTCATACAGCCAACAGACACATGAAAAAATGCTCATCATCACTGGCCATCAGAGAAATGCAAATCAAAACCACAATGAGATACCATCTCACACCAGTTAGAATGGCGATCATTCAAAAGTCAGGAAACAACAGGTGCTGGAGAGGATGTGGAGAAATAGGAACACTTTTACATTGTTGGTGGGATTGTAAACTAGTTCAACCATTATGGAAAACAGTATGGCGATTCCTCAAGGATCTAGAACTAGATGTACCATATGACCCAGCCATCCCATTACTGGGTATATACCCAAAGGATTATAAATTATGCTGCTATAAAGACACATGCACACGTATGTTTATTGCAGCACTATTCACAATAGCAAAGACTTGGAATCAACCCAAATGTCCATCAGTGACAGATTGGATTAAGAAAATGTGGCACATATACACCATGGAATACTATGCAGCCATAAAAAAGGATGAGTTTGTGTCCTTTGTAGGGAAATGGATGCAGCTGGAAACCATCATTCTTAGCAAACTATCACAAGAACAGAAAACCAAACACTGCATGTTCTCACTCATAGGTGGGAACTGAACAATGAGATCACTTGGACTTGGGAAGGGGAACATCACACACTGGGGCCTATCATGGGGAGGGGGGAGGGGGGAGGGATTGCATTGGGAGTTATACCTGATGTAAATGACGAGTTGATGGGTGCAGCACACCAACATGGCACAAGTATACATATGTAACAAACCTGCACGTTATGCACATGTACCCTACAACTTAAAGTATAATAATTTAAAAAAAAAAAAAAAGACTGCAAATGAAAGCAAAAATGATATAGAAAAATGAGACAACAGAGTCCTCAAGAAACTGCAGGCAGAGACCAAACCAAACCAAAACCCAGAAAGTATAGAGAGTAAAATGATTGCTCGGAAACTTCAGGCTGGTAGAGTCAGAGAAGAGGTGTCATCATAATGTCTAAGAATCAGGCTACTGCCATTGAGGACCACTGAAAATAAGCTTTTTGAGAGCTTATTATTATTATTATTTCTCTTTTTTTGAGACTGTCATAGAACAGCATTTGAGAGCTTTTTCTAAGAATGCTAGAGTTCCTATAGCTGCTTTGGAGACTTCCAGTTCTTGAAGTGCTTCATTCTTTGTGAGGCCAGTCGAGCCTGGATTTTTCTGAGATTCAGGAACCTGCTGCTCATTTCTGCAGTCTGCTCATATGCACGTATTCACCCACTCTACCTAAGCAACAATTTTTTTTCTTTCTCTTTCCACTTTACTTCTATTAGGCAAAGGGCTATACCAAACCAGAACCCTCCTGAAAGGCAGTCGGAGAAATGTAGTTTCCAGGCTGCCAGCCCCTGAAAATCAAGAGGTAGCGTAGAAGGGAGAGAATGGTGCTGAGGTGTCAACAGATAATCCAGTGTGCTCTCCAAAGAGCAACAGGAAGCTATTTGTACATTTCAAGTATACAGCGAATTTGATATGACTCATTCTTTTAAAGGAGAATTGATTAAAATACAGAGAATGAATTTTAGGAAGACAAGAATATCTGGGGCAATCTGTTTAGAGGCTATTTCATAGTCTAATATGGGCCATGATGGTGACAGTGAAGAGGAAGAAAAGTAGACAAATATAAGAAACATTTAGGTGGTAAAATGGATAGGACTGGATGTGTATGAGAGGGAGGTGTCAGGGATGACCCGATGTTTCTGACTTAACCAACTGGATTGATAGCATTGCCATTCACTGAGGTAGGGGATGCTGAAGGAGGACTCGCCAGAAGAGTTCAGAGCTTCCTTGGGTATTATCTCTCCCCCTGGAGGTCTTAAATCTTTAGAAAGTAAACCCTTCATTATATATTTCACAGTACCCAGCACCAGGTCTTTCACATCATGGGTCTTCAGTAAGTAATTGCTGAATTAGAGAGTCATTATTGCATATCCAACAAGCAACTAGTGATGAGAAATGAATCCTTTATGACAAGAAAACACCACCAAACTCCTGTGCCAGCTGGGCTGGTCAAAGGCAGCAGCACTGAAAAGTTACCAACACAGCCAAAAAAAGTAGAAAAAGAAAGCAGAAGACAACAAATCTCTGTGAGCAGATATATGTAGGCAATGATTATTCATCTGGACACTAATTCTGCCAGAAGGGTGGGGTGATCTTAAGTAATCATAGATGCAAAAAGGAACTAAGCAAAAGAAAAATGGTTTAGTCACCAAAGGAGAAGATCAGAGGCCTTATTATGTGACAGAAGTTATAACAATCAAAATTATGAAAGGCTTTTGTTTTATGTTATGTCTAAGAAAGCACAGTCAGTAACTTAAAAAAAAAGGAAAATAGAAAAAAGAGAAGACACATTAATATGGATATCATTATGCAGGATATAAATTTTTAAAGAACAGCACTAAACTATTTGAAGTGAAAGGAAGACTGAGGGGAAAGGCTGGAAATACGAAGAGAATAAGGCACATAAGTGAGTAGAATCAAAGACAAGATGAATTAATGTAAAGTGTAAACTCACTGGATGAGAAGTAAAGGCCAAGATAAATTATAGGAGGTGAAAGAAGCAGCAGGAGCACAGGGAGGGAAGGCGAGAAACAAACACACTAAAATCAGATGAAAAAGCCAAGTGGAGCAATAGGGGCAGGTGAAAAAGATTAAAATTTTTTAAATCCTTTTTTTAAAAAAAAGCCAACCCCCCCCACCCCCCCACAGAATTGTTAGAAAAGAGGCAAGGAACCGACATCAGGCAAAGATGCATGCAGAGTCATTATGAAAACTAAATGTGTTTTCTGTTTAGTTTGGTTGCTTTGTGAATCTGGAACCATTTTGACATGTGGAAATATTCATTTTGATGTGCTTTAAGTGTATTGATTATGGTAATTGTTTTTTCTGTGTTAGTTGCAGTCCATTGCGATTTCCTATGGGCTACTGTAATTGTTTTTTAACCTGCTCTGTTGGCTAATTTGGCTTGGGGGTGTCCAGGTGACCTCTGCATGTTAGCCTAACTACAATTACAAGACAGGTGTAGCAAAGTCCACTCAAAGAAGAGAAAGTTACAAAGGTGGGGTGTCTGCATGTACATCCCAGAAAGGAGTATCATGTAGGACTATGAGTGCTTACGAAAACATAAAAAGGAATATTTTTGTTTTTGCCACTCATTGATCCAGTGGCTTTCTACACCAGGCTGTGTGGAAGACAGCAGTGGTTATGGCCCTAACAGTTATTCTGTAGAATTTCCCACATTCACTTTTTTTTTTTTTTTTTTTTTTACTTTTTATTTATTTATTTATTTTTTGAGACAGCATTTCACTCTTGTTGCCCAGGCTGGAGTGCAATGGTGCAATCTCGGCTCATTGCAACCTCCGCCTCCCAGATTCAAGCGATTCTCCTGCCTCAGCCTCCCAAGTAGCTGGGATTACAGGCATGCACCACTACCCCCAGCTAATTACGTATTTTTAATAGAGACAGGGTTTCACCGTTGGTCAGGCTGGCCTCGAACTCCCGACCTCAGGTGACTCTCCCACCTCGGCCTCCCAAAGTGCTGGGATTACAAGCACGGGCCACCGTACCCAGTCAACATTCACTTATTGGCCTTAGAAGAAGAGAAACGCCTTCTGGGTCTGCTGTCATGGTCCTTACATTTTGCTTTTCCATTGATTGTTCTGTTCTTGTTTTCCTTAAATTAAAAGAGCTCTCAGAATTCCTGTAACATGCGATTTATATTTTGGGATTACCTGATCAGATATGTGAACTGTCAGTTTCAAGTAAGGTTTCTACGCATATCAGGATCACTGCCCAGGTCTGTGACTATCTCTGGGATTATGCATTCTTATTTGTGGTATGTCAGCTCTGAAAAAGGAAAATGATCCGGTGTGAAAAAAGTCAGTGTACCCCTCATCAGGGTTCTTTATAGTATCTTTATGTTACCATTTTGTCCTTCATCATGTCAGATATTAATGAATGTATATATATAGAGAGAGATATATATCAATAGCAACCATTTATAGAACTAATTACTATCAAGTAGTATACTTGTAATCCATGAAAGAGCCATATGAGGTAAGCTCCATCATGACCGTCACTTTATAGAGGAAACGAAGGCTTAGAAAGGGTAAGAAACTTGCCTATGATGTCTCGCTACTTTTTTCACAGGAGCAATATTGTTTCTTTGATTAAAAAAACCTCAGAGCACTGTATTACTTGTATTATCAAGTATAAACTCCCAGCCAAGCATTACATATATAAAATCGCCTGTTTTTTATCCCTCCATAAGGCTTCAGTATAAAATTTTCCTCATCAAGACTTCTCTATAATGGTTCATTCTTCCCTTATTTGATGTAATAAAGTTTGTAGTGTCATGATCTGACACTGCAAACTTTACATATGGGATTAAAGTCATGATAAAGTCATTCCCTATATTCTGATATTTTTGGTTTCACATCTTCATTTCTTAATAAAATGAAATATTACAGATAAAATTCAAGTCTCCTTTGTTCTTCAGATCTATTTCCTTCCCACCTTCTCTAGAAGCAGCTACAATTATAAATTTGGGGAGGAGCTTCCAGTATGTTTTTATGCTTTATTACTACAGATATATTTCCATATGCGCTTATAAAATTTACATAAATGTCAATGTACTTCATGTTTTCTCCAACTTGCTTTTTGATAGCCATCTATACTGTACTTGTAGATTTTAAGTTCTCTGCAACATATTAATTGTCCTGTGATTGCAATGTACTTGAAAATGAAGCTTACTGCAAAAGAATATTGAATTACTCCCTATGTGACAGGGAGGAAAAACTCTTGCCTGAAGAACTTTCTGCCGCCTTTGATTTGAAGAGTGGGGTGGGGTGTCTTTCAAGTGTGAGCTGCAGTTCTGAGGTAAAAAGCATCTGGTCAGGCCTGGGATAATATGTGCTGACTGGGTGAGGGAATGAGGAGTAGTTTTAAAACACAATTGTGCCTAGAGCATATGCTATTTAAAATCCCATTCCTCCCTTCCAGCAAGATCCTGTTATTCTGGTGTTGATGGCTGTATTCCTCTGCTATGGAAAAAACACAACTAGAGTAGAGAAACATCTCTTTGGCTGATCCATAGATAAAGACTTAGGTCTAAACATTCCCTCTATAGTTGGTGAACATTTGTTGAACACCAACAGTGAAATATTCACAGGAAATGCAGCTGCTTGCAATATCATTTCTGTCTCTAAGAAAGAGCCTTGCTGTGTTTTTCTGTCTGTCTTTTATTAAAGGTCCACACACGTTCCTGTTGGGGAGGATCAAGTCCAGCACATGGAACTAGTTCAGGACCTAGCAGAAGGTTTCAACAAGAAGTATGGGGAGTTCTTTCCAGTGCCCAAGTCCATTCTAAGTAAGTAACAACGTTATAATTGTTACATCAGGGTATATTCTAAAGAGAGGATTGGACAATAGACACGCTTGGAACTTTCTTGGGACTAACCTCAGCTTTCTTGTAGACAGGATTCAGGATCTGTAACTAGAGTCCTCATTGTTTTCTCTAGTGTAGGACTAGTAAGTAGACCACATTGAATTACTGAAAAAGATGTTGGGTTATTGGAAAGGATAACTAAAAATATTTTAAAAGTATGGAAGAGACAAAAAATTTAAAATAATAATATTTATAAAGTAGTACATAATTTACAAAGTATAAACGGATGCTTCTTGACTTATAATTGGGTTACATCCTGATAAAGCCATTGTAAGTTGAAAACACTGTTAATCAAAAATGCATTTAACCCACCTAACCTACTGAACATCACAGCTCAGCCTAGCCACCTTCAGCGTGCTCAAAACACTTACATTAGTCTATAATTGGGCAGAATCATCTAACACAAAGCCTATTTTACAACAAAGTATTGAATATCTCATGTAATTTATTGAATACTATACTGAAAGTGAAAAACAAAATGGTTGTGTGGGTATTTCAAGTACAGTTTCTACTGAATGGATATCACTTTTATACCACTGTAAAGCTGAAAAATCATAATTCAAACCATTGCAAGTTGGGAACTGTCTGTATATACATCTTGGTGATTTGTTTGTTTTGTTTTTGCTTTGGGTATGTGTGTGTTGGTGTTTTTAACCTAGCATCCATGAAGAAGGTAAAATCCCTCCGTGATCCTTCTGCCAAAATGTCGAAATCAGACCCTGACAAACTGGCCACCGTCCGAATAACAGACAGCCCAGAGGAGATAGTGCGGAAATTCCGCAAGGCTGTGACGGACTTCACCTCGGAGGTCACCTATGACCCGGCTGGCCGCGCTGGCGTGTCCAACATGGTGGCAGTGCACGCCGCGGTGACGGGGCTCTCTGTGGAGGAAGTGGTGCGCCGCAGCGCGGGCATGGACACTGCTCACTACAAGCTGGCCGTGGCAGATGCTGTGATTGAGAAGTTTGCCCCAATTAAGCGCGAAATTGAAAAACTGAAGCTGGACAAGGACCATTTAGAGAAAGTTTTACAAATTGGATCAGCAAAAGCCAAAGAATTAGCATACCCTGTGTGCCAGGAGGTGAAGAAATTGGTGGGTTTTCTATAGGAAGTTTCAACGAATCACAGCAAGGCTTTTGTGCCTTGCACTCCATGCATTCTGATAACGGCAGCTTTCCTCACAAGAAAAAGTTATAGTTTTGGGACATTTAATTTGGTATAGCTGATTATTGGCTTTATTTGATGAATATTGCTTTGTAGCTTTGAAATACGACAGTGTTCCAAACCCCATCAACAAAATGCTGTGAACAACAACAAAAATAAAGAAAGAAAGAAGGCATAGCTGTCTGAATCCCCAATTATTGAGGCACACTCCTTGGCCTACACAAATGTGATTGAGGTAAGGAGTAATTTGGGAAATGGAGTGTCATTTGTGCTTCCTTCTGGAGTGCTTAGTGTAACAGATGCACACTTTATCTACTTCAACCCTTTTATAAAGCAATATATAGAGGTCTTAGATGTTGAATCCTTGAGATGCCATTTGATCAGATGCTAATTTGTATTCAGATCTCATAAAAACAAGTCCATTCTTATAGTTTGTTTGTCACTGAGATGGTGTCTGATTTAATATATTTAAGTTGATTAACTTGTTTTCCAAGAGATGACACCAACTGTTCCAGCAATAATTTGTTTTTTAATTCAGAGATATGGGATATGATCTTCTAAGGAGGTTGCATTATTTTGACTTGATTTATTTATTGTACAAGAGCCCAAGTCCCTGAATTATATTCTTAATAAGTACTTTCTGGCATTCATTTCAGTTTAGTCTCACCAACCCCCTATGAATTAGGAGAATTATTGTCATTTTACACATGAGGAAAGTGAGGCTGAGAGAATCCAATTAGCTTGTACAATATCACTCCATAAGAGAAGCAAATCTGAGAGTAAAACCCTTACCCCTTATTCTTAAGAACAGTGCTTATTTCATCAGTACCAAAACAAAAATGCTGAAAGGTAGCATTTTTTAGACTCTAAACATTCTGATTTTGAAGGTGGGTATTGGAACGACTGATGATGTTTATATCATCAATTCAGCCAATAGATGCAAACTTAAAATCTGGGTTCAGACAACCGTGGTCACATTTCCCCATCACAATCCCCAAGGCAGGTCCCAAGTTCTCTCCTCTATGCTTATTGCAGAAACACTTTGAAATAGGTTCTGCCAGTCTACAACAGCAGTGAAGACTGACAAATCAGATATTCCCAATGACTGACAGCTTCTCATCTTGCCTCTACCTCAGTTAAGTAATATCACCCTAAAACCTAGCTTTTCTGCCCTTCTATTTCTGACACCTGAAAATGAAAATGATAATCCTGACTTACCCACCAAGACCTGTTAGCAAGATCGATTTTGTAACAGAAATTGCTTGTAAGTTTTTTGTCAGTAAGGACCATGATCACCATTTGTACATACATAACTAGGTTGTTGAGCAAAGCATTTTTGCTCATGTTTCTTAAGGAAGTAGAGTGGTCCTCGTGTCAGAACACATGTAAATCCACAAAACACCACATCTCAGAATCCAAATTAAAAGATCCTTTTTAGGATTCTTGGAGCTAGCCTAGATCATGGGAAAAGGAAACATTTTGCCTTTTGTATCTTATATTGGAATGGGATGTCTATAAATCCTAGAACCTCTTTGAGCATATTTCTTACTAGCCTCTTTTTTTCCCCTTTAAAGGAAACTTTGAAAGGATTATGAATACTGGAAAATGACAAAACTAAAGGTAGATCTATCAAGCCAATTATCTGTTTATCTGTTTATGTGGTTTTTTACCCCCTTGCAATACCTTTCCTCCAAAAAACTAAGGCACTATGGAAAGAATCTCAGAGGAGAAAAACAAATAACTTGTGATAACTTCCAGGGACCAAAGTCTATGCATTGGTGAGGGTGGACTTGTTTGCAACCTGTTGTTGTTGTTTTTTTTCTTAAGTGACCGAACTGTTCAAGTCCAAACTTGGCCCATAATTATTAAGAGACTCTTGCCTGGTTAATCAGTATTAATCAGGATTCTTCAGAGAAACAGAACCAATAGGATATATATCTGTATATTAGGGGATTTATTATGGGGATTAGCTCACCCAATTATGAAGGCTGAGAAGTTCCATGATAGGCTATGTGCAAGCTGGACCCATGAGAGATGATGTTGTGATACAGTCCAAGTCCTCAGGCTGGAGAACCAGGGGAACCAATGATGTAACTGTCAGTCCAAGGCTGAAGACTTGAGAACGTGGGGGCCACTGTAAGTCCCAGAGTCTGAAGGCCTGAGAACCAGGAGCTCTGATGTCCTGGGGCAGGAGAAAGTGAAGTCCCAGCTCAAGAAGACAGCAAATTAGCCCTTCCTCTGTCTTTTTGTTCTAGTTAGTCCCTCAGCTGATTGGATTTCAGCCCACATTGATGAGGGTGTATCTCCTTTACTGAGTCTACTGATTCAAAGGCCAATCCCTTCCAGAAACACCCTGACACACACACCCAGAGTAATGCTTTACCAGCTATCTGGATATCCCTTAACTCAGTCAAGTTGACACATAAAATTATCCATCACGGCCGGGTGCAGTGGCTCACGTCTGTAATCCCAGCACTTTGGGAGGCCGAGGCAGGCAGATCATGAGGTCAGGAGATCGAGACCATCCTGGCTAACACGGTGAAAACCTCGTCTCTACTAAAAATACAACAACAACAAAAAAATTAGCCGAGCATGGTGGGGGGTTGCCGAGATCGCGCCACTGCACTCCAGCCTGGGCGACAGAGCGAGACGCTGTTTCAAAAAAAAAAAAAAAAATTATCCATCACACCCAGTGATCTCAGGAAGTTGATTAAAGAGCCAACCATAGACTCTAGATCTGTTTTCACATCCCTTCCACCTATCGTTTATAGGCCCTTCACAATCTTTCTAATGGACATGAAAAATTGGAGAGAAACTTAATTTTTATTTTTTCCTGTATGTTTTGTAGAAAGTTGAAATGGTGAAAAATATTTCAGATGGTAATAATAATGGTCATGTAACTTGGTGCTCTGAAACCCTGCTTCAGACCCACTTTGACACAACACAGTGGGGGTGTCTTGCCCTTTGTAGGTGACTCGTAAACATTTATCAAAAGTACATGTCAGAAAATGGGCTAGAAATTTCTAATAAAGTGTGAATTTTTTTTTTGCAAAAGCCCTCCTGATCTACACTATCAAGATGCTTATCATAATAACACTATTGAGTTCTCATTGTTTATGAGGCACCACACTAAATGGCTTATAACAGTGTTTTTCCAAGTGTGGTCCCCAGATCGGCAACATGAGCATCACCTGGGAACTCATTAGGAATGCAAATTATCTGACTCTACCTCAGACCTATTGAATAAAAAACCTGGAGGATGAACCCAGCAATTGGTGTCTTCGCCTTCCAGGTGATACTGATGCATGCTGAACTTTGAGAACCATCGCTTTATTTGCATTCTCTAATTTAATCTGCAAGCCAATAAAGTAGATACTGTTATCAACCTCAGATTGCGAAAGTTGAAACTGAGGAGGCATGGGAGACTGAGTTACTTGCTTAAAGTAGTTCAGCTTCTAAAAGGAAGATTATGGTTTCAAATCCAGGTCACCTAATCCAGAGCCCCACTAGGCCACAGTGACCTGTAAAGGTCTTTTAGTATGTATGGGGGCAACAGCGTCCCATATGGTATGTGTTCATTTAAACTGAAATAATTAAATTTTAAAAATTGCTTCCTTAGCAGCACTTTCAAGTGCCCCATGGCTTCATGTGGTTTATGCTTACCATAGTGAATAAATACAGATGGAGAACACTTCTGTCATAGAACCATCTATGGATACTGCTTCTTCAGTATTCCGTTTACTAGTTCTGCTTATAATAGGTCAAATATTTAAAGTTCAGGACTCTTCCTAGAAAGTTATTCAACTGGGCAATTCACGAAGATAGTAAAAGGATTACTTGAGAATGACCATATAATTTGCCAAAGAATATTAAATAATAAGAGCTATTACAATATGTATTATATATTGCCATATGCTGAGCACTTTATAAGTGTATTTATGTTCAATATCTTATTTCATGTTTATGTCAGCTCTATAAGATAGGAACTATTAATACCAGTTTTTAAAGTAACATTCAGCAACTTGCCAAAAGTAACATATTTATTATGAGTCTCTAGCTTCTCCTAATTAAGAATGAAGAAATATCCCTTAACTATTGTGCCCAAGGGAGTAGTCTGCCGCTTTTCATTGAGTCTAGAATCTTCTCCAAGTACTTGTGATACTCTCTTGTGTGTCCCATGATATTCTTAGCCCTCACTTCTCCCTTCTTGCCTCCTTTCCCCCTCCCCTCTTCTTACTTTAATGGTGTTATAATTATTCCCCGAAAAGTTCTTCATTTGTACACAGAGCAGTCTTTAGTTTGCTTTCGAATGCAGCCTTTGATTTCTTTCAGTTCACCCTGTCAAGTGCTGTGTGCCCCTGTTACAAGTTAAAGGAAATAATTGTGCATGTGAAATTCTTGGTCTCTTTCTCTTTAACACAAGGACTCTGTCTGTGTTCTCATTGACTGTGTGTCCTCCCTATGTGATCAACATTCTCTTTTCAGTCTGTCAACTGGGTGCATCTTTTGAAATGTTTTGGCTGGGAAGAGTCAATCCCTCCCTGAGACTGAGCTGAAAACAAATTGCCTATCACTAGCACTTAACACTTTCAAACCACCCCCTTTAAGAAGAACAACCTGGAGGCTTTACTGTTAGTCATTTTAAGTACTCATATGTTAACTCTCAAGAATTCTGTTATATTGGCCAGGCAGGGATTCTCTTCTTTCTCTAGGAAGGAAACTGGGTTTCAGAGCTATAGTGACTTTATCCTTAGATAGGTAATTCAACATTATGACAAATTTTTGGGTAGGCACTGAGGAAATGCAATATGATTACAGTTTAGAGGAAGACACACAGAGATACCAGCTAGCAACTGCTGGGTGTGCCTGGGAATGAGTAATTCACAAGAATGTTCAAGGAAAGAATATGATTGATATAGGACAGGAGACAGGGCTTTTCAATAAAAAAGTAGGGCACAGAAACATGAGCGCATTTAGGGAAAAGCAAATTCATACAATATGTGGACAAAATTAGATGGAAATATTAAGTTGAATCAGATGAAATTATAATATTTGATTATTATTTTTTACCCAAAACACTGGCAGTTCCATGTGGATTCACCTAATATACTCAGTGAACAAGCATTTGTGGAGTGCCTGTTTTGCAGGTACAGTCCAAGCACCAAGAATTAGAAATGACACACAGTCTCTACCCTCAGGCTCCTTGTCTATGTGGAGATGGACATGGAAAGCCAGTGAGAGGTCGAATAGGAATTATAATCAAAGTCTTCTGAGTCTTGTCCCTCTCCTGTGCATTAGCTGTGGCATTTGCTCTTAATTATTTGGAATGTGGCCTCTAGATGTCACAATCACTTAGTAGTCCTTGAATAAATAAAATATTTAATATTTGATATAACCATGTTGGCTCTGTGGAATGCAAACTCATTTTATAATATGCCCTCCTCGCTTCTACCCACCTATGCACATAGTAGAGCAGGCCTATAGTCATCCTTTTCTTCTAAGTGTTTCTAAAAATCAAATGATGTGACTTTATATGACTCTAAGATAAAATGGTCTGATTTTACAGATTTCCCTTTTTGTGAGTAATATAAAAATACAGGCTCTTCCTGGGAAGAAAGCCATGTCTCATTTCCTATCTGTAAATGCAGTGCTGAAGAAGTGCTACGTGCTTGGCCTTTACCACCAGATCTCCCCACACCAGCCTGTTCTGTAGGGAAACCCATTGAGAACAATTGTCAGTTCCAGTAAATAGGTTGTTTAGCGAGTTCCGTGAATTTGCAGTAACCTCCCCCAAAAAGAGGCTTCTGTAACGATATTTTTGGTTTTAATGAGCGACTGCGTGGCTTATTCAGACATGACTGTGGGAACCGGCCCTGGAGAGAGAAGCGTTCCCGCCGTGAACCAGATGGCTAGTGAGCAGGAAAGGTATTGTTCCTCAGCAATATTCCAGAAGAAAGTTCCTGCATTGAAGGAGGAGGTGAGTACTCATGAGGATGAAGGCCTCAAAATTATTTTATTATAGTTTCCTCTCCTGGGCCCCTTATAGAAAAATTAACAAATAGAATTTCTGAGGTTGCTGATTCCTCAGTGAATTATTATTCTTTCATTTTTTCTGTGCCTTCCTTTTCTACTTGCTGTTTTCTAGTCATCTTTAAAGCTCCTCAAACTCAGCACAAAGACAAAGTATTCCCTGGTGATTAGTGTGCATTCACATTTATGCATAATGGTCATTTGCTTTTGCCTCTGGGGCATCCTGAATTCATCTCCTCCCCCTTCCCTGTATCTAGGTTGATGCCCAATTCAGCTACTGCTGCCGTTTCTCTTATCTATTGCTTTTTCTGCTTTTTGCTAAAGAAACAAAACAAACCCCTTCTGGAGCCCTTTTCAACTTTGGCACTCTTCTAGCTTGGTGCTTCAGAACTCCCGTCCATGCTGTTGTTGCTGTTTGTCACATGTAAAATGTTCCTGTCAAGCTTTTCCCTGCCTCCCATGTAGGTTACATTACTCTCTTCCACGGTCTCCCTTGATGTCTAACACCACACACTTATATTGTAACTGAGTGTCTCTTGTGCTCTTCCTCTCCTCCTGCTATTCTGCAAAACCTACCACTGTGTGTCTCACTCTTACCCACTGTCAGTCCCATTGTTCTTTCTACCCCAGCCACTATCGAGATTTCCATTCTGGACTTCCATGCATTTCTCACACCTACAACTTCATATTCACCAAACCATGTGTTCCTTCATGCTCCTCTAGTGAGGATAGGACATTCTCCTGCTCCTTTGATATGCTGGCATATTGACATGTTGAAATAAAGGAAAGGGTCTTGCATTTAGATCCATATTAATACCAAATTAATAACATCTGTATTAAGCGTAATTGCTTCCCTATCTCAATTTCCCCCCAAAATATGTACAAATACATACAGAACCCTTATTGTGTTTATTACTCAGATTTTTGTCACTTTGCACATATATTTGCCATAAAGTTTTTGTGACAGAGACTGCCAACTATCCGCCAGTATCCAGTCTCTTTTTCCTTCTTTTGAAGTGGAAGAGTTCCCTGATACCTCTCGCAGGATATGTGACAGGGGGTGGCTCACCTGTTCGGTCACCTCGCTGCTCAAATCCCTAGCCAGAGTGGGAGCATACAGATGGGCACGTGCAGGGTCCAGGGAGAGCGCTTTTGGGTCTGGCCCCACATTAGTATCTAGGGGTGGGTACCTGCAACCCCAGTACTACAAAGGTCTTTCAGCTTTGCCATTGCAGACAGCTTGAATGTTAATCAGCTCAGTGGACCCGCTGCCTTTTTGCAAGGGCAGAGGGCCAGTGTGACAGCCTTCTTTATCCCAAGCTCTTGCCCAGTGTCCTGGAAGAATCAGGTCACACACAAACTTGAGGATGAATGCAAGATTTTATTGAGTGGTGGAGGTGGCTCTCAGTGAGATAGATGGGGAGCTGGAAGAAGGGGATGGAATGGGAAGGTGATCTTCCTCTGGAGTTGGGCTGCCCAGCAGCTGGACTCCTTTCTGACTGCCCCCAGCTGAACTTCTCTTGCATTCAGCTGTTCCTCCTCTTCTCTTTTTCTCTGCCACGTTGTTCCACTGTCCATCATCTGGTCTGCTGGCTTGCTGGTCTGTCCCTGGAGCCTGGGATTCAGGGCTTATATGGGTGCAGGACAGGGGGCATGGCGGACCAAAAGGCAACTTTTGGGGCATAAAAACAGGAATGCCTATTCTCATTCAGGGCTGCAGGATCCAGGCTTGAGGCTGGGGCCTTTGCAGGGAGATCATCCTCTTCTATCCAGTATTTCGCTGTGTCCTGTCCGTATCACTTTTTAGTAATGGAACCCTCACTCTGAATTTTAGCAGAGCACATAGCCCAAGGTAGAGACTAAATTTCCCACCCTACCCCTACAGCAAAGTATGGGCCTGTAAATTAGTTCTAGCCAATGGGATATGAGCAAAAGTGATGTGTGCAATTTCAAAGTCACATCTTTTTTAAAGCAAAGTGTTCTTCTTTGCCCACACATCCTGGAACAGCATGTTTGACCTATTGCTGGAAACCACAAAGGGAAGGTAGACAGAGTCAACCCTTCAGCCTGGGTTTCTGGACTCAGCAAGCACAGCTACCTTTCTACCCCGGACTACTCACCTATCTCTGGACTGTTGTGTGATAAATCACTTTTATCATATTTAAGCTATTTTGTCTTGGGATCTCTGGGTTCCAGTACTTTAGGTACTACCCCAACTAATATACTGATCTTACTAGACTCTGTCTAATGTCTTCCTTTCAAGTAGGTTGCTTCAGTTCAATGCAACCAACATTTTGTGAAAGCCTTTTATATGCTGAGGCAGCAAGTGGTTCTCCAGATATGGTTCCCAGACAAGCAGCATCAGAGTCTCCTGGGAACTCATTAGATATGCATATCCGCAGACTCCACCCCACACCTACTGAATGAGAAGCTCCAGGAGTAGGGCTCAGTAATCAATTTTAATAAACCCTTCAGGTGATCTAGATGTACAGATGTTTTAGAATCACTGTACTGGGGTGAAGTGAGTCGGGAGCAGGAGGTGGTTGGGGGCAGAGCTAAAAATGAATAAAAACTAGCTTCTACCCTGAAGGAGTTTACATTGGAGAGAGCTGCAGATAGATGTTATGAAAACAAAATTATTGTCTTAACTTTCTATTTCCTGCTTCCCTTTTTCATCAGATTAACTCGCAATAATTTAGCCTAGATTGTTTTAGTTTTTATATGTGATTATTTATAAACAGCCTAAAATTTTAGGCCATTTGGGTCTATGCAAATCCTAAAAGGGGAAATAATTGAAGTTACATTGGTAGATAGGGTGAATAGAGATTAGATCACCAGTATTCAAATCTTAGAACCAATGAGGATTTACTGAAACTAAGAATGGGGTGTTATTTTTTACAGTGGGTAGTAAAATTACAGTACTTATTACCTTGTAAAGGGTTATCTGGCCTAGAAATAAAAACAGTTGAGCATGGATTAGATTTATGAGGGAGAAAGTCATAAAATTCCAATAAGCATGAGTTAGGAATGTTCAAATTATTTCTGAAAATGTCTGACATCAATATTGTAGAAGGAAACTACCATCTTTGCTGTCACCACCTCTTATTATAATCTTCAGTGTTCAGAACACTAGTCTAGACCAGACTAGACCAATGTGGTATTGGTTGTGGGCTGGCAAGTAGACTGTGTGAGAATAAAGACTCTTGTACCTAATATGTTTTGTATAAAACCTGTGCACACTTCAGATTTGAAAGGTAGAGAAAATAAGGGAGACAATGGATGCAACTCATAAAAGAAAATAATTATGATTTGAGATTAAAGCCAGTTTGCCATTATTCTTACTGACAAGAGACAACCGAGATCATTGAAATCTGTAGATAATCTAAAACCTAAATAAAATATTATTATTACTATACACAGCAAACTAACCTACTGTCTTTGGCATAGGAGCCAAATACTTTGGACAATGCTAACATGATGAAGAAGAATTAGCACATTCAAAATCTAGCCAAACTTGGGACTTCAGTGAATCTATAATAGGTTCTTTGTCATAATGAAGACATGGCAGTTAGCATTGCCCTACTTCCCCCAAATTATGTGACCCTTTAAAAAAAAGGGTTGAATTTCCCCACCTGCTGTTAGAAACACAAAAGTCTTTCTGCATAGCTGCTAAAAGTTATTTTAGCTTTGGCTCATACATTTTTGAAAATCTTGCAGTGTCTTTAAACTACTATCAGTTTGGTAAGATACAGCCACTTTATCTCTTTTTCTCCCTTCTTTTTTCTTTTAAGAATTCTTCATCCGTCTTCTTTCCAAAAATACTGTGAGTCAGGATTTCAATTCCAAATAATTTGGAATCAAAAGTATTCAACAGTCTGGAGGCAAATGAGGTTTTTATTGCATTTTTATTGAGAGCAAATTGAACTGTGTGGGCAGGCTAGAGAGGGGCTCCTCTATAAGGCTTCAGCATGCCCCACTGTTGCACCCAGCAAAGACTCATGTTACTAGAATTACATCTGTGATCTGCTTTTATTGACTGGCTGGGCCCAACAGGCCCCTGGGCATTGCCAGACAAGTTAATTCCTTCTTGAGCCTCAGGAACCTTCCACAGGAGGGCTTACATGGCTCCCACAGGTCTCTGTCTTTCTTCTTATAACTTTCAAATATTTTCCTAATATGAAGAAGTGTTTGGTAAAGTATAACCATATTTCATCTTCAGAAACCTCTATAATACATAAGAATTACTGTCCCCATTTTACAGACAAGTTTTCCCTGAGTACTTTGTTACCAACTTACATGTTTTTTTGCAGCTGAAATTTGTACCATAAATTACTATCCTTTTTAAAAACTCTTATGTGTTCTTATTTGTAAGTGTCTTGGAATACAAATTGTTGCAAAAAGATTGAGGGCTTTTATGCATGTTTTTGTTTTTGCAAATTACTCCAATATGAATCACAACACTGAGCACAGAGTAAATACTACATTAGTGCTTACTGATGGAAAACAACCCTGATAAGAGAGAGGTTAGAGGCTGCACATTCAAATGGCTTCATGGGAGAGGTAAGTATGAGAGGTTACCATGAGAGAGGTAAGTATTTTACAAATACTTATTCAGTGCTTATTATATGCCATGCAGTGTTCTACTCACTGGGTGTACAGCAGTGAACAAAAAAAGACAAAAATCCCTGCCCTCTTTGAATTGACGTTGTAGTGGTGAGATACAGACCAAAAACCAGCCAGGAAAGGCAGGTTACCAGGTGATGAGTGCTATGTAGAAATAGAAAAAAATGGAGATGGAGCATTATGAAATGAATTGTGTTCTCCCCAAATTTACATATTGAGGTCCTAGTCCCCAGGATGTCAGAATGTGACTCTTTTGGAAGATGGGTGCCTTAAAGAGATAATTAAGTTAAAATGAGACCATTAGGGTATATCCTAGCCCAATTGGATTTATAAGCAGAGGGGATTAGGACACACAGACAGACACCAGGAGAAAAGACCATGCGGGGACGTGGCATGAGGGTGGCCATCCACAAAGCCAAGAAGAGTGGCCTCAGAAGAAGTGAAACCTACCAGACCTTAATCTCAGCATTCTAGCCTCCACAACTGTGAGAAAATAAATTTCTGTTTAAGACACGAGTCTGTGGTATTTCATTATGGCAGCCCTACCAAACGAATACAGGGTGCTTGTTTTAATAGAGTTTCAAAGGATGGTTTCGTTTAAGCAGAAGACTGAATGAAGTGAGAAATAAAGCAATGTGATAAGTGAGGGAAAACCAGTCTGGGCAGAGGTAATATCAAATGCAAAGGTCTTGAAGCAGAAGCATGCTTGACTTGTTTAAAGAGCAGCAAGGAGACCAATGTGGCTAGAGTCAGGTAAATGAGAGGGAAAGTGGTAGAGAGGTCAGAATGTTGATGGGGTCAAAATGTTGATGGGGGTCAAAGCTTTCCAGGCCATGGTAAGGATTTTGGCTTTTACTCTAGGGAAGTGGGATTGGGAAGTCATTGTGGGTTTAAGTTATAAAAGGTTCATGTTCGCTATTATGTTAAGAAATAGACTACAGGGGTCAGAGATGGATGTGGGAAGACTAGTTAGGTGACTATTTTAATCAACCATGCAAAAGGGAAGGCTTGGAGTAGAATAATAGAGATGGAAGTGGTAAGACATGGTAAGATTTGGGATACCTTTTAAGGTAGAGCTGACAAAATTTGCTGATTGGTTGTGATATTTGAGAGAAAAAAATAAGTCAATGATAATTTAAAGGTTTTTGACATGAGAAGTTAAAAGAATAGATTTTCCATTTACCGAGATGGGAAAGACTGTAGAAGGAACAGATATGGACAGGTTAGGAGTTTGGTTTTGGATATTTGGAGATATTAATTCATTAGTCGTCTGCTTGAAAGTAGAAGTTAGCCAGGCATGGTAGCTCACATCTGTAATCCCAGTGCTTTGTGAAGCCAAGGAAGGGAAGTTTCTTGAGCCCTGGAGTTTGAGACCAGCCTGAGCCCCATCTCTATAAAAAATAAAATAAAAAAATAAAGTAGCCAGGCATGGTGGCACATGCCTGTAGGCCCAGCTACTCAGGAGGCCTAAGTGGGAGGATCAATTGAGCCTGGGAGGTTGAGGCTGCAGTGAGCCATGATTGTGCCTCTGCACTCCAGCCTGGGCAAGAGTAAGAGCCTGTCTTAAAATATAATTAATATAAATAAAAGTAGAAGTCAGAGAGTGGTCCAGGCTAATTAATGAATGAATTTCAAAGTCATTAATATATAGATAGAATTTAAAGTCAGGAGTCTTGATGAAATCTCCAAATGAGTGAGCATGGACCGGGAAAAGAGGAGGTCCAAAGATTGATCCTATTAGAGGTAGAGAGAAATGAGAAAACATGCAGCAAAGAGCCTGAGGAAAGAAGCACAATATGACAAAAGGAAAAGCAGGGTAGAGCTTTGATTGCCCTGAAAGCCATGTAGAAAAGCTATCTTCAGGAAAAAGACTAGTCTATGTCAAGTACGGTGAGGACTGAAAAAGGATCACTGGATTTAGCAATGTGTGGGTCATTGGTGACCTTGATTAAAGGAGTTTGGGTGGATAGAGGGGTAAAAAGTCTACCTGAATATATTTAAAAGGGAATGGAAGGAGAAAAATTGGAGACAGTGTTCTTAACAACCCTTTCGAGGACTACTGCTGTAAAACGAAGCAGAAAAATGCAATAGTATGACAGTGATATGGAATCAAAAGAGGGTTTTGTTACTGTCTTAGTTCATTTTTTGTTGCTATAACAGAATACCCAAGACAGGGTAATTCATAATAAAATAGGTTTATGTAGTTCTAGAGGCTGGGAAGTTCATGATGAGGTAGTCGCATTTGGCAGCTTTTGGTGAGGGCCTCATTCATGTCATGTCAAAACATGGTGGAGAAATGGAAAAGGAATTGGGCTTGTGGAAAAAAGGACAAAGCATTAGAGGCCACTTCACTTTATAACAACCAACTCTTCTCTCTCAGGAGCTAATCCATTCCTGCCAAAACTAATCCATTCCAAAAAACAAAACAAACAAAAAAACAAAAACAAAAAACACTCTTGTCTGGCAAGAAAGACATTAATCTGCCTTAAATACTTAATCATGTCTTGAAGGCCCCAACTCCCAACACCATTACGTTGGCAATTAAATTTCATCATGAGTTTAGGAGGGAAGAAACCACATCAAAACCATAGCAGTTACTTTTTAGAATGAGAAAAATAATTGCATATTTGGATGGGAATGATCCAGTAGAGAGGGAGAATTTGATGACTGAGAAGTTAGAGAGGACAATTATTGAAGGAATGTCCTTGAGTAAATATGAAGGAATGGGATCCAACCTGTTCACATGTAGACAGGATTTAGATGGGAGACCAAAGAAGAGAGAAGGAAGATATATAGACACAGAAGCAGATGGATTTTTACATGTGGTTAAAAAAAAAAAAAAAAGCAAGAAGAAGTTCTCTTTGTTGCTTCAATTTTGTCAGTGAAATAGGAATCAAGGTCCTCAGCAGAGGATTGAGATGAGGGAGGATGTGTTGGAAGTTTAAGGAGAGAGGAGTAGGAGGTGTGAAATAGTCATCTAGGGAAGAGGGAAATGTAGTAGAACTGCCAGGCAACATTTAAGGGCTCTCTTGAGGCTAAGGGACATGAATTCACAATGAGAGCAGTCAGCACAGTTGATTGTTTTGTTCCAACCACATTCCACTGTGTGGGTGTAGGCGGAGACAGAACATAGATAGAAGTGGATTTAACCTAGAGCTGGGCTTCGCCAGGTGATCGCAACAATGGACAAAGAGGTAAAGGACCTGAGTACATATGCCGGATGCCAGGGTGTGAGTAAGGGTCATGGCATTCACACAGGGCAAGGCGAGAGGTGAGGATGTGAGGGGTGTGGAGATGTAGAACGATGATAAAAATCAGTTGATTGAAGGTCCTGGTGGTGTCAACAAATTGAGGGAGTGAACTGGAAAGACAGGCAATGTGGGTCAGAGCTTGAAATTAAGATTATGGGGGTTCAACTCTTGGTAATGACAAAGATCAACATATGGCCCAAGGAATGACTGTTGATATAGAGTGGAAAACATAATCTCTGGAAGAGAGAAGGTCAAGAGTCTAGGGTATTATAAAGATCATTTACTTCAACGTGAAACCACAAAAACTATACTGGGAGAAGCACTAGAGACAATGATAATGATCCAGGAATAAAGTCTTCAAGAAATGAGGGGGGGTGGTCTTGGGAGTCTGTAGACTGATAGCATCATTTCCAAAACCTGGGGCAGCAGGGAAATTAGGGAGGAGAAAGGGATAATGACCTGGAAGTATCAATAAGGAGCAAAGAGGACAATTTCTTTACCACCAGCTGCCAGTATTGTGTGTAGGCTGGAGCACAAGATTCCCCACAATTCCAGCACCAGCTAGGTAGCAGGCCTGAGCTGTGTCATAAGTGTGGAGTTTTTCTGTGGTTAGTACTTTGGAAGATTATGTTGGGGGCATTCAGAAACCTGTGGTTGGCCATGGGGCTGTAATTTCCTAAACTACAAATGCTCTTTCATCATTGAAGTCATCAGTAAACTTTCATAATTCCACTGTTTAGCCCTACTAGTCTGATTTCTAGTCAAACACATTCATTTTTGTTTTTGTTGTTGATGTTGTTGTATTTGAGAGGGAAGATGAGTAAGGAAGGAACTCACAGCTAATTTAATTATTCTTGAGAACTTCCTTAGAATATCTCAGAAACTTCCAGATAGGGCTGCTGTCCTAGAACAAGCTCTCTCTCAAATAAGGAGACCCAGAATATCTGGGAGTCCCCAGGCAGACAAAATGCCTCTAGGAATCTGCTCTGATTTCCTTTAGCAGCTTTGTTCCCAAGGTCTGCAACCACTGGATGTGGTTGGGACTGGCCCACAGTTGCTTTAGGCCACCATTTTGCTTGCTGTGTGTTCCATCTCAGTAATACCACTAAAATGACACCATTTCTCTAAGCAAAGATGCTATTCTGCTCTGGATACTCCCGGCTTTTAGAGTTAATTCCTCAGCATGAGCAGCTTTGATTTCCCAGAGCGCACCCACATTAGCCAGCAAGAAGAAAAGAGCATTGAAGTAAGTGATGATGCAGAATCCCTCAAGCCATTTCCAAAAGAGGCATTCTAGAAATGTTTTGAGCAATCATTTATATAAGATATAGAATCCCAAGGTAATTTCTTAGAGGAACAACTCTCATTCATTATAAATTGTGGCATTTTAAAAGATACAACAGCCCCATTACTCTCTACACAATTTCAATCCTTTAATTCTTTAAAATTTCTTACCTTCTCAAAAGAAAGAGCCCTGCCTAGTGACAGTTACTATTCACCATTACAGGTAGCATGTATGGCTGAGACAGAAAATACTTCTGATTTTGTGGATTTTGGATCAAACCCAGCATTGTGTGCCTTCTAATTTAGTCAACATTCAATTCAGCTATAGGGGGGTTTTAACATGCTAAAGCAGAAATGTAATAAATAATCAAAAGGTGAACTAGTCATTGCTAAGAAGGCCAGCATTCCATATTACACTTTACATCCTAGGTGCAAGGTGATATAGAGATGGCAATTCAAGAACGCAGAAGTCATTATAGTTGGAAAGCCATAACTTGATCTCCAGTGCCTATGTTTGTGATGGGGAAATTTTCAACAAAAAACAAAAAAGAGGGGAAAATAGAATGCTCCTTGAAAACATATTCTATGTCTTATTACACAGTCTGGCACAGGCACATAAGACCACATGATGCCTTGGCTCCTATGGGAAAATCCAATTGATTGGCACTCCTTTTCCAAAAACATAAACTTCTGTGAAGATATATTAAGGCTGTCTCTTTCCTGATTCTCTCTGACCAAGTAGAATACATTTATAGGAAAGGATATCATGGATGTGCTTGGAATAAGGCCAAACTAGTGCCCAAGTGGATAGAACCTCTGTGATGATCTCATTAGTATCCACACGAACTGACTGCTAACCAGTCATCATGGCTTACAACAGTGCAGCTCAACTCATCCCCTTCTCTATGCTCTCATATCCTAATAAGGTAAGATCAGGAGGGAAAAGTGGTAGTTCTGGAGAGAATGTGGGCAGGAAGAGATATGACCCAATCAAAGGAGAAGTCTGAACAGAAATTTTCCCACCCCTGGACCACTAGTACCCATCTACAGGGATACTTGGCACTATCCAAGGGGATATCTGCACATTAACTTCCACTTAACATGTTCCATCGTAAGCTGAATCTTCCCCTTCACCATACTCTAAGATGATTAATCAATGTACCCAGCAATATGCAATATGTTGTATATCATGAAAGTATTAACGTTGAGTCTCTGATCTCATGTTACAGTTCAGTTGTGGAGACAAAATTTAAACTGATTAAACATAGTCCCTCACAATTTAGCAGAAATGGTCTTGCTTTGCAGGACACACATTAGTGCAAAAAACTTGTCATTTTTTAACTAAATGGAGTTAAATTGCCAATCGTGTTTGTGCTCCTTTGCTTTACATTTCTCAAACATTCAACCAACAATTATTTGTTGCTTACTGTGTGTTATAAGCAAGGCACTGTACTGAACTCAGGAAAAACCATGGTAAACACGGTAATATTCCAAGGATATTAGTACTGATTAGTAACCCCCCACACCAAATTCAGTGTGGCATTCTAAACAAATACTTTTTTAAAATATGATTTTAATTTTAATCTTCTCTTTCCCCTCCTGGTGTGCATTTTCAATCCTAGTACAAAAGCACTGAAAGTATTTTGGTGGAGTGATGTACCAAAAAACAAACAAAAAAAAGTTTGTGGTGTAAAAGAATAAATGGTATTAGCACTCTCTTCTGCCCCTGGAAACATGAGGACTCTCTGACTGCTCTGGGGGTTCCTGTGCTTTTGGAAGCCCTCAGCTGGTCTTCAGCAGCAATGATGACATTAAGGAAAATTGCATTCTGCTGCAGAATTCAGTCCCTTCATCTTTCTCCTTTCTCTAGAGCATGAAGCTAGGGGCCCATAAAGGATCTAATATCAAAAGGAAGAGAGTAATACCACTACATGGAGAAGAAAAAAAATAATTACCAAATTTCCTGAATAGTAAACAGCTTTAAAAAAGAAGAAAAAGCTGAACCCTTTGATAGCTTGGCCCTTGGTCTGCCCGTGAATGCCTTAAGGATTATATCATCAGACTGACTCCAGCAGCCCGCGCTATTGTTTCAGAAAGAGGAAACTAGAAAGAAGGGAAAAAAAGAAGAAAAGGGGATGGGTCGGAGCATGTCTGCCTTTTGGGGAGGAGAGCGTTTGATTTTGGAAGTGCAGTTATCAAATGTAAGGCTAGAAAGACAAATTGAACAAATTCTCAGTGTCTGTGGGCAGGAGGTTTCTGGGGCCATTTTTTCCTTTTTTGAGGATTAACATAGCCTTTGGATTCAATAACTTTTCTATCACAGATGACAGTAGCTCCGAAGAGAAATAAAGCGACCTGAGATTGCTCAGAAATGTTATTCCTGAAAACCATCACCTGGGGGCAGTCTTGGGACTGTTAATTTCCTCTGCCTCACTGGTAGGTAATTCACTACTTTTTTTCCACGATGTACTGTTTCTTTATCTGTGGTTGAGCAGTGAGAAAAACGGGCAAGGGAAGACGAGGCTTAGGCACTAGACCTTTCAGTCTCCTCAACCAGCCAGGAGGCGACCCCATGTGAATGCGCAAGACGTTCTTGAAGTCACAAAAGTTTTCCTTTGGAGCTCTGAAACGGAGAGCCTCAAAAGCTGGAGGCGGAGGGGTGAGGCCATACACACTAACAGGTCCACCGACGCTAAAGATCTCCGCGCCGGATGAGATCGAGAAGCCGGGATTCCCTGGTCCGGAGAACTAAAGGAGGTCCCACCTCCACCCCCAACCCGCACCACTGCACACACACGCCCGGGAGTTCCGGGCCCGCCGCGCCGGGCCAGCCCCTCTGTTCCGAGACCCTTGTCTCCCGCCCACTACCCCGCGGAGCCTTGTGAGCAAAGGAAGGCAGGGCGTGGCCCTCACTAGGCAGCTCACGGATTCCGGTTGAGGAAACCGCGGCTTCGGCGCCCAGGCCTCCCGTAGGTCTAGCTGCGGCCACAGTTATAAGCTCTGGTTCACAACCAAGAGCGCTCCGTGGTTCTCTACGGGTGCGTTTCCCGGCCCGAATCTGGGCATCCCCGGGGACCTCTCCTGGGGGTGAACCAGAGCCCTCCCTGGGCTGGGCCGGGGCCGCCGGGCTGCTAGGCGCGTGGCAGCGAAGCTGGATCCGGGCTCACTTTCCGCGCCTTGAGCAGTCAGGCCCACCAGGCTACCTGAACCCTTCGTGGTGGTTCCCGTTCAAAATTAGCATAGAGAGCCCTTGTTACCTTCGCGTGCCAGCGGATAGAATCTGCGAGAGGGAAGCCGACGATGGCCCTTCCCGTTTCCCGGGCTGTGCGCGGGGGTGCTGGGCCCAAGCGCCCGCGGGGCGTCGGGGCTTCGCCTTGTCGCGTGTGCCTGCGCGGGGCCCGAGCAGCGGCCAGCCCCAGCGGTGAGGCGTGCGGGCCGGAGTACAGGCACAACCCAACAGCAGGGAGGCCGAACAAAGCCAGGTCCCGCTCCGCAGAACAGCAGTGGAGGAACACTTCTCCTTCCTCCCCCACAGGGTCACCCCGCCAAAGAAAGAGACACCCTCAAAAGTAGGGAAGAGACGCTTCCTGAGGGATAAAATGTCAGGCAGAGAACTCAGAGTTCTTCGAAGGGCTTGGCCTCGGCGTTAACCACGACCCGGTCCGGGGAGCCTCGGGCCCAGTCCCCACGCCCAGTGGGCGCCGCACCAGCCGTGCGACAGGAGCCCGGATGCCCAGGCGGTGGCTCCAGGGAACTCACGCGCCGGCCGTTTCTCCGGAGGTTGTGCCTATGGGGCAGGCCCTTCTAGGAAAGAAGGGAAGGGCCGTCGATTTTCAGAATCTAAATATGTTGAAACTCAAAATGGCATGGTTTTCGCCTTCCAGAAGACGGAAAAGAGGGCAATACCCGGGCTAGGGTGGACGGGGACCCTCGGCCGTTCTTCATCTCCGAGCCCCTAGAAATAAGGTGAGGTTGCCTTTTTGCCCCATCGCTGGCTGCCGAACCCACCCACGAGTCCGGCTCACCTGCGGAGGTAGCGCGGCCAGGTTACAGGGGACGACCCCCAGTTCATAAACCTCGTCAAAGGTCCCCGCGCGTCCCGGAGCGCGTGAATTCACGGGCAGCGTCGGGACCGCAGTGGCCCACGGACCGAGCGGCGCGTTTGGGCGCAGAGCGGGCTTTCTAGAGGACCCCAGCCAGGGATCTGCCCCGCTGCTCTCCCTCCCCGCAGCCCCACCTTGCTCCGCGCCGCGGCTGCCCGCGTGCTCTGGACAAAGGCAGGCGCAGCAGCGGGTCTGCGTCTTAACATCGCAGAGTCGCTGGAGTGGCGCAATACGCCCTCGTCTTCGCCAGGTGCGGACGGAGCTTCACACGGGGGCTCTACTCTCCTCCAAGACACGAAGAATGTGCAGAACTGCGAAGTGTGTGTTGGCGGGCGGCTGTAGTCCCTTTACCGCCTGGCTCCGGCGCGCCAACGGCCTCCCTGCATCCCCACTGGCTGCAACACTGCGGGCCCGGCTGCTGAGCTCAAGCCTGGGTAAAAAAGCTCACAGCCAGGGCTTTCCTTGAGTCATACGCAGCCGCCAGGTTAGATAATTTAGAGATCAGACGCCACGGGGGTATGCGCCTGTCTCTCCAGCACAGGTGCAGTGGAAACGATCATACGCGGTTAAGATTGAGGCTACATTCCCAAAGACTAGATGTGAAAACAAGAGCGATGTTCGAAAAGGGAAAACCCGTTTGCTTCACTAGTTTAAGGTGAAAGTGAAAATGTTTTCAACTTGATAGAGCTAGATGTTTTTTTCTGCTCTCTGCTTCACTAGACAGAGCTAGGATAAACGGGCCATTAGGGAGGTCGTGTGCAGTTTTATAATGTCCTCTTCATCCGTAGAAGAAGTCTGCAGTTCGCAGTGCCCTCTCCTCACTGCCTTCGCATTCAGAGAATTGTTATTTACTTCGGCCGCGGGTGCTGGGAGAGCTTGAACGCAGCGGCATCTGGATGAGTTCGGGTGACATTCAACTGCTACCCCTTACCTTTGCCCCCAAGGCTTCTCATGCCATTATTTTCCACTGCATTCTATGGCTGGATTTTCTATTACTTAGGTTGTTTTGCCTTCCTCTCCACTCCTTTATTGTATACCCACCAATTAGACCCCAAAAATACGGAATCCCTGTATTGATGTACCTCTCTTTGCTTGGTCTGGATTCAAAGTCGCCAGTTCAGGAATGTGGTTGTACCTGCAGATTCCTATGCTAAGGCTGCTGAGCGTCTTCCACTTGCTCCGCTAGGGAGAGAGTCTGAGCATTTCATACCATGAACTATGGAGTGGATTTTACCGACTATTCCATGAAGCCACAGACAACAGAGTCTTTTGTTGGTACAAGGTTGGGGTAGTGTCTGCTGTCTTGGTTACACAGATATAGCAGATAAGTTGGTAAGGGCACAATGAAAATGACTGTTTAAAAGCTAACTGACTGGTCAGTTAGGAAGAATAAGTTCAAGAGACCTGTTGTACCACATGGTGACTACTAGCAATTTTCAAGAATGTATTGTATTCATGAAAATTGCTAATAGATTTTAGATGTTCTCACCACACACACAAAAATAAGTATATGAGGTAATGCATGTTAATTAGCTCAATTTAGCCATTCTACAACGTATATATATTTCAAAACAACATATACATGATATACATATACCATTTTTATTTGTCAAATAAAAATTTTAAAACTAAGTGATATTTTGAGTCTACTTGTGGAGTTACTGAATTTCAAAAATAAGGAAAACTGAATCCACCCTCCCCCACTCTGTCCTACTTTTTTTCTAGGTATGATTACATTCTATGTAAGTAAATTTGTATAGTCACGTGTATATTGGTGTATACATGTGCCTGTGTGTGTACATACTGTTGATGTGTACACTTATGGAAATTGCCCTAAGTCAGTCTCTTCAATGCCATAGTGATTGAAAAGAAATCCATTGGTTGCCTGGTTATTTCCAACCTCCTTAGAACGATTCTGGAAGAGGAACAGACTTTAGGAATAGAAAGCATTATTTTAAAATGATTTAACATATTTTGCTTCTCGGCATTATCCCCAAAGGGGATAGCTGGCTGAAAGCTGGAGCTCAAGGCTATCCCCCCTCCACTTCCACAACTGCACAAGAGGAAAAGTGTGAACTCCTAGGGCACTAGCAGACTTGTTACCACCTCTGGCAATGACCCAAAGTGTGTGTATCCTGAAGTCTGAGTCCCATCACTCAGAGTTCTGAGTTGTCTCACAAACCTGCTATGAAGCCAGATTGGAGTTTGCTGGTTGAATGTGTACTCAGACACACACACACACACACTCTCTCTCTCTCTCTCTCTCTCTCTCTCTCTCTCTCTCTCATACACATATTTACAAAGGAAAGCCTAGCAAAATGCCCTGTTCATGGTAGACATTCAATGATTATTTGCTGAGGGAATGCATGAACTTATGTGCATATCTATTTTGTTCAAGGCAAGGGTTTTCTTTTTAAACTAGTTTGTATGTGCATATGTAATACATATGTGACAAAGAATTGTGTGCATGGAATATAGGAAGATTTTTTTATTTGTTCCTTTTTGTCTTCTAGTTCTCTTGAGTAGCCCCCTCCCCCATGTCTCTGCAGGGCCTTAGGTCTTTGCAACCAGTTGGTAAAATTATCCAACCCCCACTAAAGCCTGTCAGTCAGCCAGTAAAAGCAAATGCATTGCTTTAGTTACATCCTTGCTTTCCTCACAGATCACACTCATGTTTCTATAAAGTTTCTTGGGCTGATTTCATCCTGCACACCCGTACATTCCTTTGCAACTCTCTCTAGGAGGTATACTGATTGGGTTTCACAGGCCTGCAGACAGGCAGGTCGCCCCTGTTAGCCCACCTCAGCCTCAGTCAGCATTTTCACAGAGTGGCTGAACTTCTCAGAAAAGCTTAGAGTCTTATTTGGGAGAGGCTTGTCAGCTCCAAAAAGGACAGAAGTCACTCTTCTCACTCTAGCTAAGACTAGTCTCACAGTCTGTGTGTGTTTTACAAAATCATGCATTTAATCACAATAGTGTGACTTCAGAAACTACAAACCTGGCACCTCGGAGAGAAGAGTTCAGTGCCAGGACTTTGGAGCTCAATGGGTCTCACTCTTGCCACCCAGAAGACCCCAGGTATTAATCCCTCTGAGGGAGTTGGAGGGTCTTCTTCTTGACCCTAGCCAGGCCTGCTGCCACCTAGAGGATGCAGATACCCTCTTCTTTCCAACTTGCCCAGACCACACCCCCCCCCCCTTTTTTTTTAGAGGAAGTTTTGCTTTTGTAGGCTGGAGTGCAATGGCTCAGTCTTGGCTCATTGCAACCTCCACTTCCTGGGTTCAAGCAATTCTCATGTCTCAGCCTCCCAAGTAGCTAGGATTACAGGCTCCTGCCACCACACTTGGCTAGTTTCTGTATTTTTAGTAGAGACGGCGTTTCCATGTTGGCCAGGCTGGTCACCAACTCCTGACCTCAGGTGATCCTTCCCCTAGGCCTCCCAAAGTGCTAGGATTATAGGCGTGAGCCACCCCTCCCGGTCCAGGCCCTTTTTGACCCTTTCTGAGCTTGGAAGGAGCAGCTAGCCGTGCCCCAGTTGCTACAGGGGAGGGAAGGAGCTAATTTCTCCCCATCAGAGCAGAATCAGTCTCCTGAATCCGGAAGACCCAAGCAAACAGGACAAATAAAGACACTTCCCTTTCTCCTTCTCCTCTGTCTCCTTTTTCTTTCCTCCACCTCTCCTCTTATACTCCTCCTTGTACTTTGGAAGTACCAGAAGTCCATGAAGGGAGTCATCTCTAAAGGCTTTGGCCCCAGAGCCACTGTCTGCTTAATCAGGAGGGTGATAGGGACAGAAAAGTATTTTAAAAGTTCCACTTAAAGCCCCACTTTGAAAAAAAAAAAACTGGTAGCAGCTGTTGAGGCAACCTGGAATGTTTCAGATCTCATGCCCAACCCCTCAGGAGGGACAATGTTCCTTTTCTAAATGAAATAGAACAATGATCAGGACTCAGCCTGTGTAGGGGAGAGGTGGGCAATGGAGAGGACTAACTTGCTTCTAACCCAAACAACTACAAAAAAGTCAAACTAAGGTTGCCTCTGGAACAGTTCTGCTGTGAGTACCTTCTCCTTTTCCCAGTACACTCCCTGTTGGCTCCCAGGAAAATAAACCCCGGGATCCACACAGGAAACAGGAAACCCAGAGCGCAGTTCTCCCAGTGAGACCTCTGATTTGAAGCAGGAAACCTTTGAGCCTCAGTTTTCTCACCTGCCTGCCCCACCCACATCAGAGGCTACGGCCCAGAGGGGCTTTGCTAGTTGCTAGCACTTTACCATTTACAAAGAATGAAAGTGGTGACAACCCAAAGGCATCTTAGTGCAGGGACCTCCACAGCCTGCAGCCTGCTGCCTTCTTGAAGTTCTCCAGGGGCTACTTTCAGAGTCGCCTTAAAAAAAATGAAACCAAACCCCAACTCAACAGTGTTGAATCAGCTGCTCATTCTACCTGGTCCACCCCATGTGATCTACAGCCACAATTGCTAACGGTCACCCAGGGACAAATTAAGGAATTGAAAATGCTGAGCTTGAGAAGTCGAATTCCTTACACTATTTGGGGTCGTTAATCACCCAGCAGAAACAGCAAGCAGGGAAAGTAGCTGGAAGGACAGAAAGACAGTGTAGGTCTGTGCGCTGGTGTTAGCAGGGCTCAGGTGGTCAGATTCAAATATAGATGTGCACACGTGTCAGATGTACTGGAAATGAGCACCCAAGCCCATAGTGAACCAGTCCCAGGAACCTTTAGGCTGCCCCAATCACCCCAGTTCCACAAAAGAGGAATGCTGTCTCTGCAATTAAGAGACTGGTGCATGGTTAGGTCGTGAGTCAATATTCCAGCGAGTCCACTGGTCCACACCAACACGCGGGTGTTTCCTGAGAGGAGGTAGCGGTTTCTCACCCAAGGCAGTGAGAAAAATAAGAGATTCCCTGATCCTCTCGGGAATCTACCCCCAAGCGCGCGGGTTGAGGTTAAGGGTGGTGTGTGTGTGTGTGTGTGTGTGTGTGTGTGTGTGTGTGTGTGTGTGAGAGAGAGAGAGAGAGAGAGAGAGAGAGACTGACTGACTTCTGTGCAGACCAGGAAGGGTGAAACTTCACTATGAGCCACCTTTTAGAGTGGAGAATCCTGACAAATTCAATCTCTCCTTGCAAGGCCAGGAAACCTGGCGCTTGGGTTGGGTACCCTGTAAGGGTGTTCCAAGGCAGACGCGCTTTCTACAAGCGCCCGCCGATGCTTGATTCTGCTCCCTTGCCCATTCGGAACCCATGAGTTTAGGCCTGGATCCCCCTGCTCCTGGGGCGTCAACACCTCTGGCTCAGCTTCCCGACCACGGCGCAGGGCGGCACTAAGGCGCCGCGCTCTCTCTCCTCCGTGGTCCTGACAGTGGGGGGGCTTCCGGTCACACTTTCTGGCAGGCAGGCTCTGGGGCACAGGGCCGCGCTAGAACCTGCCCTGATCTGCTCTTCGCAGCTCTATAGTTTTAGGCACAATTTGTTCAGTGAAGCTTCTCAGACAATAGAAAGTTCTGAAGTTTCCTGGACGTTGTGTTCGGGAGGCGGGGCCGGGACCCGCTGACGGCAGTTTCCCAGCCCTGTTCCCCCTCCCCTGCCCCCTCAGTCGCCGGGCAGCAGAAGGAGGCGGCCAGCCTACTCCTGCCCCTCGGCCGGACGAACTGCGGCTGCCGCGCCCGTCACCTTTGCACCTGCCTGGTTGAGGTGAGATGCCTGGCGCGCACGGTGAGGGCGGTGCGCGCAGGCCCGCACAGAGCTGTTGGGGCTGCCCCGGGGTCGATGACTTCAAATGACGGGTGGGAGAAGGGCCTGCGAGGCTAACAGAATCCCCCTCGGGGGAGTGGAAAGAACAAAAATGTTTCGGTGACCTAGGTAATAGTCCTAGCTTTGCGGCTCAGGAACCCGGGACCATTTAACGTCAAGTTGTAGGGACGTTAGTTTCCTTATCTGGAGACGAGAATGACACTGTTGCTCCATCCTCCCAAGGGGATAGCTCCCAGATTGGAGATGCAGTCTGGTGGGAGGCTGGAGAGATGTAGAACCCAGTGCGGGAAAGAGCAGGCGAGCTCTCAGCTGTTTTAACCCCTACTTCTTTAGTAGACAAATCTGAAATTTAAAACAGAAATGGCCACATAAGGACAATTCAGATGAAGCGCAGGCGGGCTGACATCGCGCACTTGGGTCTTTCCTGCAAAGACAGCCGCGCTCTGGGAGAAGCCTAGTCCTCCGGCTTGTCCCCAGGCCCGCCCCAAAGGCCGCTGGGAGCTGGGTGAGGACGTGGCGGTCCCCTTGCGAATCTTACTCCAGAGGCAGGTTCCGCAGAAAGAGCCTTCAATCTCGGCCGCTTGGCTCCAAGATAATCTCCTGGCGAAAGCTGAGAGGCGGCTAGCTTATTCAGGGGACTCAACCCCTAGACTGAGCTTCTTCCGTTGCAAAACACTCCCAAACCCTGCGAACTCGCAGCTCGCGTCTCCCCAGCCTTCCGGCGTGAGCGTCCCAGCTACACTTTAGAGCACTTTACTTGGCCCGCATCTATCCAGTTTTCGATTAAGGAAAGCGCAATGGGGACAGAGGGAACCCCGGCCTCCTGTACCAGGCCTACGTAGTCGCCCAGGTGGCCGGGTCACAAATAAACAATTCCAGCATCAAGAACCCCGCTAACTTCTGTACTCCGCTAACCTCTGAAAACCTGATACTGATACAGGTCTCCCAGTATAATTTGAATCTCCCCAGTCCTTCCAGTGGAACAGCTCGCCTGAGCGCAAGGAAAATTGACAAGGAGCCTTCAGCTAGCCTTCTAGCTTTGAGCTTGAGTAGGGGCATGGCGACTTGGTGGCTTCTTCGCGGTTTATTGGTGTATTTGGTGACTCTACAGATCCAGATCACACCCACCCCCCCACCCCCCGCCAAACATTCTCTTCCTCACCACGCCTCCCCACCTCCCCGCCCCGCCCCGCGCCCTGGGCAAGTTGGTATCTCTAGAAGAGCCTCAGGGTTCTGAGTCCCGTGGGGGCGCGCAGAGATGGTCAAAGCAAGGTTTCTCCACGAGCCCTGAACTCTGAAGCTACAAGTTTCCCCGCTGCGCACCCTGCGAAATTGGTGGGGAAGAGAATTTAAAATACAATGGCAAAACGCACTGTTGAGAACCCTTTGAAGTTGGGCAACCACGACTGCTCCACTCTCCCCATCTCTTTCCTCCCCATCTCCCCACTCCTCCAGATGCACCAGAAATCGGCACTTTGATCTTGTAAAGCAGCAATTTATATTTATTTAATTTTTTTTTCCCTGTAAAACGATGATTGGACCGGGGAGAAAATAATGTAACTCCACGGGCGCAGGGCTGAGCAGCGGCTGTCTAGGCCATGCCGGGGCTGGGTGAGTGCACCATGCACATCTATTCGCCCGGGTTTGCAGCGCATTCCTCTTCGCCAGGGTTCTCTTGCGCTCTCTCTATCTCCCACTCCCCCCCCACAAACCCCCCCACAGGGAACCGGTCGACACAGGCAGGAAGCTAGGCTTTATTTGTCTTTGACGAAGAGATGCTGGGCGCGGTGGTGGGGGCTTGGGGAGTGCAGGAGGAAAAGTCAAGGCTGAAGCTCCAGTTCGGGGAAGTGAATTGAAGAGAGGGGAGGAAGAACTCAGAGAGAAAACCACCTCCTGCCTTGGAGAAGAAAACTCAAAAGCCATTCACCCTCTTCTCTAATAGTGGAGGGGTGGGGGCAGCTGCGGACTCAGTGGGTGGAAGGCCAATATTAGCCAGTTCTCTCGTGTCTTTCCCCATACCCAGAGCACGGAGATTTACTGGAATAAGTCTGATGTGCAACCTTTCTCGGCACTTTGCCTAATAACCTGAAATTGGATTAACATTTGGGAAAATATTAACTACTTAAAGCGACAAACACCACGGCTTCCCACTAATTTCTCCCACCCTCACGCTAAGCCCAAGGTCCCTCCCTCCTCTGCCTGGGTCAACCTGGCCAAACTCCCACTGCTCTGGGTCCTGCTTCTGGGTCTTCCACTCCCTAGGGCCCTTAGTCTCTTAGCCCTTTCTCCCAATAACCACGTTTTCTTTCTGCACTCTGAGATCTCTTGTCTTTGCTCTCTGGCTGCCCAGGGCATGCTGTATCCAACACATCAGTGTTTGAGAAAGGAGTTCAGGAGACCCAACCATACCTGGCCTTCAATCTGCACAGCTAATTCCTCCAGGCCCTTGACCCCCCAACCCGGCCCCCTTCTGCTTTGTGCTAGGAACCCTTTGCTGAGGCCTTCAAGCCCCAGGCAGTGGGCCACCCTGTCTCTGCTATACATGAGGTGATGGGCTTGCTCAGAAGATACGTTCTAGGATCCCTAGTCCTCTGCTAGTACCTCAGATTCTGATAGTCTCAAGCTGCTTGGGGAAAACAGGCCAGGGTGGGGGTCATTGACACATGCACCAGACAGAGGTGCAGCCAAGGTCTCAGTAACTGAGAGGCAGTGCTGACCACTTCCCTTCTATTTTTCTTACCCTTTGTTTCCTTTTTCCATTCCTTTTCTTTTTTCCATTCCTGTCTTTTTTTCTTAAATTCTGTCTTCTCCTTCCATTCCCTCTCATGTTTCCCTAGCTTTCATTAGCCTCTCTCTGTTCTAAATTGCTGCAACCCACATTCCTCAGGCCCACAGAGGCTGCTAGTACACTTGTCCACTGGCATCTCCAGCCCTAGATATAGCCCACAGGGGGTGCTGTGGGAAACTGGGAGCAAAACCGGAGCAGCTAGTGTTAGAGCCCTCAGGGGCCTCCTAGGGCCCAAGGCCCAGGTGAGGGACTCAGTGGCTCCTCCTTGCACATATCTTCCCTTTGAGCATCTAACGCTTCCACTTGCTCACCTCCCTCCCCACAGTCTTCTTCAGGAGACAGGTGCCAGCTGGGCTTCCAGTCATAGGTTAAAAAAATCAGGAAAAAATAGATGGAAAGAAAGCAAATGGTGGTCCCTGGATGATATGAGAGTCTGCTGCAGTCAGTTGACTGGGTGAAAAATGCATCTGTAGTACTGAAGGAAGCTCCCCCCGTGGGGCGGACATGGTTGAGAGTTACTAGGGAGGACAGGAGGGAGATCCGGGAGCAGCACAGAACAGATGCGTGGGCAACACCTGCACCAGGGAAACCTGAGCAACACTACCTTACCTCAACAAGAGTTTTAATGCAGCATTTGCACAGAGCAAGACAGCCAGTGAGACTGGATTTCCCATCAAGGGGAGAGAAAATGTAGCCCAAGAAAAGAAGCTGCCAACATTCCACTGAAAAGTCCAAAATGGGGAAAAGGCAAAACTAAAGAGGGAAGATCTTCTTGCATTTCACCCTCTTCCCTTTCCTTTCTGGATCCCACAGGAAACAGTGGTTTGGGGCCTGGTCCAGGACATCCCAGGGACTGGCTTCGTCCTCTCCATCCCTAAAATCTTCCTTTACTCTGGCAGCCCAGGCCCTCCTGGCCAGCCTTTGCTGGGGGCAGGTGGGAGGGGGTGGGGGTTGGGTGGGGTGGGAAAGAGCTAGGCCTGTGATCTCTGCCAGGGGAGGAGGCTGCAGCCACCCTGGCACCCAAACAAGACCGAACTCACTCCCAGAACTGGAACTCCTCTAAGCCCAGAAGTCAAGAGGGACTTTGCAGCGTGGCTGCCAAGGTTTGTCCTTTGAGGGGTGGGGACTTTGATGACGAGGCTGTCTCTCCCTCCAGTTATGTTTCCTAAGGCTGATCTGCAGCTTGACAGGAGCCCTTCAAATTAAGCCAATAGCTTTTTCTCCCAAGCCGAGATTTTCACACTGAACTCTGGAGTTCTGCTCCCTTCCATTTGACTCCAAGGACCTGTGAGGTTTCCCTGTCTGTCCCCTTTCTGACGAGGAATCTGATTTCCAAGTCCTCAGCTACTCTGATAAATAACTGACACCAATAAGTGCTCGGAACCTTAAGACAGTTTCTTATTTGCATTTCAAGTGGATCTGAGCTGTAGGGATGACAATTAAAATAAACAGAGGCCCCGTCTCTACTAAAACATACAGAAAACTAGCCGGGCGTGGTGGCGGGCGCCTATAGTCCCAGCTACTCGGGAGGCTGAGGCAGGAGAATGGCCTAAACCCGGGAGGCGGAGCTTGCAGTGAGCTGAGATCCGGCCACTGCACTCCAGCCTGGGTGACAGAGCGAGACTCCGTCTCAAAAAAAAAAAAAAAAAAAAAACAGAGGACCCCCCCCCCCCAGTTGAGTCCTGTGAATGTATGTATGTGTGTGTGTTTGGGGGCGGATGAGAGGGGAACTCAGTTTGAAAATATTTGAGGGCCCGCCATAGGCAGCTTTATCTCACTAGTGGCCATCATAGAGTGATGGAGAGAGCTCCCATGCTGGGTTAACACACCCTGTCCTCAAGAAGCTCCCAATTGGCAGGCAGAAATGGTCTGCTTGGCACTGGCTACAGACCACTACTGCGAGGACAAAGTCTACTTAAGACATAATTGATGTTACTAGCCTACAAGTGGGTGGGGTTGAAGGTCCAGAAGCCTTCAGAGAACAGGTGGCTTTGGGGTTGAGCCAATAAAGGGTCAAAGCCATGTAAAGTGGATGTTTTCAGGTGAAGCTGCCCAAGCTGACTGGGCACCGCGAGAGAAGTGAGTATGGAGCACCACCCCATCTTTCCCTACTAAGTTACTTGAGTCAGTTGCAACCAGAGAGAACTTAGGTGTGCACAGAGAAGGACTGAGGGTGTGGGAGCAAAGAATTCCAGCTGCAGAATTCTTTTTAGAATTTTACCTGCACTAAAAGCTGTGAGACCTTTGCCAAGCTGCCTAACTCCTTGGTACCTCAGTTTTCTCATGTGTAAAATGGGACTGGTAATACTAGTTCTCAGCTTGTAGAGCTTGAAGCAGGTGACATAAGTCCATGTAAAGCACTTAGCACAGGGTGCTAAGGCATGGAGTAACAAGCTCAGTAAATGTTAGCTCTTCTTAATTTGTGCAGAACAGAAAGAGAGGAGATACAGAATGAAACTTGGTGGCAAGAGAGGAAAGACGTGGAAATAAACACTTATCTTGTTCTCTTTGCCTCTCCTGGAAGGAGAGACCTCTGGATAGCAAACACCGTCTACTGTTTTCTGAGCTGGCTCAGAAGTTCTCATTTCCTGTGGTAAAGGCAACCAAAGATAGTAATATTGGGTGTTGGTGAAGCTTCCATCCACCATAGTGCCACTGACCCTTGCCCCTCAGAGTCATCATGCCTTGCAGGCCCCTAATGCCACAGACATCATTGATAATTAGGAGAAAATGGATTCATGAATGGTTCCATTTTGGAAATTCCTTTATTTGCCTAGATCTGTAGGCTGTCTTATGAAGTCCTTGTGAAAGTATGGAATTCAGTATTTTTCTTGGTTACAGATGGACCACTTTCCTCCTTGCTGGCTTTCCGGGGTACTTGGCAATGGGCCAGAGTGTGATGTCTCTTGGGACTGTTTGAATGGGACCAGCAGTGGGACTGTTCTGCTCCAACTCTTCCCCAGCAGCAGCTCAAGGGACTCCGGCAATGTTTGCCTCTCAGCAGACACCCACGTATGTGTCTCTGGTCTGAAAGTACAGTCAGGTTATAAAACAACATTTTAGAATTATATATATCAATCTATATCTACTTATTTACTTCAGCCTTCTGGAGGTCTTGTTTGTCCAGGGCAACTGTGTACCTGATCTTGGTAATCTCCTTACCCTGACTAATTTGTGTCACAGGATGCTACACCTACCACCCCAGAGTTCTGGATTCCTTCCTATCCCATTTGATCTGGTTTCAGGTAGAAGAGGTAGCCCATGGGTTATGAGCCAAAGTCAAATAAAAGCCTCCCATGGACTAGCTCACACCCTGCTCCTCCAGCCTCATCTGCGGCTGTGGGCAGAGGCAAGAACAATGCCAGCTGCCCCAGCTACCCTGACCTTGGCAGCCTGGAGGATCTAATACCCCAGCCCCACCTGGGAGCTGCCCAATTGTTCTAGTGTGGAGAGTTGTTTTCCACTCTCCTTGAATAATGGAGAATAGCCACCCCACTCTCCTTGAATAACTATTTCCACTGGTGGAGAGGGGAGATTGAGTGTAAGGAGGCTGTAAAAATCCACATTTGGGACTTTTTGGGTGATGGCTCAGGGCTAGGTAAGCTCTTGAATTTCCACCTTGAACATTTTGCTTGTAGGTGGCCATTTATTAGCAACAAATGAAATTCAACCACTTCTGGAAAAAATAAAGTCATCATCAAATTAAATCCCTAATGCCTCAATTCAGCTGCCTTTAGCTGCTGGTCCTTGTGCCCCAACAGATTTCAGAGCTAGAGGCCCCTCTCCCCTGCCTTCTTTCTGCCAGCCTCAGGCTCCCCACCACCACCCCGCAGAAACCTCAGGTAACCCTTTTATGTCCCAAGGTTGCTACAGAGTTAGACCGCAGGGTCTGGTGATTCTTCCCGCATAAGCTTTAGATAATTCTTCCTCTCAGTGGAAAAACTAAAGGGAGAACTCTGCTTAGCCAAACACCTGCAAACCCAGCATGAAGCGGGAGATGGAGTCACATTTAGGGGGTGAACCTGGTAAAACTGGGGTTCCTGAGACCAGAAAGAACAGGAAAGAATTCTCTGTGTAGGACTCATCTGGCTCCCAAGATTTGACTTTTTGGCCTGAGGCCTGCCGACTAAAGGGCCAAGGGGCCGCACATGAAAGCAAGACAAAGCCCTGTTGCTCCCACTTGGCCCCACCATTTCTCACTGTCCTGTCTGTCAGTCCCTACTGAGGATCTTGGGGCTTTGGAAAAAGTCCTAGTCTCCCCCAAGAACTGGGTGGCTCTCCGGGGAGCGAGGGCTGGAAGCTGGGTACTCCTCATATTTCATTTCTTTTGTTGCTTCAGACACCTTGACCATTCAGGCAATCCCTTGCAGATAAAGGAGAGGAGGCTACAGGACAGCCACAGGGTTTAAGATTCAAGAAGCCAGGGAGATCCCGGAAGAGTTATGGATTGGGGACAAGAGATGCAGCAGGAGGGATGCGTGTTGATTTCTGCAGACCTTGGGGGCAACCGAGTGGGGCCAGGATGTTTCCTCACATGCCTGTGTGTGACGCTGTGTACCCACGTACGTATTGTTTCCACATTCATGTTCGATTCTAGAAAGGTACATGGATACAACGCGTCTGGGTATACGAAGTGTTTGCATGCTTATGTGTGCTGCTGGATAAACTTATGTCTTTCTGTAGTCACACATGATACGTGCATGATGCTTGCACTTAGCTTCCTATAAAACGTATATGGTAGTTGCTAATGTACCCGTATTTTTTTCGGGGTGAGTGCACGTTGGGGCCTCAAAACTCGCTGACTTTGGATTGGGTTTTATGGTCCTGCCAAGCAATACCGAGCTCCTGAGAGTGCAGAATGTTACCTTCCAGCATTGCGGAAGCAAGGCCGAGGAGAGGGGCTGGAGGGCTTCCCAGAAAGCCCCTTCACCTCCCACCCTAGGCCTGACTTTCCGCCTTGGTAACCTGAGGCAGGCTCCTCCCACATGCTCAGTGGGCCCAGCTCAGGCTCGAAGTTACGCATCCTGCATCCTACATCCTGCGAAGGCTGGGAGGGCCGGAGCTGGCGCCTGCCGCGGCGCACACTGCAGTCGAAGGTCGGGCTGCGGCGTTGCGCTAAACGCCGTGGGGAAAGAGAAGCTGGGCCTGGGGGAACAGGATTTCCTCACCTCTTGGGCGCGGCCGCTCCGGCCTGGCCACACAAGGCTCCCTTTGTGGAGGGGCCCTGCTTCTGCGCAGACCGAAGTCAGCGAACAATAGCGCAATTTTGCGGCCCGCCGGGCCCGGCTCTGCCGGCCACACCGCGGCGGCCGAAGGCGAGGAAACCGGGTGGCGCTTTTTTATAGTCACAAATATAAAATCGGGGCTTTCCCTCCCTTTTCGCTCGCCTCTTGCCTCAATGCCGATAGAAAGCAGATAAATTTATGAAGGGCAAGCTAAGAGAATAATTACAGGGTGAAGGCCGTTAAATTTTATTTCCAGTCCCAAAGGCAAAACCTGCGATTTTATTGCAAACATCTGGAAGGACCAAGGGATGGGCACGCTGCTGGTTTAAAATAAAAATAAAAGATTTTATTTCGTGAAAACAAAAAAACATCATTAAAGACCTTTCACCCCCACGGACTTTTATTTTTAAAAAGTGTGAGGCGGTGGTTGAATAGTTAACGACTTACGCGGGTCCCGCAGCTCTCTGCGACTTGAAGGAGCGACTGGAGGTGCGGTCTGCAAGAGTGGGCCCACGCCGCCTCCGCGGAACTGGCGTTGGGCGGGCGTTTCCAGAAATCCACTCCCTCTCCCCGTCTCACCACGCCCGAGGGTTCCAGATCAGTTATGCTGTCCCATTTCATGCTCCTGTGTTTTTTGTTTTGTTTTGTGTTGTGTTGTTTTGCTTTGTTTTGCTTTAGGGGCATCGATTTGGCAAAATACGTGAAAAGTGGAATCTTTGACCTCACATTCCCAGAAGATTCGATCACAGCAGTAATAAAATCTCAGGTCTGTCCGGCCCCAGGGTCGATGACCTTGCCTGCTCTTCTTAGTTGTAAAGTTTTAAGAACCCCTTCACTCTGAGGATAGGGAAACTGAGGCATGGGCCATTAATCGACTTGCCGAAGGTCACATAGTTTGGAGATGAACCGGACCTGGTCACTAGGCTTCAAGTTCGCCTTGCAGTCTATATGGTTTCTTCCCACCCCATAGACGCCTCATAATGTTTTATACCTACCTTGATGGGCGAATTCATTGTAATTCTCTCACCCCCACAGGGTGTCCTACCCACGTGTTTAAGGGCAGCCTAATATGTCCCGCTGGCCAACTATTTTTAACTTTGTTTTCAATTACTCACTCAAAACTCCGAAATCAAAGCCGGCTGGTGGTTCACCTTGGTATTGAGGCATTAGCAGTGGTGTTATTTAAGGTGCTATTCAGTGTGGGGTAATGGGACGAAAAGACAGATATGTGGAGGATGTGGGCGCTCCGTTTCTGGGAATGCCTATTTGTGTTTATGACTCTGATCTGTTGCCGCATGATTCTGCTCTTCCTTTGAAAAATCAAAATATCTGGACATGGTCAGTTGTAAGTGAACAGTTACTGTACTGCCTTTCTTTTTCTAACTTTTCCTCTTCCAAGACTAGGCCTGGACCTCCACTTCCCTGTAAGTCCCTGCAGGTAGCCTGTGAAACCCCAGGGCTCCTCAGACTTCCCAGGTACCCAATAACCATCACTTCCTTTTGGGGGGCTACAGGGAGTAAGTGGGAGGCAGACATCTTGCTTGGTCTTTGTCAACCAGTTTCAGGCCTAAAACAGCCCTGAAATTCAGTCATTTCAGGGTGGATCGCCTGTAGGATCCACTCAGGGTAAAAAGCTGGAGCCTGTAGCAGGGAAACCTAGGTAGTGCCTAGGGAATTCGCCTCATAAACTGGGTACCCCACCCCTACCCATAAAGGGTAAAAGAGAGATAAACTGGGATAATGAGGAGAGATTTTAAAAGCCCGTTGATGTAATCAGTAGAAGAAAAATTTGTATCACATTTCCAGGTTCTTACATGTAATCTCCCAAACCCTCCCTCAGCTGCACACTAGTGTACACCTAAGTACACATATTAAGCCATCCCACTCACTCTTTCTCCAGACTTTCCTCCCCATCAGCAGAGTCACCCACCAAGGAGTGCATGCTTCTGGTAAAAACCTTACATTAACTCCTATAGAGTCACGGGAGTTTTCACTGCTCCTCCCATTTACTTAGAGGAAACCCCTTATTTTCAAGACTGCTAAAACCTAGCCTGCTTTCATTTGGGTTTGATTGTTTTTAGTGGCCTAACCTACAATTCCAGGATATGTGTGTCTGTGGAATGGGGGTGGGAGCAGCCTATGTGCAATCTGAAGGAGGGGTGTGGGAACTCTACCGCTGACTACTGACTCTGCTGAGAGCACGCTTCGGGAGGATGCAGATGCATGCATGTTGAAGGCATTGCTTATTCCTCTTTGTATGCCTCTCAGATGCTGTGTCCTTGGACACACAGGAACAATCGGGCCTCTAGACCTGCAATTAGGTTCCTGGATAACCAAAAAGTCCTTCTTCTTTTTTTTTTTTTTTCTGTTTTTGAGACAGGTTCTCACTCTGTCATCCAGTCTGGAGTGTAGTGGCTGGATCTCAGCTCACTTCAGCCTGGACCTCCGGGCTCAGGTGATCCTCCCATGTCAACCTCCTAAGTAGCTGGGGCTACAGGCCCACACCACCACACCTGGCTAATTTTTGTATTTTTTGTAGAGATGGGGTTTCTCCATGTTACCCAGGCTAAGTCCTCCTTTTTGAGAAAATTTCATAGTCTCAGGGAGGGTGAGGCCTATGGTGTACCCGCTTCTCAGTCCAAACCAGGCCTGTGAGAGACTGTGAAAGGAAAAAGGCTGCCAGAGAGAGATGGGAAATACCGGCTATGGGGAGGAGAAAAGACCTGGGAAAGTCTAGAGGCCGGCCCCATTGCTACACCACCGAGCTTGGTAGCTGCAGGCTCCAGCCGCAGGCGGAAAACGCCGGGCGACACCAGAGTTGGGAGCTAAGAGAGAAGCGCCAGCCGTTGGGGAAGGAAACTGCGGGTTCCGGGCTGCCTTGTCTCCAGCTTCTCTGCTGAAGCCCGGTAGCAGTGAATGCGCGCTGACTTTCAGCGACGACTCCTGGAAGCAACGCCAAATGGTGACTGAAGTGGGAGATCCTGCGCCTCTCCATCCGGGCTCCCGAAGTCCTCTGGGCAGAGCGGCAGGAGACGGGGACCGGTACCCTGCTTCCATCTCCCTAGAGTGCATGTTCGTGCTCCCTGGGGACCTCCAAGCCTGAGACACAGGCTCCGGGGAGGTCAGGTTTGGCTGAATCACACTCACCCAGTGACTTTTCCATTGTTCTTTTTGCATTCACTGGGATGCTAGCTTCCCGACATCCTGGTTGGATCCTAATTTGAGGCGGGGGCGAAGGTGGGGGGCAAAAATAGCCTCTTGTCCGAAGAGGCCCAAGATGCATTCACAACACTGTGGTTGCCTTCAGCACCAGAGCACTTCCAACTGTAATAATAAAGACTAGATTTCCCTGCATCCCTCCGCAGTCCGGCAGAGAATTCGGCGTTTCAGAGGCCTGACAAGTCATCTTTTCTTGCCGCAAGGTGGGAGAGCTGATTCTCCCGGGCCTCGCGAAAACAACAACAAAAAATCTTAACAGTCTGTGGGCCCGCTAACCTAAACTTTCAGGTTTGGAGACTTCTCAGGGCCTGGCTGTCGCCACGACTGGACTGCTTGGCCTCTCAGTCTGTCCCCCGCCCCTGGGATCCAGCTCTTTCCGGCTTCTTTGCAAAAGGATAGAACCGTCTCGACCAGGGCGCTAGGACTGGAAGATCGGGCTGGGTCTAGGCCGCTGTCCGCGAAATCTGAGACGTTTTTCCAGCTTGGCTAGGACCGACTTCGCCGCGGGTTTGAGCTTTCTCTGCACTCGGGGTTCTCCTGCTGTCCTCGACCAGTGGCGTAACTTGGGAAGGGGTGTGGGAATTAAGAATGGCCAGGAGCGTTGGATTTTAAATTCCTTAGAAATCCATATTGAATGCAGTCCTTAGAGATTGAAAAAGGCGGGGGACGGCCAGCGGGGAGATCAGTTGGCCGGGAAAGCCAGGCTCTTGAGGTAACGGGATTTGCAGGGAATTTAGAAAAAACTCTTTCTCTTATGTTAAAGTTCCTAGTTGCTCTCGCCTGGCACCTCTCCATAGGTTCTCCGGAACAAGAGCCCGGAATAGGCGAAGCTCAGCACAGCGTTCGGGTCACAGGGAAAGAGTATTTATTTGCAGCGTGCGGGGCCCAGCTGGAATACGCCTGAGGAGTTCTCCCTAAACGCTGCGCTCCGCCGCCCGCTCCTTGCTCTCAAGGCGCCTGTGTCTCCTTCTCCACCAGGTAGAGCTGGAAGGAGGAAGCGGTCTTTGAATGTTCAGTTACAAGACCCTGGTTAGTAACAGGGCTTTTGGTTTGTTTGTTTGTTTCCTTTTGCCTTACCCAGATTTGCTTAGAAAACGTTCAATAGGAACATTAAAAACCTGTGCGGCGAAATCCAGGAGGAACCAGCATATTCTAAAGCACCTGGGGCTGATGCGAGATTATCATAATCGTTTTCTGGCGTTTTGGACAGGTTAACATTTTGCCAGAGTCCCCAAATTCCAGATCTGCAACTAAAGTGACTCTGGGCTTGCAGCGTCTACGAGACCCAGCAGATCTGGAAGAAAAACATATGGATTTGGGATTTGCAGGAGTTTGTAAAGGCGCAGATCAGACCCGGACTTTCAACTGTCCTACCTCTCTCTTGGAGTAACCCATGGGGAAACCGGGAAGCCAGGGGTTAAAGTCGGCCCAGGAGCATCCAGGGGACTACCGGCGCGCCGCCTTGGCCCGGGCCTCAGTCTCTCCCTTCCTCTCATTGGTTCGCGCTCTCGGGGTTTCTCTTGTTCCCTCCTCGCTATTGGTTGGGGGCTGGCTTTTTTCCCCCTCAGTCTTTTTCTTCCTCCCCCTCCCTCTCCCTCACCCCTCGGACAGGAGCGCACCGCCTGCCCCCTGTTCCTCGGGAAGGGAGGAATTCAGCGGAAAAAAAAGTTTCCCAGAAGTTTGGATCAGAGGGAGGACGGGAAGGCAGAGAGGAAGAGAGAGAGGGAGGAGAGAAAAAGAGAGGGAGGGGGGAGAGAGAGAGAGAGGAGAGAGAGAGAATAATAATAATAACAAAAACAAGATGAAGTTCAGGGGACACAGCCTGTGAGCGCCTGCCCCGGTGGGTGGGAAGCAGGACTCGGGCGCTCATGCAGCTAGCGGGCGGCGCTCGGGGCGCTAGTTCCTAGCAGCTGGGCCAGCGTAGGGGCGCAGGTCCGATCCGGCAGCGAAGGGCGGAGGAGGACGCAGGGGGAGGGTGCAGAGACCCGTGAGCCGCCGCCTCAGCCTCGTCCGCCGCGCCTCTGCCTCTCCCGGGCCGGGCCCGGTGGGCGCTCCGAGCTTCAGGGCGCCGGCTGCTCCCTCGGTAACGGGGGCGAGCGGAGGCAGGGGTGTGGGCGGCTAAAATGAGTGAAAGGAGAAGATCTGCAGTCGCCCTGAGCTCGCGAGCACATGCCTTCTCCGTTGAAGCCTTGATCGGCTCAAATAAAAAACGGAAACTGCGAGACTGGGAGGAGAAGGGGCTGGACCTGTCCATGGAGGCGCTGAGCCCCGCGGGCCCACTCGGAGACACGGAGGACGCGGCGGCACACGGCCTGGAGCCTCACCCGGGTGAGTGCGTCGCAGCCGACCGCGGGAGGCGGGCGGAGAGGGTACGCCGAAGGGCCAGTCGCCAGTCGCCGGTGAGGAGCTAGGCCCTGCCGTTGACGCCCTGCCGTGACCCAATATAAGTTTCTTTTTCTTCGCGCAAATGCCCTGAGCCTCCCTAAATTTACCGGAACCAATTTTTGGGGCTGAACTGAGCCTTGCATTTTGGTCGCCAACCTAAGCAAGGAGTCCTCTTTGTTTGCATTTCCTTCTTTTGGGAGCAGAGCGCAGCTTTCTGGGTGTCCGTGGGTGAAGGGGCTGCCGGTCCCTGGGATTGGGAGGGGCGCGGGCCGAAGGCAACGGCGGGAGCCGAGATCTGGGACTAGCTTCTGAGAACTCGGGAGGACTGGCGCGGCGTTCTTCAATCCAATACCTCAGTCTCGGGGGAATGACCAGTTTGTCTCATTTAGCTTTCAACCTCGTCCTTGCCCTTCTCCCACCAACTTTTCGATGGTGGAACATAATTATATTTCTACTCCTTTGGCGTTTACGGAAACAAGAATGGGTATTAGACTTCCTACTCCCTGGGTCACTCTTCAGGGCCCACATCTCTGTGTATTTAGGGTGTGGGTACGGTTGATTTGTGTCTCAGATCCTACAGTAACCCATGTATATTATGTGCACGGAACATGAAAAAAGCAGGGCGGATGTCATGTCTGTATTTTAACAGAACCCTAGGAGGGGAGAAGCCAACTTTAACGTTTTGCGTTAAGTGCCAAGATTTCAACTGTGCAAAAACAGCCCGGGGGAACAGCTGTTGTCGGAAGAATCTTGAGTGTGCGCGCGCACGCACACACACACACACACACACAACGCTCGCAACTTGGTTTAGCGGTTTCAGAAGCTTTCCAGCTCGGACTTCTAAAACCATACTGGAAGGTGCTCCTGCTGAACAGCCAGAGCTGGGGAGTAGACCCCGCTTCGCACGCTGGCAAGCCTGGGGAGGGGGCAGAGGCCTGCACTGGGATAGAGATGGCCTGGGGCTGAGGAACTTGGGGATCCCAACCGCAAAGCTGTCCAACTCAGAGGAGGGACAGCTGTCGCTTACATTTTCTCTTTAGGCAGTGACAGTTCAATTTCCATGCTCCCGAGGCTAATAATAATGCGATTAGCGGGTGACCTGCAGAGATAGAGTTTTATGAATTCTCCGTGTTTTTGTGGCCCGTTACGGTATTTGAGTTTAGTGCTGGGGAATTATTTTTATTAGTCGATGAAAAGAAAATTAAAAGGAGATTTATTTCGACCGTCCAAGCATTTTCCTGTATTTGAATGCAAGTGCTTGTCCACGCGGACCCCTGCGTGGGCATTCCAGAAAGGGACCCAGGGCTAATGTGTGTTTCCCTTCCCTGGCCAGACCCTATTTCCTCACCTCATTTATCTATTGTCAAAATCTCGCGTGGGCCTTCATACAGTTAGAAGTTCTTGCAGGGGTTATGACACCTTAGAATTTGTAAGTTTCTTTTATTTTCCCCACGGCGGAAAAAACAGAGGTTGTTTAGCTGCGCGTGGCAGACGTCCTGTCCCCGGGAAATTTTCTCTTGGGAGGCCCCAGTTCGCACGGAGCCCGTCTAGGGCCTTATGTTCAAAAGGGGTAATACATGGGGTCATAATTAGAGACTCAGATCAGAGTTTGCTCTTTCTGCCGTTCTCCTCAGCCTGAGCTCCATTCAGGAGGCGGAAGAGAGAAAAGTTAGGGAATGAGGCAAAAAGAGACCATTCCAGAGCGTGAACGTGGGGAGCTGCGCTCCCGAATTCTATTTACTCTCTCCCGCGGGATGGGGGTGGGGTGGAAGCTCTAACAGAACTAACTTTATGTAACAGAGTTCGGGTGGTCATTTCCCATTACATTATCTTTTTTTTTTTTTTTTTTTTTTTTTTTAAAGAAAAAGATGGGTATTTGGATTACAGAAAACGAAATATATTTGTGGGGCAAGGGTCTAGGAGGAAGAAGCTGAAAGCCCAGCACTCTCTGGCTTTCTGCAGAGCTGGGCTGCAGGCCGGGCCTAGCCTTTTAGGGGGCCGGGGGAATCCTTAAGTTGGAGCCCCCGCAATGGCTAAGACTTTCTTAACGATTTGCTGATAGGATGAGAAAAGATCTTTTAGTAAAAAGGGCACCTTGGCGTGGAGACGCAGTGGTTCAGGGAGCAGAAGGGGTGGCGCTGTGGGCTCCAGACTCAGGCAGTAGCGAAAGGCGCGACCGCGGCTGGAGTTCTTTTTAGGCCTTTATTTTGCTGTAATGTAGCACCCTAACGAACACACACAGGGACACATTTAAAGATCTGTGTATGGAGGAGGAGCGCAGACGACCCTATTGTGCCCAGGGCAGCGTCTCTTCCCGGGTGAGCGTCATTATGTTTCAACTCTCTTCTCTTTCTTAGGGCCAAGAAGCCGCTGTGTGGCTCTCCCGCCCTAGGCCGATAACAAACCCGGAATAGGAAAAGAACAACAAATTGTTTTGGGGGAAGAATTAAACACTCACACACACGCACACGTTCATGCCTAGAGTATTCTCACCATCTCTCATGACACGGTTTTTTAGTCCGCTCTGCCGGGGCCTCAAAATTCTGCGATCTTTAGACAACCTTAGGGTCAGATTTTAATGTTTAACTTTCATTCAAAATGCGGCCTTTTCATTCAAAAACGCGGCCTTTTGCTTTCTCACAGCCCATTTTTCTTTCCGCGTCTGGACAGAGCTGGCTTTAGTTGGCGCCCAAGCACCGGCAGCCTGGGGCACCAACCTGCAGCAACGCGGGATCCGTCCGGCCTGCGCGTTGTATGCACTCACTCCACAGAGGAAGCTATGTATTTCGAAAGTGTTTCAAAAATTCCACCGAGCCTGGTGGCCCCGAAAAACCCCAAGGCCCGCCAGACTTTGGAGAAGGGAGTGTGAGGTACCCTCACTGTCATACCTACGCCGGCACTCGTCTTTTGGAGAAGCCGCTAGGAGTGCCTCAAGACCAGTCTCGGAGGGGCCTGGCTCTCGAGCCTGCTCGTCCCCGCCCTCTCCCAGAGCAACAGAGGAACTTTAGAGCTAGGATCGGCTGGAACAGCTGCTCTGGCTGCGGCCTTGCAAGTATATTTCAGGCGCTCGGCGGCGCCATCTGCGCTCGAACCTCAGCCCCGGCTCCACCCGGAGTCCTCAGCTAGGGCTTGGGCCTTTCCCGCCAAAATCTGCTGAGTGCGGCCGAAGCCGGGTCTCCCGCGGAGCGAAATAATTCAAACCTTCTGTGGAAGGATTTCCTCCTCCAGAGACTTTGGGCCGGGCCACGCAGCCGCTGCGCTCCAGAGGCCTGGGGAGGTGGTGGCGCGCGCGGGTGGGCACCTAGACAGGCACACCCAAGAATACGCAGGCAGATTGACACTCCGCGTACACGTGCACACGTGGCAGGTCTCGCATTCTCGAACGCACCCGACAGCTCAACTCTTAGTGAAATGAGACAGGAAGAGCCCGTGCAGTAAGTGTGGCCGCACCAGGGCACTTTTTTCTTTGGTGTTATCTAGATCAAGTGGTCACATGAATTAATCTGCCAGTTTATGGTTTGTTTGCTCAAAATAAAACTCGGAGATTTTAATTCTGACATCACCTCTCTACCCACCTCCAACCCCCAATAGGGAAACAGGGTGAACACGGAGGAAGTGACTCTTCACTGACGTTTAAGTAACAAATAAAAAGGGATGAGTTCAAGCCAGCGGGGGAGAATGTGTGTGTGTTTGCGCGGGGCAAGCGCCAGCCAGGGCACAGACCAGGCCGGAGCTCGGACCGCAAGGACAGGGTGTTCCGCGAACGCGTAGAGTGAGATGCCGGAGGGTCTGCTGGGGTAGAGTCCAGGGATAAGGAACCTTGGTTCGTCTCTGCTGTGCACGCCCCTGCAGTGCTGCTGGCCTGGAGGTTCGTGGCTTCGAGGAGTCAAGGGTGAGGCCTGGTGGACCTACGCAAGGCACTCGCTTGTCAGGTTAAAACGGTCTTCCGCGGAGGTCACCCTTTTGGTAAGTGACCTTGTGTGAAGGGAAGCGAGAGGGAGATAAGGCCCGAATTTGTCATGGGCCAGTGAGGATTATTGTTCGCTGAGAGGATGACCGCCAAGGGCCTTTTTCTGCGCACTGATCTGATCTTACTAAATTAGAAGCCCTTTGGGTGCGCGGGGCTGGGTTCCCCGGCAGCTGAGATGGTTATGAAGACATTCTAGGTAAAACTCCGGCTCCTGCGCGGTGGCACAATACAAACCAGTAGGCAAAGGGAAGTAATTGTAACCTGTTCCCACCCAAAGAAGTGACCAGGGCAAATTGCACGAGGGCAATGGGAAGTTCAGTGAATGGGAAAACCCAGATGCAGAGTTAGGACTGTGATGGGGAGGAAGGTAAAATGGGCTGTGGTTTGCATCTCCAAAGGTCCCTTCCCACCCTAGGTTCCCGTGCTTCGGAAGCCAGTAATGATAGACCCAGGGATCACAAGCGGGTGTGCGGGTCTCTCCCTTTGCTGCCACGAAGTGCAGGGCGACCTCTCACCCGCCTCTGGCGTCCACCTCTGCACCTCAGAGACCCGCACAAACCTCATGGGCAGCGAAGGCTTTCCAGGCAACTTCACACACAGTCTACGGGCGCTGCAATTCTGAATTCAGATCTTCTACTCCCAACTCAACGTTATTTCTTACTGAGCACTATATTTGGGCTCTAAGCTTGCCACTTTGGGTATCTTGATTTGTATAGGTGAAATTCCCAGAAGGAAAGTTTCATGGGGGCAACCTTCATGCAGGGAGGAAGGGAGAATTAAATTTCTTAAGCAGGAATTCAGACTGAAATGATGGTGACACAAATTGTCTGACATTTTTCTGACACCTCCCATACCAATGACTTCAAATGGTATAAAAATCTTTTAATTATGAAAGAAAATTTGTTTAAAATAGCTTTTAATATAGACAGCATGTGAGGAGTGAGTGAAGAATGGCATGCAATGCCTAAACTGGGGACCAAAACTAAAAATACTGGATATTGTGGTTTGTGTTCTCCATTTATCTGTATACTGTTCTTCATGAGTGTAAACATGGAAACGAGTCCCTCGTCATTAACGCTCATATTAGGCCACAAGGAGAAAGGGACAAATACATTTTGGCTTAGAAGGCCTAAACATTGTGTTCATCCAGTCCTCTCTTAGGGCACTCAATGCTATTATTGAGTGAAATATTTCAGGTCCATCGCAATCATTCTATTGCCAAAAAAATTTACAAGATGAGAGGACCGCTTTGAGATCCTGATTATAGACTCTGGCAGAACTTTATTTCTCACACCCGGGAGAAAAACAATTACCTCTTAAATCTGTGAATTCCTTCTCAGGGTGTCTATAGTTTTTTGTTTTGTTTGTTTTTTGTTTTTTAAAGCAAGGTCAAACTGTGCAAATTCCACAGGGATAAAGGGCAGATTGCCATGCTATATACCTTTCTCCTTTCTGGAAACAGGACTCCATTCGGTTATTATTCTGGGAGCGTAGCTGGTTATTGCTTTCATACTCTCAAAAGATAAAGTTGTTCAATAGGAGAAAATATTTAAATGATTTTCCCATCTGAGATTTATGTTTTGACCTTTTGAGATACTTTTCACAAAAGGGAAAACTAAGGAACTGGTGGAATGTGGAATCTCTTTTCCTTACTCTTTCTCATCCGTGTAGTTTATTTTTGCTTCGCTTTTCCTGGTTTCTAGTGAGTCTGGAATTTTATATGTGCATGACTGAGATACTCAGGGGTCTGGACTGGGAACAGCAATTAGCAAATTTATAAATTAGGGTCCTGTTTACACTTCTTGGGGGAAGGATAATCATTAGTTAATTTAAGTGAGGCCCTTGCTCTAAGTGTCAGAGGTGGAAAATGTGATTTGGTAGGGAGGACCCGCTGTGAAATGGGAAAAGGGGAATTCAAGCAACTGGTGAGGACCAATCAACATTTCTTCAGTGCCATTAATGGCTTCACTTTTAGGCAGGATGTCTTGCTGACTGCAAAACTGGTGATGAACTTTTGATACCAGAAGTGAAAACAGGCCTTGCAAATGACTACTTTTCATTTTATACTTTAAATATTAGCTAGAGTTTTATATATTTTATGGATAAGTGTATAAAACATATGTTCACAAATGTATGTGTTTATACACAAACTTATGTGTGTGAACACCATAATATCACCAGAACACTATATCCACATCAAAATGTCAGTTCTGAATTGGATGTAGATAAAATTTGGGACAAGAAACTGCCATTGTGTGTGTGTGTGTGTGTGGCCAGTTTAACAAATTGGGAATGTATAAAATTTGGGAGGCCAAAAGTTTTGTCACCCCTAGGTATCATGGGACGATTCTAGAGCATCCCAGTTTTGAAACTTCCAGGTAATGGGCATTGTCATTTAACTTGTAAATAAACTGATGACTGTGACCAAAGTCAGAAGTACCAGTCAAGGCCAGGCGTAATCCCAGCATTTCGGGAGGCCAAGGCGGGTGGATCACGAGGTCAGGAGTTCAAGACCAGCCTGGCCAAGATGGTGAAACCCTGTTTCTACTAAAAACACAAATATTAGCTGGGTGTGGTGGTGGGGGCCTGTAATCCCAGCTATTCGGGAGTCTGAGGCAGGAGAATCGCTTGAACCAGGATGCTGAGGTTGCAATGAGCCGAGATCGTGCCACTGCACTCCAGCCTGGGCGACAGAGCAAGACTCTGTCTCAAAAAAGAAGGAAAAAAAAAAAAAAAGTACCAGTCAAAATGCCAGAAATTGAGACTGTACAGATACTATTTAAAAGAACAGGGAGAGTGGAATTTTTGTAACTAAATTTAATTTTGTAATTTGTATTAATTTTGGATGGGCAGAATGGTGCTTTTTATTCTAAAAAGTAGTTTCATGTTCTTCCATGTAGAAAGCAAACGGAATAACTAAGAAATCTTAATAATAAAAATGGCTTATAGAAATAACTAGAGAAACATCGTGATTTGGGGAAATTAATTTAAGAACATAAAGAATGTATGTAAAAGCGTCCTCTTATTTGTCGTCGTATATTTTCTACAATATAGTTGCCAAGGCTCAAATGAGCTGACAGTTTCCAAAATGTTGCCATACACTTTAGAGGATTAAAAAACAAAAACACAAACCACCCACTACAGATGGCGAGTAGAGTTCCCTTGGAAAGGGAACATTAGAGATTTAGGTATTTATTATAGACCTAGCTCGGAGCCTTGAAGTTTTTTTTAGCTCCTAGTTCTCAACTGGATGAACCGATTTTCCTAATCCCCTCACCGCTGCGTTCTCTTTTACTGTCCCACACCCGGGGACGTGTAGTGTAAGCTCCGGATAGGGGTCCGGGAAGCAGTTAACCCCCTTACTTGCCACTCACTTCCCCTCCCCCAATTTTCCTCCACGCACGATGAAAACGTCCAGTTCTTCCCCCTCTCCAAGAATTTCAGATTCCGTTTCGCCCCAGAAGGAGCTGGGATTGCATCTCTTCCCGTCAACCCATCTCTGGGAAAACAGAGCAGTTTCGGTGACCTTCACAAGTCAGAATTGGGCCGTGGCCGCGTCTGCCGGTCCTCGGCCCCTCGGCCGGGCCTTGGAGGCGCCGCGGGGCTGGAACGGCGGCCGGGTCAGGCGCGGCTGGGCTGCACCGCCTCAGTGTGCCGGCCCGAGTTCCTGTTCTCGCGCCCGGGGCTCCGCGCTGGCCCAGCCGCCTCGCCTCGCCTCGCCTGGCCTCGCCGCGCCGCGTGCGCCCCGGGTTATCGCGGGGCCTTGGAAACCCGGGACCCGAAACCCTGAGGGATGGCCGCTGTTCTGAGCTCTATTTATATTGGAGAAATGTGGGGACCCTGGGCTAACCAGGAAGGCCCTGGTGAAAGACACCCACCCCCCCCCCAACAAACAAAACAAAACAAAACAAAAACAAATCAGGAACCCGCCAACGGCAAACCAGAAATGCAAATGGAACCCAAGGGTCTTACACCTCACGCCCTGAGGGGAGTTCGAGCTTTTGCTTTCATCAGGCAGAACAAATTTCCCAGGAATCAAACTGACTTCAAACATTAGCAATTAGAAACCAAGAATCCGCTGGCTTGAAGAACTTTTAATCCCTAACCATTTCCAAATGGGTAAATCTAGGGTCAGTATATATCGTAGCTCGTCTGTTAAAAAGGAAAGTCATCCTGTGAGATCGTGACATGGAGGATCCCTGGGTGCCTAAGAGACAGGGATGCTCACGCCCAGAAAGCGGGCATTGCCCACGGGGACAAAGAAAATCAAATGATTGTCGTTCACGCTGCTCTTGGGGATTAAAAAACGATGAATTCATTCTTTTATTAAAAAAAAGAAAAAGAAAAAGAAACCAACCAAGTGTAAAAGCAGAGTGAGAAGTGACTACTAGTAGCTGAAGTAACTGCGTTCTTTTAAGAAGCCGGCGGGAATGGCTTCCCTTTGAAGCGAAGTCCTGTCCCGATGCATCCTTGCTCCAAAGCTTTAATCTCTCCAGGATACAGGGCTCAGAATTGTAAACCTAGGGGCTAGGTGCCTTGGGTGTTTTAGTGCTTCCACTCTTGCTCCTGAAAAATAAATAACTGAATTTCGCAGTGGGGAGGGGCAAACATTTGAGCCAACAAGTGATTGTGAACACAGCGGTGTCTTCCCTGGGTTCAGAAAAGTTTTCTCAGTTTAAAAACTTAATTAATAATTTGATTTTTTTGGCATCAAAGGGTGGGAGGGGCTATACCTATGCGCTATTTAGAAAGAAGGATTTAGTTAGAAAATTACAGGTATAAACAAACTTACAGAGAAATACTGAATTGTAAAATATATCAGAAACTTTGCTTACTTATGTGGATATGTATGTCTTCACTTTCCTGCAAAGCTTTCAACACAGACCCTCATGTTCTGTATTATATCCATGTTTTTATGGTAGAAAGAGGGCTGGAGGAGCTTCAGTTAGGAGTCCTAGATTCTAGCGCTAGTTTTGCAATTGATGTTGGAACCAGGGATATTTGATTTAAAACCAGACATATTAATGTTGAAAAAAAGTTTCATAATTGTTTTATAGCCACTGATGAGGCCTCAGTGCCTCATTTGTGAAATGAGGGAGATGAGGCTCAAATGACAGGTGAGGCCCCTTTAGCTACAAGATTCTGTGATCCTAACTTTGGTTTTGTTTTTTGAAATATTAACATTTTCTCCTAAAGTACTTTGGTCATCACTTGACCCATCCTTACTTTGTTGGAACGAAGGAGTTTCACTGCAGTTGTAGAAATTAACAGCAATAGCAACACAAGGCCAAAAAATTAAAAAAAGAGAGATTTTTAGAGCTAGAATTGAAAGCTTTGGTAAAGTTCTTAAAAAAGTTTTTGTATTAATATCACATGTTCAGCAGTCCTGCATCAGTGATTTCCAGTCCTTGTGTATGATGTAACCTATTGTTGCTTGCGTGAATGCTGTTGAAAGGGTTCTACGGCATTAGCGAATTTAAAGGAAATGTAAGTTATTTATGCTTTGAACATTTTCTGTGCCATTCCCAGAAATAACTGGAAAAACTCTGGATTTGAAAAATGAGGGTTGAAAAAAGCAACTTCATCACTGGTGAGTTGAATTGGTGGGCTAATAAAAATCAGTTGCCCCCTCATTACTATTTGAGCCTGATGGAAAGCACTAGCAACTATTTTCCATGTCTAGTCTGCTAAGCCGAGATCTTGATCTGGCAGAGATGTGAGAAGGCTAAAAGGATGACTTAGTAACAGGCAAAACGCTTGTCAACAAGATAGATCAGAAGACAGCTTAGCATTCAAGGCCTCTATTCATAGCTGCTGAACTTGAGGGCAGGGTCAGATGCAAAACTGTGCCCAGCACACACCTAGGAGGGTTTCTTGTGTTTCTATCTGTAGGGCTTTATTTCCTTACAGACTTCTGCAGGTGGGTTCAAACTCCAGTGATGGCTCCTCACCCTCATCTGATGTCTGCATTCTGCGCAGCCCCTGTAGGCCAACGACCTTGTCTTCATTGTTTTTGTATCTCCAGAACCAAGGACAAATGGCTGTTACATAGGAAGCACTTAATAAATAATAAAACTGTAATAATGATAACATGATAAGAACAATGATAACAAACAGCAACATTTATTAAATAGGCACTCTGTGCCAGCCCCTGTGCTATGTATATGTGCATATATATGTGTATATAACAATTATATGTATATCAAAACACTCACAAAATACTGTATCTTATTATCATTTCTACTTGGTGCAATGAATGAATGAATTACACAGTGTAGTGTAAGATCAGATTCTTGGGGTCAGACTGCATGTGTCTGAGCCCTGGTTTTAACGCTTGCTAGTTGTATGACCTTGGGCAAGTTAGTTAATCACCCTCAACCCTAGTTTCTGCATCTATGAAATTGGAATAATAAATGTGTTCACTAAAGGATTACTTGAGAATTACATGAGATGGTTCACATATAGGAACCAAAGATTTAGCATAGTGCCTATTATTCCTATCAATTGAATTGACAGCGATTACTCACCTTAGTGAGCAACTTGGATAAGAAATTGTTGCAAATTGTAATCTATAGCAGCCATTCCCCCTCTCCCCCATTCTTTTGCTTTAAATGGAATGTTTGGGACTTGAAGTGGAATCCCCACTTTGTTTATAGCCTATGGCTAGAAACAGTACAGAATTTGAGTACCTGTGGCTAATAAAGACGAAAGGAATTTTGACAGCTGTTGCTATTGAAGGTTCCACTGAGGCAAAATGCCAACCTGAGTGAGCATCTGGGGCAGGGGTGGGGAGTAGCTGACTGGCATACAGTAGGAAGAGGGGGTGAGCAGAAGCGGGGCTGAGGAGACTCAGCCTTACCAACTTCCTTAGGAATTCTGCTCTGAGAAGACAGGAGGGCCTTTCTGAATGCAGGGAGGTGGAATAACACAAGCATGTTACTCTTTGGTTAGCTTTTGATATTTCTTCCCAGAGCTCAGAAATCCCTAAAAAACTAGACTTTACCTGATAGGAAATAGGAGCATTCATTCTTTGTTTGCAAAGCCATATTCCAATGTACCCCCCCTCCCCCGATTGAGAAAAAATGAGCCAGTTGCACCAGTTAGTTGAAGCTGCAATAAAGGATTAGTAGGTGTTGCTTGGCTGAATTAAAACAACAACAACAACAACAACAACAACAAAAAGAATAAAAGAAGAAAGAGACTAAATTAAAAGAAAGCCTATAACTGAGCTGAATGTCAGGGAAGAGGAAATTGGGAAGTCTTTTTTTAGAGAAACAACAGAAACCTCAGCTCTGATTTGCCTGGTTTAGGACTGGACAACCTACATTTGGCAGCCCTGGTTTGCCCAGTTTTCTTCCTTCTGTAAAACAGAAGCCTGGATTTGATAATTTACTAATTTTTAAAAAATTTTTGTTTCACCCTAGACTTTGTTTATATTATTTCCTGGCAACAGAGGGAGAAAGTGGCTTCCCTAGGAAAGAGGAACAGAGAAGAGATCCTCTCCTCAGTCTCCTTCAAGAAGCAGCCCAGGGCCCTTAAGAAGAAGTGCTGAGGTCCATCCAGAGGAAAAGGGAGCTGCCCTTTCCTTCTGGAATCCAGGTCTCAGTGTTCAAATTAGACTCTGCCCTATGTTTTATCTCCAAGACAGATGTTCCTATACTTTTCCAATTTTCCAAGCATTATCTTTGCTCAGTGTCCACAACTCTAACCAGCAGTAGCTTTCATGAATTGAGAGCACACTCTGTACCAGGTACTGTGTGGATGGTTTTATTCACATTCTTTCATTGCATCTACCCAATAGGTCTCGAGGAAGATAATTCTTTCCCCATTTTACAAATGAGGAAATGAAGGCTCAACGGATTAAATAGCTTACCCACCGTTGCACAGTTCCAGTATACTTTAAGTGACCCAGCCAGAATTTAAACTCAGCCATGTGTGGCTCCAGAGTAATATCCTTAACCACTAGATTATATTGCCTGTCCTGTAGATGACTCTTAAGAGCTCTAGGGAGAATATTGAACCTTTGTAGGTGGAAATTTATGTTTGCTGCTCACGTTGTCACCAAAACAGAAATTGTTAAATTGTGAATGAGAGAGAGGTTATTTATAGTTTCCAGGTCTTTTCCTTCCTTGCTTGTCATTATTAGTTTTTCTGCTCCTAAGGTGACTTTTCCATACCTGCTAGTAGAGGTCTCTTTGTGGCAGTGATATAGGGTTGATTTTGTGGCAGTGATATAGGGTTGATTTTGTGGCAGTGATATAGGGTTGATTTTCTAAACCGTGGTCTTTGGAATGGTGCACGTGCAGCCTTCCCAACATGACCTGCGTTTCTTTGACTTTAATGCACAAAAATCTCAGTGTCTGAAGTATAGTGATTACATATTGAATTTTATCTAAAACCTCTCCATCCTAAATCTCCTCACGCAGTGAAATTTGGGGGAAACTTTAACTGTTCTGTTTTACCCATTCCCTTCTCCATTCACAACGGGATGGATGGAATCTTATTGGTAATTGATTCAAAATGGAACAGCTTAGAAACATATCAGTTGCAATGACGGGCAATTCGTGCATTTCTAAGTACTGTTGATTTTTTTCAAACTCAGTAATCACAGCTGAAATCCCTTTGCCATGGATTGAATTTACAAAGGAAGAGATTCTGATTTCCACAGTGGCTTCTTTTTAATGCCTTCGGATTAGGAAACTGCCTTGAGGACCCACGGCAAGTACACCCGCTGTTAGGGTAGAGGTTTTAACTTTAACCTCTGAGTGACTGCTCTGATTCATTTATTTTGTAACAGCTCTATTTAGAGTAGCCTTGTTTGGTATGGTACTCAGTTATTTGCAGAAGTCTCTCATCTCAACGAACACTTACACCCTGTGCTCCATTCCTTTTCTAATGCTGTAAGTGGATGAGATGCCAGCAGTGAGTTTCAGAGAACTCAACAACAGGTTTCACGCTTTTCTGGCGCACCTGTTCACTGTCTTTCCATCACTTTTTCTCCACTCCGAGTAACCTTCCTCTCTTAGGAAGTCTGATGTCTCCAACAGGGATTTGAAGAAAATCCAGCCCCCTGCCCCTGTTTTGGTGCGTGGATTTTAGCATTAATGTGTTTCTTGGCTCTTTAGTTGTACAGTCTGTCATATTCCTGTCTGTTGTGGCCAGTGATTAAAAAAATGGCTTTTAGAAGCGAAAAAGAGAAAGATGTAAAATCCATCTCTGTTTTAAAGCTTTGCTTTCTCCTATTGCCAGCACCACTCTATGCAGGCAACTGATTGATGGGATTTGATACGCTCTTGCAGCAACAGAAGCATATGAATCTCTGGGTCCATTTCCTTTCCCAAGGAACCCATAGAGAGCCAAATTCTTGAAATATAGAGTGTGGCAGAGGATGAGATGAACACTGCAATCTTGGGTGATTTACTGGATCTCATCCATAAGATCTATCACATTAGAAATGTAGATTCTGCAAGGTATGCAACTAGCCAGGCCTTGGTCATTTCATTTTGCCTGCAGTGTTCAGAGCACTAGTTGCATGACCAACATTAATCCTGGGAACATTAGATCCCATCTGGTACAACTGTGCATTACCCAGATTAGACTGTGACAACACAGAGATTTAAGGCATCTCTGTGATATTCTGACTGGGTGGTAGGTACTGCAGGAGGTGCTTCCTAAAGACACAGGCCAATTTGATGGCTGTAGGGGTGAGCAGAGAATAAGCCAAGCCTCAGCCAGTGTGTATGAGAGTGTGTGTGTATGTGTGTAGGGGAGTGTTGGGGGCGGTGCTGAGGGATGTTATGGAGAACTGGGTGTAACAATTCCCTAGCCTGCGTGGGTGAATTGGTTCCGGATGTTAACATTTTTTCTTTGGGGATTGACTACATTCTTCTTTTTCTTTGCCTGTCTGTTTTCCTGCCCAAATTGTTAGGCTTCCACAGCTGTGTGGCTCATTGCTGGTCAGTGCTGAGAATGAAAAATTTGCTTTATTATAAGGGCAGTTTTTGGGCATGTATATAGGTTTAGACTTTTGAGGGATTTTTTATTCAGCACCTTTTCTGAATTCTGAGGGCTTTTTTTTTGTCCATCATCTTGTCAGCTGACTACTAACCCTGTAGTGTATTGGATGGCCTCTGTTGGGAGATGAACGTGAGTGTGAGTATGAAAGCATGAAAGCAGACAGCCTTCATATACTAGAAGCAGAGAAAGCTGGTTGGTATGGGAAACTAAGACAGTAGATAGAGGCCAAAGAAGTAGCACTGAACTGCAGGGAAGAGTCAGGGAGACCTGATTTGAGCAACTCTTCTGGCTGTGACTTTGAACACATGACCTGGGCACACTGTACCTCAGCTGCGTACATGTCAAATGAGGGCAATAATATTGCTGCAGAGTTCTTGTGAGAATTAAGTGACATAACAAATCTAAGGTGCTTAGCATAGTACTTGGTACATACATCATGTCAATTAACATTTGTATCAAATTACCCTTTTCCATCTTAGAAAATTCCTGTCATATTTGGTGCAAAATTAGGGAATGCTCAATATTATCATCTGTCTACCTTGCTCATAATTACACTTTTCATACATTGAGACAACTCAGACACTCTTTAGTGTTTTTATGAGAAACCATTTGACTGGGCGCGGTAGCTCACGCCTGTAATCCCAGCACTTTGGGAGGCCAAGGCAGGTGGATCACCTGAGGTCAGGAGTTCAAGACCAGCCTGGCCAACATGGTGAAACCCCATCTCTACTAAAAATACAAAAATTAGCTGGGCACGGTGGTGGGCACCTGTAATCCCAGCTACTTGGAAGGCTGAGGGCAGGAGAATCACTTGAACCTGGGAGGCAGAGGTTGCAATGAGCTGAGATTGCGCCACTGCACTCTAGCCTGGGTGACAAGAGTAAGACTCCATCTACCAAAAAAAAAAAAAAAAAAAAAAAAAAGAAAGAAAAGAAAGGAAAAGAAACTATTTGGAGAGTGTTGGCACAAGACAGTCCGTGGTCCCAAATTACCAAACTACCCTCCTTGCCTACTTTCTACTGCTGTCCTAATCACAGCTCCTCTCCACACAGCTTTTTCTCCTCCTCCATGCCATTATTGCTGCTGTCTGGAGCACCGTTCCTCCTGCTTTTTCCCATACATTTCTTTCTAAAGAAAGCTTATTCTACTTTCAAGATCTATCTTGACACTAAATATGACAGGAGTATTCTAAGATGGAAAAGGGCAATTTGATATAAGTGTTAATTGACATGATGTATAACTCCAAACATGTAATGGCTTCAGAACATTACGTATGTCCATGCAGAGCTCATATGTTTGGATATGCTGTAATGGAGGAAAGTCTTTGGATTCACCAATTTTACCTTTAACTTGGAGTTGGCTAAAGGGAGCTCTTCTTTTAGGGATGTCTTTTTGGTTTCCTCTCAAAATGGCGCCAGGGTGCTTCTGTGGTTTTGTGGTCACAAAAGAGCTCCAGTTAGGTTTTCTGCAGCTCTCAAAGGTGTAGCTAAGATTGTATAAATACAAGGGTCCCCCTTTGGCCATCATCATCAACTTCTCTTGGGAGGAGGTCTTCACCAAGTAACCTGACTTGACCATTAGTCAAGACTCTTGTCCTGCCTTTATCATCATAGAATACCTGCCGGCTTTACACTATCAACAGGACAGTAATTTGGTTTTAACCTGTTATTTTCTTGGCAGGATGCACACCTGTTCGATTCCTTTTTCCCTATTAGATTGGCATTAACCTTTAGACTTTTGGGCAATTGATGCCTGTACCCAAAGGGTTGTTGGCTTTGGCTGTCCCTCTTATTCTGTGGCCATCTTTGTGCACATGTAAATGCATATACACACTCACACAATGGTTTTGGTTGATATTTTCTACATTTTAGAATTGGTCACAGATGAATGGATAAGTTAGAAGCCTGTAAAAACTAGTATTTTGTACCTTTCTTATGACATCCAACATGTTTTTGCTTGAATTATAACTTTTTGGAAAAAATATTTATTTTACAAGCCCCAACTAGACTGGAAAACCCTGGAGAGCACTGTGTCTTACTCATCTTTGAATTCCTGTTGGCACTCAGTTAACATTTGTAAAACTGAATTGGTGGTTGTCAAACTTTAGTGATGGGTTTTGTGACCACTACAGCCACTTTACAGATGACTTGGCTTCAAGATGATCCTTGAGCCCAGCATGAGATGCCTGCCAGTCACCTGTAGGTGTGACCTTGAACGTGTCAGTTGATCTCTCTATATTCTGGAATCTCTATAATAGGAATAAGAATCCTGGACTTAGAGAAGAAAGAAAGGACATTTAACATTTTTGTAGATAGAAATTGTTGAATGCTCATGGAGTCTCTTTTGGAGCTTTTGCCTGATGAGGTGTTAGCATTTAGAAGCATAATTAGTTTGTGGGAACCTCTCTGCCTCCTCGTTTCCTATTTGTTTCAGGATTGTGACCACAGCAGCCTCTGTTTTCTGCCCAGCAAGGGAGAAAAAGAAATAGAATAAAAGGCAATCTGAAAATATCTAGTGTTAAACAGAAGTGCAAAAAAATCTCTAAATGAAAGACAGATTGTGTGTGTTTGCCTGAGAGAGCAGAATTGGGTTAAGCTGAAGCAGAATGACAGAAAATTTTCTGGCTTTCCCTTCCCAAGAGCAGTGGGGGATATGTGCATGAACTGACAGGAGATCCCAGCTTAGGGCTCAGCCCCACGGTACCAGGGAAGGAAGATTGTCAGGAGAAGGAAGGAGGAAAACCCTCTCAAACACAAGGTAATCACTGAGCAAAATGGAGGGTTGAGAAATGTAAGGCATCTCTGTAAGAATGCATTGAAAAACTGCACGGTCAAAAGAGTCAGCAGCAGAGATCACAGAGTGCCAGGTGCTTTTTGGTCCCGTCGAATTACATGTAAAATCCTTAGTACTGTTTTGGTTCTGATGCAGATGGTCAAGGAGGAAAACAGCCTCACTTTGCTATTTCCTTTCTTCTTTTATGCCTTATGACCTGCCTTCCTGCTGTTGCTTGGAAGGAGATATTCTGACTACTATGCCAGTTGCTTTTCATGACTTGCAAGAGGGGTTCTCTTTAACCCAGATCTTGTTAACAATCCATTGGTTTAGAAGATAAAGGTCTCCTTGATTCAGTGTGAACTCTCAGCTAGTGTGCCCACAGTGGCACTGGACTGCTAAGGCTGACCCAGTGTCATTGGGGGTTCTGCAGAGGTGGTGGTTTCCAAGCCATTGTTATATTCTAAATCCTGCAAAGTGGAGACAGGCATGGAGGGCCAGACTTACAAAAGGAGGCCGTATTAGTCCATTCTCACACTGCTATAAAGAACTACCTGAGACTGGGTAATTGGTTAAGAAAAGATGTTTAATTGACTCACAGTTCCACAGGCTGTATAGTAGTCATGGCTGGGGAAGCCTCAGGAAACTCATAACCATGGCAGAGGTGAAGGGGAAGCCAGCATGTCTTCACATGCCAGGAGGAGACAGAGAACACACAGAGGGAAGTGCCACACACTTTTAAACAACCAGATATTGTGAGAACTCACTATCACAAGAACAGCAAGGGGGAAATCTGCCCCCATGATCCAATCACCTCCCACTAGGTCCCTCTCCCAACACTGAGTATTACAATTCAACATGAGATTTGGGTGGGAACATAGAGCCAAACTATATCAAAGGCCAACAGACTTAAAGTGAACGGATGCCTTGAGCTCCAAGCATGGGAAAAGCGTTTCTCTGCACTTAATATGTAAATAATCAGAATAACTTAGTCTATCTTTCTCTAGTTGAGAAACCCTGATCCTGAATCTTGGAGGATACTTCTTCAAGATACATTTGTGGGTCTCTAAATGTTATTAGCCAACAGACTCTAGGAATTGTTGAATGAGCTGGTGTCTTTTGGGAGAATGCCACTCCAATGTAGTTCTTATTCTGTATCCTCTTTAGAAAGCGAATATGACCCAGGAACTCAACCCTAGAAGGGTTGTACAAGATGACTTACCAAGATCTGATTATAGGTCATGAAGCACCCAATTTGATGCCTCTGAAAACAAGAAGTCCCTTCAAATGCTGAAGTGCTTTCTGAGGATATATATTGTCCATGAAGATTTGAAAGTTCATTATTCATTCATCTGTATGCTGATCCTTAAGGCTTACATAGTTCTCTTATAGGCTACTCTTCAGGTCTTTCATGGTCCAGAGGCCAGAATCAACAACTCCAGAGAGTAACCCCAGAAGGTTACTGCTTTGACACCCCTATAATAATCACACAGTTTGAGCTCCCCTATTTTCTGTTTCACAGTGAAGTGGGTCCTATTGAGTGAAGGAGAAGATGGGATGAACCTGAACCATAGGCTACTGGGAGATGTCTAGCCTTTGAGCTGCACTAGGTACAGGGAGTAAGTCCATTTGTCCATGATGCTAAGAAACACGGCGCAGACACTCTGGGGCAAGGGATCTTCTGACTGCTGTGCCAGTTGCTTTTCATGACTTGCAAGAAGGATTTTCTAACCCAGATCTTGTTAACAATCCATGCTAGGTGACGTATTAATTATGCCATTTGGGCTGTTCTATCTTAGGAAAACCCCAAAACCTACTTTCTAATCCCAACGGTACTTATAGTTTTCAAAGAAGCTGAAGTGCCTGGTATTTACGATGGAGACAGAGGCCTGGTGTCTTTATCAAAAGGAGGGTCTGGGCAAACAGGGAAGCTCCCTGTGCCTGGCTCTGGGGCTCACTGTAGACTGTAATCCAAGTTTCACATCATATGGTTCTCTTTAGATGGAAGTGGAGCACCAACACCCTCTTTTGGAGCCCAAATGAGAACAGACCCTCAAACTAGTTTCCATGCTGAGAACTTCTGGGTCTTTCCTTTCTTCACCCAACAGCATTGGCAAAACAGCTGGTTAACTCACAAATGCAATATGTATATATTTGCAATATATATGTGTGTATATATATATATGCCATTGAGAGAAAGCATTTAAGTTTGTTTTTCAGAAAATTCCTCAGACAATGTAAGACTGGGCGTGGTGGCTCACACCTGTAATCCCAGAACTTTGGGAGGCCAAGGTGGTCAGATCACTTGAGGTCAGGAGTTTGAGACCAGCCTGGCCAACATAGTGAAACCCCATCTCTACTAAAAATACAAAAATTAGTGTGATGCATTCCTGTAATCCCAGCTACTCTGGAGGTTGAGGCAGGAGAATTGCTTGAAACTGGGAGATGGAGGTTGCAGTGAGCTGAGATCACGCCACTGCACTCCAGCCTGAGTGACAGAGGGAGACCCTTTCTCAAAAAAGAAAAAAAGAGAAAGTCCTCAGATGATTTTGATGGGCAGCCAGGTTTGGAAAACACTGTTCTGTACCACTGTCTTTTTCTTAGGAATTCCCAGGAGAAAAAGACTGAGAAGTGTACATTTGGCAAAAATGGTCACAGTGCTCTGGAACCTGTATTTGTAATGCTATTGTAATAGTTCTACCAGTATACAAATAAATGTCTTAACCGAGAACATTCATTACTGTAGCTAAATCAGAAAATTACTTTTTGTTTTAATAGGAGTGACTTGTGGCTATTGAAATAACGTGAGGGCGGTAAGTAATATCCGATTATAGACTCCCTAAGCAAATGAGGCCTGGGATGTTTTTCTGGTTGTGGCAAATGCAGCTTGTTATTTTATAGAGGTTATGGAAAATGAAACTCCTTCAGGATTTTAACATTGACAACAGAATACCCTTCTGGAAATGAATTAAATTAGAATTAAATTTAATTTTATGCAGGTTAACTCTGGGAGCTATGCTCAACATTTGCAACTCTTAGGATGATATTTAGACCTGAATGAAACACCAAATCGAATAAAACACAAGTTTAAAAGTGAAACATTTGGGTAACCTCTTCTTTTGTCTACATGGCTTTAAACAACTGCTTTGACTGTTTTATCTTCTACTTGTCCCTTTCCTTCACTTAACTGATGGATTTGATTTGTTGAGTTGGCAGATGAGGTGCAGTTTCTATGGAATATAGCTATCTTTTTCAGGCATAAAGAGAACACAAAATCTTAGCTCAGTGGTGGCAAACACATTGTTTTAAATCATTTCGTTTGAAATGTTACCTAATTATGCTGCTACTTATAGGTCATTTTTATGATTTTTATATAGCATTTCGACCACTGTGAAATCTTGACAATTTTAGTCCTTCATTTTTGAAATTATTCACTTAGATGCTTGACTAAGTGAAAACAATACAAAGCAATAAATAAAAAATAAAGATTTGGTGAGTCTGCTTGTGAAGGTCAATAATGTAGGTGTCATGAGGTCAACCCTTTTCTTTTTCTCTTGTGGCACTTTGCTTGTACCTCTAATAGTATACCGCAGTGATGGTATTGGAGTACAATTATTTGTTTACATCTGTCTTCTTCACTCGATCTGGTATTTCCTATAGATCAGGAGTCTGTCTTTATCTCTGTATGTCTAGTCTTCACACCATCCTTGGCTTGCAATAAGTGCTCTATTAATTAACATGTGTGGCAATTAATGAATAATCATAGTTTTGGGTTTTGTCTGTGCTGAGCTATCAGATTAACTGTTTTGACTGAACTAGCTGGCTGGAAAATTTAGTCAAATCACTGGCTTTCCTCCAAAAAGATCGCTTGCATAATACTGCTAATATTTTGTATTTGTATATTAGTTTATTTTCTCAAAGTACTGTCTGTCCCAGGATGGAAAATCATGTTGACAATTTTATTTCATTCTCTCTAAAACATAGAAGATGAAACTACTAGTCTTATCTTAGAATTGGGAAAGGAAATGAAGACAACTTAAGCAAGATCACAGCCAGGTATGAGCAGAGCTGTTGGGATAGATCTGTTGCTTTCCTGTTAAAATGCCCAGCCTCAGTATACCTTCCTTTCCTCAGTATACTCTCCTACTTTATGTACCTCCTTTTCTTACCCTGGGCAGTGTAGGTGGAACTTTAGAGGATGTGTTGGAGGCAGGCCGAATACCATTTTACATTCTAAGGGCCTCTGAATGTGCAATGGGTCTTCTCCTACTGGTCCTAGGAATTGGGTTGAGGGCCAAGCCTAGAGGTACATAGTAGTGATATGGAGGGTTTCCTTCACTTTTTTTTTTTGAGGAGCCTGTGTTTCTAAGCCCAGAATGTCTACCTTTGTGTTTCCTTAGCTGCTGCCCAGCAGGCCCAGGAGCACCTGCTCTTCACGATTTGTGAAATCGCTGCTGGGTGACAGCCTATTAGGTATCTTCTTCAGTGCATGGGCCTCCAGTTTTCCCTGAAAGACTGAATCAAAACCTTAGAGTCACAAGATTGGTTCTATTCTTTTCATCTTAAAGTACCAGGTGCACCGCTGTGCCTGAGAAGATTGTGTTGGACCCAGTTTCTATTCTCTAATAGGCTGTGATACTTTTTACTTCTTCTCCTTTTTTACTTATAAATTAAAAAAATAACTTAGATAATTTGTATACTTTAAAAAATCCAAATAGCCCAAAATGAACAGTGAGAAGCGTAAAGTAAAGAGCAATCTCCCATCCCTAGTTTCTGAGCTTCTCCCAGGATAACCACTGTTACCAGTTTCCTTTTGCATCATTCCAGATACATGTATGATATATATGAGTCCTTATGTACACATACACACATATGTATATGTACAAACCTTTAAAATGAAAAGAGAAATTGTGGCATAATACATATAGTACTTTAGACTTTATACTTTTAGTTTTGAACTTGTGTTGGAGACTGTCAAATAGTCATTCTTGCAGGTTCTCCACTTCCCCCTCTTTTAAAAGTCTCATAGAATTCCGTCGTGTGGATCTATCGTAATGTTTATTGAACCTATTTTGATGAGCCTTCAGGTTGTTTCTGGTCATTTCCTTCTTTAAATAAGGTTCCATGATTATTTTTGGGCATTCTTGTGATAGCACTTATAGAATAAATTCTAGAAGTAGAGTTGTACAGTTGAAGTCATGGCATTTACAATTTTGATGGGTATTCCAGATTACCCTCCTACAAGGTTGTTCAATTTACACTTCCACCCACAGTGTATGACAGCCCATTTTCCTATCCATTTGCCAACAATATATTAGAAAATATTTTTGTCTTTGCTACCGAATACCCTTGTATTTGAAGGGTATAATGCTTGCAAATTGATTTCATCATAAATTCTCTTCTGTTCTCCCCCCAACTTCCCCATTTTTTCCAGGTACAGAGCTTAAGTTTATAGATTTGTAGAGTAATTCCTTCTTCCCTTTAAACAGGCATAGGGTTTTGTTTAATATCTCAGGCTTCCCTGTTCCTCCATTTATTACCAATCATTACTTTAACTTATTCTTTTAGGATCCTGGAGTGCAAGTCTTCAGTGCCGGAGGCTTTCAAGGTGTTGAGTAAATAAGAAATGGCAGCAAACATTTCTTGTTAGCGAGGGAGAGAATAAAAGGCATGTCACTCAGGGTTTCTGGGTGCAACTTTGGTTCAATTATCTTCAGATGTTTAAAATAAAGGCTGTTTCCAGACCATTTCAAAGAACGGCAGGGCAACCTGCTGAGACCTGTGTGAAATGAACACCCTGTTACAACTAATTAGTGTTACTGTTTTCCTTGCAGTTGGGGGTGAGAGGAAATATATGAAGGGTGTTTATCTCTTCCTGTAGTAGGAAAGAATTGGAACCACTGGAAAAGCCTGGAGGGGGACCCAAACCATGACTCCAGCTGGCTATTCCCACCTTTCTCCAAAGAGTGGCTGCAAGCAGCTATGAGCCATGTGGCTGATTTGACCCAGTGCATATGCCTTCTTTCACCATGCACAGCCTTCAGGTTGTTTTTACAAGAGGCCTGAGACAAATAGCCCATTCAATTAAATTTGACAACTATTTATTGAACACTTGCAATATGTAGATGAGTAAGGAATAGTCCCTGCCCTAAAAACTTTACAATCTAGGCAGAAAGGATAATTGAGTAGATGTTTGGAGCCCCTGGAATTTTTCAAAGAGGAGAGTAGTTATGAGCTTAGGCTGGGTTTGAATTATGACTCTAATCCTTATTAGCTCTGAAAACATGGGTAAGTTTCTTAATTTCTCTTGACCTACATTTACTTATCTATAAAGGTTTTGTTATAAGAATTAAAGTCATCAACAATTAGTGATCTATTAATGTCAGTAACTATTACATAATCAGGGCTATGCCTTAGGAAGATTCATGTCACAGTAGTAAATAGGATGCTAAAGCATGGAATGGGGAAAGATAAGAAATGGGGAGATATGAGTTTAGTCAGGATAGGTTAGGCCCCATGGCAGTGACAAACCCTGAAGTCTTAGTGGCTTAATATATGCAAGTTTATTTCTTGCTCACTGTTTCAGTTATCAGTTTCCGCACTTAGTGCCTTAAAACCCTTAGTGACACCATTTCGTTTGCTCCTGATTCTGTGGGTCAGGTATTCAGGGCACAGCAGGATGGTTCATTTTTGCTCCATGATACATGGGGCCTCAGCTGGGGTGGTTTAAATGGCTGGCTGAGATGACCTAATAGGGGATGTATGACTGTAGTCTCCATTTTGGCTGTCAGATGGTCTCCTCTTTCTCCTCCATGTGGCTTCTGTATGTTGCTAGCTTGCATTTCGTCACTGCATGTAAGTTGGACTCTAAGAGGATGTATTCAAAGAGGACAGGCTCCAGTGTGCAAACATGTATCAACCCTTGCATCATGCTTACAAAAGTCCACTTGGCTGAAGCAAGTCATGTTACTAAACTCAGCGTCAGTGTGGAAGGAGATTGTACAACAGTACAAATACTGAGAAGAAGAGTTCATTAATTTAGACCCACTGATGTAATAGTCTGTAATACTGTGAGAAATCTGGACATCTTCCAGCATGGCTCTCTTCTGAGTGATGACTCAGGGACCCAGTTTGCTTTCATTTTATAGTTCCGCCATCTCAACACATGGCTTCCAATATTGCCATGGCTAGGGAAGAGGGTTACACTGGGGCCTTAGCCTGTAAGTTAAATATGTCGCAGTCCAAAGCTAATCATAGCCCTGTTTAAGTACAGAAGGCCTTAGCGATGTATTCTGATGCTCAGGAGGGGAAACAAGTAAGAATGAAACTAGAAATCTTTTCTATTGTCACTAAGGAAGATGCTTGTGGTGGTCCAGGTAAGCAGTAATGCAGGTCTGAAACAAAGCGTTTAGGAAGACATTATAAAGGAGAGGATCGATTCAACGAGAGAGCGCTTCAAATACCTGGTTAGTAATAGTTTAGATTAAATAATATGCTAAATCAACTTTCTGCTGTATTTTTTAACCTCATAAAAACACATGTTTTCTTTATTTCTGTGAGTTAATATTATAGCTGGGTTTTGCTCTAAGGATGTGAGGTCCTGTCATGGATTATTTTATTTACTTAGATATATGTTCTCTACTTTTCTTTTTCAACAAGAATGTTAGGCTTTACAGCATAAAGGTTAGAAAGACTTTCAGAGATTAGACAGTGTAATGATAAACCTGAAGGATAAACTTTTAAAAGTGACTTGTTTCTTGTCTCCATTTTCCAAATATGCCATCTTCCTGAAAAGCAAATTCCTTAAAAGTTTAATTCTTCCCTTTTCTAGAAAGTTTTAGTTTTAATGGAACTGAGGGGTTGTCATGAACTATTTCTGCTTTTGAGATCTCTCCTACCAACTTGTAATTTAATTATGTAATAACCATTTCTAAATTAATTCAGTTACCTAAGTGGCAGTGTTCATGATGGATATTTTCCAAAGATCATCATTGCCATCAATTTTCTAGATTCCGACTGAAGGCTTCATTGTATAGCTAAATAAACCAATAGAGTGAGGAAACTGTGTAAAGGGGTAGAGAGAGTCCCTTAAATCCTAGAGGTTACACTTTTTGGGGACATGAAAACTTTAGTTTAGCACTTGGTTTGGCCATTTTTGAGAGCACTTTGATATAATGCACCAGTATTTCATTATTGATTAGAGGTAGCGAGGTGGCTCACTGAAGTTCATGAAGACTTATCAGTTTTCCACTTGTCCATCTAGGATATTTTGAGGTTTTGGAACAAGCGTCATTGTCATTTAAACACAGAAGGGAATGTTGTTGGTTACTTTTGGCCACAGAGACAAGAGTAAGTAGCCTGTTTTACTTTTGGGAGAAGTGATGATGGTTACCCTTATCATCAACTGAATTGTCATTATGCATTGAGGAAATGTAGGCACAATTTGAGGTTATGTAGGCAACCAGAAGTTGAAGGCTGTTTTTAGGGTTTGTCTAAAAAAGCTATAGTCAATTTTTTATTTATCTGATATTGGAACAAATTGTAACCTCACATAGCCAAACATTTTATCAGTGCTGGTCTGTAGTAATTGACCCTTACAGAGTTTTCCTTAGAGTTCTGCAAAAAATGAATGTGCCTTTTGTGTAACACTGTCCTCATAGAAAAAAGAAATTTTATTGGCTAGGATTTGGGCCTAATGTACTAGAACTTTTGAAAAATTGGCATATCCTCATGATATAAATGTTAATCCTGGCTTCTTGTAGTTCTTCTGGAAAAGTAGAAGTTGACTGTAACTTTAAAAGTTCTTCTGTAAACATCCATATATTGGATTGTAGGAAGACCAAAGCCATTGTCATTTGCTTCAGCATGGGTACCATAGTCTGTCTTGATTATAGCAGAGGGTCTTATCTCAGCACTTAGACTGTACATACCTTGAGGACAGGGATAGTGCCTTAATCATCTTTGCATTCCCCTCAGAGCTCACCAGTGAGTCCCCCAGATAGCAGGTACCAAGGAGCTGTTCATGGAAGTGACTCAGCTTGTAGTGGGAAAGAGCGAGGTTAGACAGATGATACTACCCGATCTGCAAGTACTGGATAGGAAATTTTGAGCAAATCACTTTTCTTCCCTAGGCCTCAGGATTCACACTTAATATGGGGATCTAGTGAGATGAAACTTCTCGTCCTTATTTGGCCTCCATCATCAAGCTTCTGCTTCAGAGAGTCAGAGGAAGGTTCTAGGAACCTGAATTTTACATAGTAATTGGGGCATTCTTCTGACATCTCCCTTCCCCCCATGCACTTTGAATAATGCTCCTTCTCCCCAGGGAAGATGGCTTCCTTATTCTCAGCAGTACTTTGCAAACACTGAGACTGTACAACAGTACATGCTCAATTTCAGTGGAGAGAATGAATCACACTCTCATCATAGCAATAGTTGATTCACTTATTCAACAAACATGGTACTAGGTGCTGGGAGGTATAAAGATGAATAAACACCATTCTCTGCTCTTAAGAAGACATACGTAATCAGACAAATGAAACAGGGTGATGAGTGTCTCGACAGAATATGCACAGAGTATGGAGCACAGAGCCTGAGTTAGGAAGGAGGAGCCAGGAAATCGTTTTTAGTCTCTTGATTCCCAACAGGTTTCTTACAGCAGGGTCTGGATGAAGAAGGAACTTGCATGAATTCCCTGTCCTTGGGGGCCACCACTCTCCTGCGGTTCCTGTAGCTCAGCACAACTGCCACCCCCTTCTTTTGCTCCCCAGCCTTTCCTGCTACTGCTGCTGCCTGCAGATCTCTATCCATGGCTGCCCAGTGTTGATGACAGCAGCAATAACAAATTGCTCCTGCCTCACACCAAGAGGATGGGTTGAGCCAAGTCCAGGATGATTAAATTGCACTTTGAGCCACTGCTGTGTTGACCAGACCTCGGCTCTGCCCTCCCTCCTCCCTTCAAAGCAACAAGTAGCAAACACTGGGGATGATTGAGTCAGAGTGGCCGCTTGTCCCTATTTCCTCACACCAGCTGGACTTTGGAACATGAAGCCCTCATCCTGAGGGAGACTCTGCCGGCTCACTCAGTAGCCTGCCTGGGAGGCTGTGTCATCTTCTATAAATTAAACCTTGTGCTTTCTACCCTGGCAGGCCTTCCCTGCAGCCCTTCCTCTCATTGTCCAGTTTGGCCTCCTGGTCGCTTAATTTTGTTGTGTAAACTTTGGTACTTTTTAGAACTGACCTCCTCTTCTGGGTCCTGGGAAGCTGGCAGCTGTGGATGTCAAAGCTTGGAGAAGCTCAGTCACTGAGTCTGGCCACCCAAGCCATTCACCTCAAAGGTTAGATGGAGGTGCAAGGGCAGTGAAGAGCTGTAGGTGTTCTCTAGGTCTAATTTGCATCCAGTTGTTTCCATTCAGCTGCAAAAAATGCATGGGGCTTTCGAAACTAGAGCTTCCTGGTGTGAATCAGATGAAACCTGAACTGAGCGGAAGGTGGCAAGTTTTCCAGTGCGAGCCTAGCGGGTGTACTTGGGTGGAAAGTCACGTCAGGCCCATAAACACAGCAAGATGGAGAGGCCGCCAAAAGCAGAGGCAGAAATAGCCAGGGGGTCCCCCATCCTGCCTCACTCAAACCACAGGCTCCTGCCAGACATTCTTCTCCCTTGCCCTGCCTTCCCTTTTTTTTTCTTTGTTTTTTTTTTTTTGTTTTCCTCTTTCTCTTCAAGTTTTGTTTTGCTCCAGTGATTCTTCAGCTAGTCCTGCAGTTGTCTTGCCAATCTCTAAGTTACTGGGCCTTTTCTTGGAGTGCAGGAGAGATTCAGAGAAGCTGGTCTCAGTCTAGGACTTTTCTCTGGGAAGTCACAGGAAACATGCCTCTCTGCTCCACCCCAAGGTACTATATTTCAGGTGTCTGTACAAGGAGAAGAAATTGCCTCCTAACTCTAGTTGCAATCAGAGCATCTTTGGATGTACTGAATTTATTGCAGACATTTGTGCTTATTCTGATTTTGAAGTCTCTTTCTCATTTGGTCTATATGTAGTTTCCCTTGCTCACTGAACTGAGCTCATTCAGTATTTAACAATGATGAATTAGGGGGCTGGAGTAGGACTGACACTGTTCTGGAGAACAAAGCTCTATATTTTGCTGATGCTCAGAGTGTTAAGGTGGTTTTAGGGAAAACACAATAGCCGTGAAACAGGTGCAGCAGTGGCAGTAACTCCAGGGAAGGCTCAGTTCAGCTTGGCAGGGCTGTTGTGTTTTTTTCCAGCTACAGAGACTGGAGCCCCTACAGTGCTGACAGAGGTTAGGTACTGGAAATATCAAGGACCATCATCTCTCAGGCCTGAAACACCTTGTACATTTCATGTTCAGATGCAGAAGCCTTGAACACCTGGCAGAACACAGCTGTCTGCCTTCCAAAGGAGAGCTGATGGTCTCTCTTGCAGATGTCTATAAATACATATTCTTATTTGCCTGAAGGCTTTCTGGCATGGATCAGAGTGTATCCTCCACAGCCCAGCATTCATAGTTGGGAGGATTCAGTGAGGTAATGTGGGAAGTATCTAGCACAGTTCCTGGTGCAGAGGAGGCCTTAATTGTTGACATTTCCCACTCTATTCCACATTCCCTTTTTTCCTTTGTTCTTAATTTCTACCCTCTCCCACAAGGAATGTTAGCAGAGTACATGTTTAACTTCACACACACATTCTCTCTCTCTCTCTTTCTAATATATATATATATATAAAATATATATATATAAAGATATATATAAAGATATACTTTTTGATGACCACTAAGACATTGTCTTCCCAAATTAGAGAGCCTCCCTATTAATTAGTATTTATAACACTGAAACACTAAGAACGGTCTTCTACCCATCTTTTACCAATCTTCCTTCTTGTTTACTATTCCAGCCTCTGTTTTTGCTCCTTCTAGGGTGAGACAGCTGTTTAATATTTTTCTTCTTTTGAACTAGGCCGTCAGAAAGCAGAGGAAGTAGTGGCCAGGTAGAGTTAGTATTAATTGGTGAGCATCTCAACATGCCTAATAAGACAAGACATTGGTGAAATGCAGTCCCAGGAACCATGAGGATTTAGCTACTTCTCTGGGAGGTGGGAGGTGGGGCTTGTGGGAATATGGAAGGATATTGCAGTGGGAATGGAGTGCTAGATTGTGTCTGTTAGGGTAGGGCCAGGACTACGGTGAGGCAAAAATTATATCACTAATCAAGTTAAATAATATTTAGTGCAGTATTTTAAAAATTCAGAATTAATGTAAAAGAAACTGTGTTGAACTAAACATCAAAATATTGAAGTGATACTGGAACCTGAAGCAAAAGGAAAAATCAGGAATACTGATCCTGTGTGTTTCGGTCTGCTCAGGTTGCCACAACAAAATACCATAGACTGAGAGACTTAACAGAAATTTATTTCTCACTGCTCTGAAGGCTAAAAGTCCCAGGTCAAGGTACAGCAGGGCTGGGCTCTGGTGAGAGCTCTCCTCCTGATTTGCAGGTGTCCATCTACATGGTAGAGAGAAAGAACAAACTCTCTGCTGCCTCTTCTCATAGGGGCACTAATCCCACTGGACCAGCCCCTACCCTTACGACTTCATTTAATCCTAATTACCTCCCCAAAGCCCTGTCTCCAAAAACTGCCACATTGGAAGTCAGGGTTTTGACATAAGAATTTTGTGGGGACACAAACATTCAGTCCATAGCACTATCTTTATTTTATTAAATATTTTGATAACTTCATTCATGGCAAATTTTTGCATTAATTTTAATTTTTAAAAATATTGCATTGAAATATTATTTATCTTGATTGCTGAATTTTTTGGTGCCCCTCAAATTTTTCACTCTAGACCAGTACATTGCTCACCTCACTCCAGTCCTGGTCCTGCCCTAGAGAAACCCACCTCCTAGATTTGGAGTAGAGCAAGGGGCTGAGGCATTACTCTAAGTCAAAGGGGCAAGGTCTGACCCTCATTGGATTGGTCTGACTCTGACCAAATTCTTCATTTGCTTTTTCTTCCTTGATTATTGTCAAGCGCATGGTTGTGTTTTCAATGCTCAGTTATTTTCATTGTTCCACAATAGTTTGAATTTTATTCGACATTACAGTAATTAGTTAAATATAACATTCAGTAGCCAAGTATAATTTTCTAAATTTCTCATAGGAATGGAGGTAGGCAGGAACTAGAGAATCCATTCCATTCAGAACCTTCAGCTTTGTTAGGTTGAATGTTCTTTTGCTGTGACTTCTGTAATCTTGATGTGTTAGTGGATTTAATCTATTTTTTAAAGGCTGTGAATATTTTTCAGCTCTCTGATGATGTGGTTATTTTTTCAAAATTTTTGGGATGATTTTTCAAAATGATTAAACATTCTTGAACTTCTAATCCTGATGTAATTTTAAGTTTACAGAAAATGTACAGTAACTATTAGAAGGAACTCCTGCATGTATACCCTTTACATAGTTTCACAAATTGTTTATATTTTGCTCCATTTGCCCTCTCTGTGAGTGTGTGTTTTTGTATAAACATTTATACATAAATACCGATTTTTTTCTGAACTATTTGTTAGTAAATTGGAGACTCATGCATTGATACAATCTGTTATTTAACCCAGTTGGTATTTACATATTACCATTTGTCCTAATATCCATTACTAGTATTCTTTTTTACCTAATCTAAGAGCTAATTCAAGATTATTGTCTTAGTCTGTTCAGACTGCTAGGAAAAAATACCATGAACTTATTTCTGACAGTTCTGGAGGCTGGGAAGTCCAAGATCAAGGTGCTGGAAGATTTGGGATTTGGTGTCTGGTGAGTGCCTGCTTCCTGATTCATAGATAGCACCTTCTAGCTGTGTCCCCATGTGGTAGAAGGGGTAGGGCCACTTTCTGGGGTCTCTTTTATAAGGGTCACTAATCCTATTAATTAGAGATCTTCAAGGAGGTTATGGATGGAGAAGCCAGGCATGACCCACAGCTCATAACCGTTAAGATGAGAGATCTTTGAAGACCTAGGATAAACTCTGTGCTCATTTACCTGGCCTGGAAGGATAACTATTTGGTAGATGATCTTTTATACCTGAACTATAAATCTCCATGAGGCACACATAGGGAAGAGTGGGCTGTTGTAACTAATCCTTGGGTTTTACTAAATTTCCATACACAAGCATTCCCTAAAGTCTAGAATAGGGTCAGGGAATTGAAACAGAAGAGGATGACCTTATGTGATTCTCTGCCTTTTTTCACTTTCTAATGGCTCTAGAGCAGGGAGTTCTTACTCTTTGTAAAATGGCTCTGAGAGCTCTTTTTCTAGACTGCAGCAGAAAATGTCTTGCCTCGCAGAAAAGCAGGCCAAGGTTTTTTTCTGGCTGAATAGTTTTGTATTTCCACACTAACTACACCCTAGATTGCAAGAGCCTTGGGAGCAGGGCCCTGAATCATTCTTATTTGCATCTCCCATTATTCATGGATTGATTGGTTTTCTGGAACAACCCTAACTGCTTTGGGATATGTGAGATGGGAGATATAGTGAGATGCTGACTTGTGTATCAGTGTAAAGTTTTTCTGTGTTAGCTTAATTTTATAACCCTGGGTGGTTCTGGAGTTTCCCTTGTACAGGCAAAAATCACTATAGCAGTTCCAGACTTCAATTTTCCTAAACATCTTTTTTTTAAAAAATCACATTGTTCATATTTAAAGAGCAGATAGCCTTTTAAAAGAAGGGAGTTTCTACATATTTAAAAGCCCCTTTTAGATGAAAATAAACCTGTGGGCTAACTGATCTTCCATGATGAGGTGTAGGCAAACTTAGGGCAAGGGAGGCCTTCTTGGCAACCCTAAAGTGATGCCATGTATGTGACTCCTATGCTGCACATGAAGAGGGATTCTGGAAAGGTGGCTTACCTTCTTCACACTCCCTTTGTGGGTCTCACTCTTGGACCTGATGAAGCCTGAAGCTTGATATATTGTAATTCTTCTAGCCAAGGTGGTGCTTGGGACTCTTCCCTCTTTATGATGGGGATAGGCTCTAAAAGAACTTGAGGGGTGTGCTCAACAAAGGCCTATAAAATCATGCAATGCTTGCAGCTGAGATGCCTGTGTGCATTAGTCGTGGAAACCAACAGTTGGATTAGGGAATTCCCCCAACCTGAAATGAATATTGGTTTGAGTTATTAATCCCAGAAATATTTCCTGTCTTTGAGATTTGCTGGCAGGCCATTCTTGCCTTAACTTAAAGGGTCAGATTTTCCCGTAAGCAGTTGAACTCCCTTGCTATTTTGGGTAATCACCTCTCCACACACATATGGTTAATCAGGAGCTGGAGCATAGTGAACTTCATTGACTTTGTCCCGTGCCTGAATTAGGATCTCTTCCTTAGCCAAGTGAATGCTCTTGGTGAGTGTGCCTCCTTCTGTGATCATGTTGTAGGGCTTCTGATTAGACATTGTTGTATGTAATCCACTCTCAAGTAGACAGGCATTCCTCCAAGTAATGATAAGATCTGGCTCGTGGTAGATGATGACTCTTTTCCTGGGATCTCCTGGGGACAGGCTGGTGCTTTTAGAACTGCCTTGTGCCTTGATCTTAGTTTATCTGTTGTATTCAATATCATTGGAAGCCAGGAAAAGGCCAAATACCTGACCTCTGTTCCAGGGCTGTGATATTCCAACCACTCCAAGCTTCCTTTGATCCTTGCTTTGCCCAGCCAAGCAGGGAAACTCCTTAGCTTTCCTTGGTCTCCAGAGGTCCATCTGACTGTTGGTTTGTGATATTTAGTCTTCCTATTAGAGTTTGATTTGATTACATGTTGGGGAAGAAGAAGGATTTGACAGCCTCTGGAAAATAGCTATTTAGAATGATGCTCTTCCAAGTGTCCACGTGAAGATTAGTGTTCCTCCCATGATCATCTGGATGTCATGTGACAAATCTTGAGGGATAGAACCTTGGCTTTATTAGGTCTTGTCTGGTTATAAGAACTTAGAAGGGTAGGCAAAGAATACTATCAATAGCTTACAATATTCTCGTTAAGTTCACTCCCTCTGTAAATAAAGACAATTTGACTGTTTATTTCAGACTGTTTATTAAAACTAATTCAGATCTGCTGAAATAATATCTAACTTTGTAGGGGGAAAAAGAACATTCATCAAAAAATTTCATGTAGTGAAGAGAATTGTTGACTTTCTTGAGAGTGAAAACCAATAAGCTTAAAAAAAGAAAAAACCTGGAACAACCCTGTGTATAAACTGTTGGTGGTGGGTTAGGAAGACATAGGTTTCAGATAATTCCCATATGTGTAACATCAAACATATTATAGGCACATGACCCTTCTCATCTTACTTCCATTCCCATCTGAAATATTATTGTATGAGTTGTGAAATAATGAAATTTCACTTCAAAATGTGTTTTATAATTGGAATTTTGAGGGTCATTCTTACCTTTCTTTCTAATTGGAGTGAGGCTCTAAGGGTCCCAAGGCCCAGAGTGGGGGGTTGGGAATGAGTGAAACAGCGGAGACCAAATGTTTCTCTTGGGGATGTGGAGCAGTTGGAATTCGCCAAGATTCTATTTTATCTCTTCTCATATGTACATTCTATTTTGTATTTATTCTATATCTTGTATTTTATGTTTGGTTGGCTAAGTCAGGTGTTATAAGGGTTAAAATAAAAAGTAGCACTTAGAATGAGTTAAATTCCAGTGACTCATTTATGAGGGTTAGGTTCAGAGGACAACCAAAAAAATCACTAGTCTAAAAAAATACCAGTGGCCTTAATTAATTTAGTCACAAAAGCAAATCTTAAAGAGAATATGGTTAGTTGGCCACAGGTGTATTTTTTATTTTTTTCAGAAACTAGTCCTTGGCAGCATGGAAAAATGTCAGTATTGGGTTTATACATTTAAAAAACGTGAAGTGCTTCTCTTTCCTCAAGCCATATTTTCCTATTTCTATTCTGCTTTAAGAAGCCTGAGCTGTGGGTGGATCTAAATATGGGATGTACCATTCCTTCAAGTGCTAAAGGCACTTGGCTGATGACAGTTTTTCCTGGTGGTTTCCTGTACTTGTTTTCCGAGATAGCAGAATTTCAAGTAAAGTAAATACTTGATTTCTGTCTCTTGTGGCTCCTAGTGTAGTTTCTTGGCCAAGGAAAAAGTCCTTATTACCTTTCTGAGCCAAAGAGTTACTATTATTTTTTTGGTCAAAACTACTATGGCTAGCCCACTTGGGAAGTTTAGCCATACTTTATGCAGGTGCCTAGTCTGGGCATCTATAGGTATTCAGGGCTATGTAAGGGCAGAGTGCCTAGGAGAAGGAGAGATTAGACATCAGAAACTGATGGTTGGCCCAGGATTGTAAAATGTCTTATGAAAAAAAGGGCATAAGACTGTTGACACTCAGTGAGGGCACTGAGAGAGATGGGAACCCACATTTAAAATAATTGAGAATTTAGAGTCTTGGTTTGAATCTAAAGACATGGTTGAATTTAAGGACAGAAAATTATTTTTTTTTAAATTTTTATTTCTATATTATTGACCCTTGAAAAATGTGAAGGCTGTGATGCCGACTCCCTGTGTAGCCAAAAATCTCGATATAACTTTCGATTTTCCCAAAACTTAGTTGCTATAGACTATTGTTGACTGGAAGCCTTACCGATAACATGAACAGCTGGTTAACACATATTTTGTACATGTATTGTATACTGTATTCTTACAATAAGGTAAGCTAGAGAGAAGAAAATGTTAAGAAAACCTCATGAAAGAAAATGTATTTACTGTTCATTAAGTGGCAGTGGATTATCACAGGTCTTCATCCTTATTGTCTTCACATTAAGTAGTTGAAGAGGAGGAGAAAGAGGAGGGGGTTGGTTTTGCTGTCTCAGGGGTGGCAAAGGCAAAAGAAGTTCTACATATAAGTGGACCTGCACAGTTCAAACCCTTGATGTTCAAGGGTCAAGTGTACTTATATCAACTTCCACTGCAGCCCTACATTCCTGCAAGCTGAAGGCACGGATAGAGAATCGCATTCAGATTTTGAACACTGGCAGAAGCAGAGCTCTCCCACCCTTACCCAGGGATGGCACAGGGAAGAGACATAACCTTGTTAGGGCTGTAGCTGTGGAGAAGCAGTGAGGCCCAGATAGGGCTGGGACACTAACATCAAGTTGGTGACCTTTTGAGTGTGTGGTGCGAATTGGCAGATAATGGGAGCAGGAAGCAATTTTGGCTCAGGTTAATGGTGACCTTTAGGTTTTGCCACCTGGAATCAGGAACAATGAGATGTTGCAACCGAGGGCATGAGGCAAAGTAGAAAAAGGCACCTGTGGTTGCGGCAGGTGACCTTTAGTGATTGCCAAGAAGAGCTCAGGAACCATTTGGAGACCTTGCCAATAAGAGAGGAAGGACCAGGGTTCTGGGACTCCACAGATCTCCTGCCTCTCCTGCCCTGGGCTCAGAGCCGATGAGTGTTATTATTGTTACTCAGAACCCCTCCACTGGACTTTCTCCAGCTGGCAGAGGTAGGGGTGGCACAGGTTACCTCTATTTCTTAGGAGAGAGTTGTCGTTGCTTCTTATTCTGGGAATTGCATGTTAGCTGCTACCTGTGTATTCCAAGAATTTAGAAGGCCAAGCCAATTAGGGGAAATGTCTTCTACATTGGGAGGTAAACTCCTTTCTCATGATTTTGTTATCCTTATGACAGTTGGAGTTTGAACATTTCTGGTCTCCGGATAAAAGGAATCATTTTTCTCCTGTCAAGGAGATTTATTTCAAGCCAGGTATTTTTGACATTAAAGATGTAGTCATAGTTTGTAGTTTGTTTTCTGTAGTATCCTATTCTTTTTATAGCTAGCTACATGGCATCTGAATGGTGTAATGATTCTATCTTTTCTTAAAACTTTAAATTCGTTGCAGTATGAAAATTGTTCTTGTACATTGCTCTTTGGGGGGCAGTAGATGCTAGTGTCTTTTCGGAGTGCACAGTGGCATGTTGGACTTTTTTCTTTTATCACCACTGCCTCATTTGGTAAGGAACCAAGACCACATGCTGATGTTTGGACTGACCCACATAATCCTCCAATGAGAACTATGAGGCAAGCTTGAGAACTGAAGCTGGTTTTTTTTCTTCCTTTTTTTGTGATGGTCTTTGAAATATAGCTGACATTCTGAGTTAAGCTTTCCTATCAGAGAATAATAAAGGCCCATACTTACCAAGGTATGAATATCAGATGTTCATTTAAGAAACAGAAGAACAACAGCCAAACTAAATGAGAGGTCAGGCAGCTCAGTCCACTACCACTTCAACAGGCTTTTCTGGGAAGGCTGCAGCTTGGCCCTGTGCTTGGAGTTTGCTGCCAGGGAAGGTGCTTATATATTTTCTTCAGCTGATATTAGGAGATATTTTAATGGTCCAACATGGCTCTTGTCCTCATTTAAACTATGTTCAAGGCCAAAGATGAGACCACATCATGTGGCCTCTGCCCCAAGGATGCATGAAGAAGGAGCTCCTCTTTATGTCAGTGAGTCTTGGCTCAGCATGAGCTGGCTTCATCTTGGGTTCTGCATCCTCAATCCTGTCTTTGTCCACTCTCAGTGAAGCACAAGTCAGACAAGAGCCTGTCCCGATGAAGCCGGAGACCTCAAAGCAGCAGAGAAATCTCTCCTCCACAAGCCACATATGCCTAGACCCTGAGAGTATATGACTATTACCATGAAGAGGGGGTGCCTTCTGCCACTGAAAATCAGTCTTTTACAAGTTCTTCCTTCACCCTCCCTATTTGCTTCTCTGAGCTGTGTCATGTAGCCAGAATTTTATCAAGTTAAAAGCAAGGTATTTATTGTGTGCCCATGGTAGGAGCTGGTTTTTCAAGCCAGATAGTAGGAGATTATTTTAAATGCAAATATATCTCGAGGACCACAGAAGGGAAATAAGTACTGTCTTGGAGAATCTGGATCGGGGGATGGCTACAACTATGGATCATATAAAAGAACTTTAAGACTATTCTTTCTTCAAGGTTGTTTTGAGATTTTTGTGAAACTCACTGAGCAATCCGGAGACAACCTGAATAGTGGATCATGAGTTCAAGGTGTCTGTGTTTTTCTCCCATTTTCTCCCATTTCTGGGGTCCTGGCAATCTGGACCATCTTAAGCCATTGAACCAGTGCTGATGGAAAGGCAGGAAAAGTAGCAGCTGTTTCTCTTATCCTCAGACTCAAGGGCCTCGGCTAAGAGGTCTCACAGCCAGGTCCCTGCCAAGGACATTGGGTTTCTTGAGTGACTTGATCACACACTGATGTTTCAAGGCTGGGTGCTCCCCAGCTGGAGCCCTGAAAATGCTTGTGTGACATCTTTGGAGAAGGAAACAAACTTGAAAGAAACTCCCGCAAAGTAAATCACCAGGACTGGATGGTTTTCATCCAAGAGTTGGGGAGGAAATGAAGTGTGAAATAGCACAGATACTGATGAAGACATTAGTTCTCCATTAAAACCACAACTGTGTCAGAGCAGAGGAAGTTTGCTAACATGATGACCTTATTTCTAGAGGGGAGAGATTAGTGGCCTCTCAGATGCCTCTGGAAAATCTGGGCCACTTGGAAAGAATAACATAAAAGATGAACAATGACACAATAGCTTTTATTTCCTGAAAGCAGGTAAGAAGGATATTGTGACAATTCATGCACAGCAGCATCCCAGTAGAGACCTTAGAAATAATATGATAATAAATATGTAATGCATATGCTGCTATTCCCTACTCCTGTGTTCATGAAAGACATCACTAATCAATCTGGTACTCTTCCCTTTGAGCTTGGATTGGGCCTCATGCTTCTGAATTTCAAGCTCTCAAATGCCACATTCAAATGGCTAGAGTTGACATGTGTGTTGAAACTCATTTGCTCTCCCTTACTAAGGGGTTGTATTTTATCCTGGTCCACACTGACTCATAGTTAAATTGTAAATAATGACAAGAAGGAGGTCTTTCACAGGTAGTTTAGGAGCATGACAAGAAACATGATACATTCTTTCTTCTAAGGACTGAGTTAGCAGAACATTTATCTCTAAATAGTAATATTTATCTTGTGCAAACTGAATTAAGATGTGTAATCACAACTCAAACCATGGTAGGGTCTTTGTAGAGGGAAGGAAAGTCACTTCCTCTGAGGCAACAAGCAGCATGTTTCAGAAGATCATTTTGAGAAATGAGAATCAATAGCAAGTTCTCTCATTAGGTGTTTCTTTGTGGAGTTGAAAAACAGTTGTAAACATTGAGTCCTGCCACCACAGTGACTCTGTGAGGTAAAGGCAAAGTGAGGTATGTTTTGAGAGAAGAACAGCACTGAGGCCCAGAGGGGAAAAGAGACAGGCAGGTTGGACCCTAGAGAAGTTGCGCAACTTTATGTGAAACCTGAGGTTTCTTTGGGACTAGCTTTTGTTTTAGGAGGGAGCAGAAGGCCAGCTCTGTTGCTGGTCTCAGAATCCCATAGGGTCAGTCCCTGGAACATTTTGCCATTGGATTGAGCAAAGCCTTCTTTTGCTGAAAATAATTAGAGCAATTTGGCTATACTAATTATCCTGCAGCCTAGTGGCCTCTGTATAAGAGGATATATTATAGAGCTAATCTCTTGGTGTGGACTGTAAACTGACCTTTTAAAGATATTATCTGCCTCTCCCCATTATAAAATGGGTTATTTTGCTTGATCAGTGAAAAGTTGCTACATATGTTTCTTAACAGAGAATCAGAATATAGGAAAAGGCACTTAGCATGATAGAGACCCTGACTGTACTGTGATTCTTCATTGAGTCACCACTGGGGAGATGGCCAGGTGCTATGCTTCAGAAACCGAAGGAACAAATGGGGTCCATTGGTCAGCATACTTAGCTGCTAGTTCCCCCGCACCACAAGATAACTCATGACCTTGCTTACATCTTGCAGAATCACAGATCATGGAACAAGATGCTGGGGAGGTCATTTTGTTTAGATCTTTGTCTCATAGGAGCAAGCAGTTAACGTCTCCATTTTAAAAATGAGGCAAAGGTTGCTCAGCAAGAGTAAGTGAAGTACTGCTGCTGGGGGAGATAGGGATAAGATTGAGGAGACAACCCAGGGTCTCAGCAAACAGGTCTTCTCACTTCACCACTTTGCTTCACCGAGTCTCAGTTTCCTCATCTCTAATGGGCACTGCATGGATTTAGCAAGTATAGATTAAGCATGGTATTTAGAGCACACTGAGAAATCTCTGCAGGGTAAATGATTAAATGTAGTAATGATAACTTACATTTTATAGGGCACTTTATAATTTACAAAGTGCTTTCCTCTACACTATTTTATTTTGCTCGTGCCTCATTGAGTTGGGTAAGTAGTAGGTTTCCTTCTCCTCTTTTCACAGATGTGTCAACTGAGGTGCCACAGGGTTCAATGGCTCCTCAAGATCATATCTCTAGGTAGAGTCAAAATCAGGACTCACACTCCTGCTTTTTGATTCCAAGCCAGGACTAACACTCCTACCTTCTGATTCTGAACCCAGAGTTCCTTTCACCATAAAATGATAAATAATGCAGAGTTGACTGTGTTTACTATTCACTTTAATGACAGCAGAGAGTTTTCAGTGTCACAGTGTGGTAAAAATAGATGTTTAGCTGTGAGGACAAGGAGGTTCTTGGTAGCAAACAAACTGAGCTCACCAAAATGTTCTTCTCATGGGCAGGCTCTGTTGCCATGGCCTTTAGGAAAGCCTTGGCAGGCCTAACGGGGGCAGCCTCACTGACTCACTGTGTCCAGCTTCCCTTGGGGAGCTGCCTCTCAACCCCACTGCCAGATGCAGACATTGCCTTAGAGGACATGAGGTGGAGGAATTTCTTCTGAGATACAGGGACCATTGACTAAGAGCACATCCCCAGTGAGGAGATGGGAGTGCAAGTCCCACAACAGCAGACTTGCTGTGCAGACTTTTGGCACACATAAAGAGAAAGAACCTGGTGAGCTTGGGGTTCCTGTGCCACTAATGTTTTCCTGGGAGACAGGGGAAAAGAGAACCAGAGTAAAAGCAGCAAGGCCAAAGGAAAAGCCATGTTTTCATTCACTCAAAAATAATTTACAATTCATCTGCTTTCCCCAAGTAGGTAGATGAATATGGATTATAATTTATCCAACTTATACATATGTGTATGTGTGGTTAAAATAAAGATCAATGGAAAATAAGGAACCATACAGAGAAAGTAAGATAGTCTCAGGTGGTCATTTTAATACTCACTACTACATAGAGAAACACAACCCCTTCATCTTCATAATACAGATAAAAAATATATTTTATTAAGATGCAGCATTAGTATTCTGTGCCATATTCTTTTGAAGCTTTCTTTCATTTTAAGTATCTGGCTGAGGGAAAATGCATTTTGTTACGGCAGAAGAGAGCTTGGAAAGTTGCATGTTTATTACACTTGAAGAAAACCTTTCAAACCAGTGTAGTCCTTAAGGCCTTTTAAAGTCATAGATTCCTTTGAGAATCTCATAAATCCCATACATCCTCGCCCCAGAAAAGCACACAAGCTTTTGCAAATGGACCTTGCCATTTTAGGTGACTTGTAAACCTCCAAAGCCTGTCCATTGACTTTAGGTTAATAACCTCTTCATTTAAATAATTAAAAGTCAGTGTTTTATGTGTATTTTTTCTTTATAAAAAGATTCATCTCTAACTATGGCTGTAGTTAAAATGTACATGTATAGCAAGTGTCATATAAAATATTCTGATATCTACGAAATTTCCTAGCCTATAGCATTTGCATTTCAAACTTGTACTCATTGCACATTCACTTATAGTTTTACTCTAGTCTTATTTTTTTAAAAGATGCTGTATATTGTATACTTTATTGTAATTTGCATTTGATAACACTCATGTAGTACTTGGTATAAAAAAGAAAATCTGCCTTCACTCGTAAATCAGTGTTGATTATATGTAGAATATGGTATATAAAGTAATACTTGAATATATACAACAGCTCATACCCCGTCAATAAGATCTCATCCACCAGACTTGTAAATTCTTGGAAAAAATTACTTCCACATGTTCCTAAAAGTACTTAAAGATTTTTGACTGGTTGGTGGTCCATTGACTCTGAATATCTGACCTGTCAAAATGCCATCTTTAAACTCCAGTGATGCATAGAGGCTTGGAATTAGCCAGGGTTGAATTTATTACAGAACAAAGAGAGGTGATGATTAACACACCCATCTGAACAGTAGGGGGGGAAAATAATCCTGAATGGATTAGATGCCATGATCCTAAAACCACATTCTCTGAGTGTTGGGTTCTTGCCCAGGAATGGGAGAGGCCAAACACTGATGCCTTTTAAATGACAGGGTGTCTCCAGGGAACTCTGGTCAGGGAAAGTGGGGTAGAGAGTTTGGGGTGAATTGAGAAAAAGCCTTTCTTTCTCCTGTGATCTATCAGATTGAGGACCTAGGCCTGCTCTGTGTGCAGTAACCCTCAAAACTTATAGCCCACCTGATTAGTGTTATACAATTATCAGTCTGCCTGTGTGGGTGGAGATTAATGTGAATATGTAAATAAATGGACTTAATTTTTAACCACTAACCAGAATTAACTTACAATTTTGGGGGGACTCTAGTATGCTGCTTGAAAGACTGGCATAAATGCTGCCAAAAAGATGAAGTGAATTCTTATACACTGTCCCACTTAGTTGTGAAATAGGCTCTCTCAATTCACTGGCAATATCTGGTAGGTTCTGAATACTCCTAGGCTATGTTTTCTGAGAAATTTATCTATGTAAGAATAGTCCATGAACAGAGTACTAAACTCATTTTCTGATTGACTTTCCTATTCTCCTCTCTTTCTCCTGCTATGTATTGCAAACTAGTATGGATTTTTAAATAGCATTGTGTAATAGCATTGATGGAGATTGACTCTGAGAAGAGGCCTCCAACAGAAGGATGCCATCCTAAGAAGGAAACAGAACATCAGAGGAAAGTCATTTTGACCCCCATTCCCTGGGAGGAGGAGTGCTTGAATCGCAAGCCCAGGTGCCCAGGAAATCTCCTGTCACTCTGAGATGGGCTGGAACATGGTGCCATGTCCAAGCTTCTAAATACAGTTCAGGCTGGGTCATCATGACAGATGCTGAACTGGCACCACTGTGGGAATTGAAGTGGGAACTCTGACAGTGCTTAAATGCCATGGCCCCTAGGCTCAAAGTCTTCCTAGGCAGGGACAGGGAGAGGCAGGGCAAAGTCTTGTGGGGAGGAGGATAGGAGCAACTTTGGCAAGGAAATCCTGCTGTCTCGGTGACACTGCCACTCTTTCAGAAGGCAACAGACACTCAACAACACACCAGCTATTTTGGAAGCTGTCCGTTTCTGAATTGCTGACACACTTGAAGGACACTGTCTCTTCAAGGGTCATTCTGACCCTTCAAGGTAGGTAGGCCTGGGGAAAAACAGAGGCTTGCTGAAGCCAGGGTGTTGACCATGGAATGAGTGGAATTAAGTGACATGGCCAGAATGACTCAAGGAGTCGGGAATGGAGTTAAGAATAACATGTTCACTTTGCGATTCCCTAATCAGCCTTCTACACAGAAGACAGTGTAAGGCAATTGCTTACCTCACCCCACCCTCCTTTTCTTGGCCATCATAAAAAATCCACCTTGGGGTTAGCACCCTTTGATGACTCATTCCCGTTTGGGAAGAACTTTAGAGGAAAAAGAAAGACAGGAGAGACTTGGGAGGAAGACTTTTCCTGGAGGGTCTGGGAACTTGGGATGTGAGGGTGAGATTCTAAGTTTTGCAAGCATCTTAATCTGGGTTTGTTGAGTTGTAAATATAAAGACACTCAGTGATTTCATTCTCAATGATTGCCTTGTGCCCCGAAAGTGAATTTCTTTCTGACATCAAAACATTTGATTTTAGGGTTTCCGAAGGTGGTGTGGGATGGTGGATGAGGTGAAGTTTTGAAATGGGAGAGACTTGGGTCAATTTGTTCTCTCTGATACTTCTGGGTGGGTGGCAGTGGGCATATTCCCTTGTAGAAGTCTCAAAATAGGGTTAAAATGCCTACGTTTCAGGCCTCCTGCTCATGCTCCCTGGGAGCCTCACCTAGGTACTAGATTTTTTTTCTGCCTTCCCAGTGTGTTTTCCTTATCCTGAGCCAGGTGAGTGTTTCTGACAAGGCTGTCCATCTGGAGTCAGGGCTTCCTGCAGCTTCTAAGCTCTGCCCTGTCCTTTCCACCTCTCATGGAACAATGCCTTTGAGCAGCTTCTTCAGCCTCAATTGCTCTCTCTGCTTCTCTGTTCAAGGTGAGAGTTTGCTCCCTAGCCCATTTTCCTTACTGAAAACCCAGTGTACCTCTTTTCTTAGTGATCTACCTTTTTCTCTCTTCTTTTAGACCTTATCACTTTCCTTCTCAGATATTGTGCCAGCCATTGTGGACCAAGAGAGCATCACTCAAGCAGACCCACACAAAAGGAGGCTTCCTTACATGGCATTTTCATTGTTTCTTCTGCTTTTCCCTTTTTCTGCCTTTCCACCATTTCTCCTAACACCGTTCAATTTTGATAGTTTTGCTCTAGACCCTGAAATATTTTCTTCATCATGTGATCTTTTCCCACTCTATATTTTACATTTTCTTTAGTGAGGTTTGCATTTATTCATTTCAAAGTCTTCTTTCTGCCTCTCTGATAGGGACAGGGAAGTGACTGGGAAAAGACTTAACCCATATGATCATTTTCTGTTCCAAATGATGGAAAGCATTTATATTAAGTATATTCCTATTGTGCGCCAGGGGCTTCACTGAGACACATGGTAACCACTATCTCCATTTTAGATGAAGAAATTGGCTCAGAAAGGCTAAGTAGCTTGCCCAGTCATAATCTGGGTCTGTGGAATTCTAAAGGAGGTTTGTAATCTTTTCCCTTACTTCTCAGCAACTCTGGAAACCCCACTTCATTGCAGACAACAGAGACGCTGGATGTGTAGGGGACCTGGTCAGCACAGCAGTCATTCTGTTCCTGAAGGAGAAGGGTATCTCTGTCTCACTACCTCTCCCTTAGCATTACTAGCTCTAGCATTTGTAGAAGAACTTGATCCTTTCCTTATTTTATCCTCATGACTGTAAGTGCTTTCTCTTCTTAGGTTAATGTGGAGGGGAGTTAGTATCTGAGTATTTTCTAGGTGTTTGACTGACTGCTACTCACAGAAGTGACTGAACTCTTTGAACTCAGTTGAAACCCCTGAAAGATTTCAGGTCAGACCTCGCCAATCAGTTTGACACAGCTCACAGTCATGCAAGGAAAAGCTGGTAGGATTCCAGTAGTTCAGGTTATAATGTCAGGAGGTGACCCTGGGATTTAATAGGGATTTCATTGGGAACATATCATGCAATTAAGACACCTCATTACTAGGGATATATTTGTCTCCTGGAAGAAGATGAGAAGAATGGTATTCAAGATTCTTCATCTGACTCCAGCCTACCCTCCCAGATCTCTGGCTCTCTTCTCTTACTTTGCTAAACCTACAGCATTTCATTCATTAATTCATTCAACAAAAACACTTTATTGAGTGCATAATAGGTGCCAGACACTGTTTCAGGTGCTGAGGATACAAGAGGAATAACACTGATGTGGCCAGAATGACATAGATTGCTGCTCTCTAAATACATTTGGTGGATTTTATTGCCATGCCTCTGCCAGAAAATTCCCTTTTCCTAGAAGACCCCTCTCTTTCTTCCCCATTTCTGCCTTTGCATCTCACAGACATATCTTCATTAGGCCCAGAAAAAATCCCTGGACTGGGAGAGATTTCTCTCACCTCTAAACTCCCATAGGATTTTGTTGCTATTTCTCTTAGATAATAGTACCTGAAAATTAGCATTCATATGTCTGGATCTTTTTTGTTGATAAAGTATTAGTGCAAATACACATACGTAGGCACCTTGTTAATAGTTCATAAAAGTTTCACAAAGTAGATACAAATGGTATCCTCATTTTACAAATGATAAAACAAAGGCTTAAGAAGTTAAGTGACTTGCTTAAGGTTAGACGGTTGGAAAGAGGAGAGATGAGCTCAAGAACTCAGTCTTTTGAATCCTAAGCCCCAGCATGCTGTCTGCTGTGGTGGATTTTGACTATTCTACTTTTATTAGACTTATTTATGGACGTATCCTCTCTCCCTAAATGATTGTATAAGCTGCTGAGGACATGGATCATCTCTTATTCAATTTTGTGCCCCTAATAGCACCTAGTACCTTGCCAGGCCCAGCCCAGAAAATGAATATTAGTTGCTGAACAAATGAATGATTCATTGAATGGATGAATTTTGTTTACTGAAGAGGTTGTTACATTGTTGTCAGCCATATGATATTTACTAAACAGGATGGTTTTCTGTGTTTGCATGGTGAGTTGAGTTGATTTTAAACTTGGAGTAGTTGATGGTCTCCTGGGATCATCTGAAGGGCATTCCTGGCTGTACTCAAATGTTTATCCTACTTACATCTTTGAAACTGCCACCTCCAGGGGCACTCTCTCCAGAAGTCACAGTTAAATTACACTTGTTTAGAAATTGGCTGCTTAGTTCTTCCCCTTTAGTGCATCATCATGAATTTGTTTATTGGTGCTCAGTGGGAACATTCTAACAAAGTATACAGCAAATGCTTGTAGGGCCTTTGGAGAAAGGCCCACTTTTCACATCACAGAAATTAAAAGATCACTATGGCAGATATATAATGGTGCTATGACAGTGGCTGGTGTCGGAGGTGGTGGTGGGAGGTTGGAAGTAGTGGTTGCAAAGAGCAAATAAACATTGACTTGGGGATGAGATAGTGTATTGCTTCACCCAGGAAAAATGCGAAGAGCCTTAGGAAGGGGCCTGTGTTGATAGCCGCTCACCTGAAATTGACTGGTAAATCTTGAAGACCACCCAGTTTATCAGAATGAACTTTTGAAGGACCTTTGGTGCAAGAGATTCTTAGGTTGAACATTTCCATGTGACTTGTGGCCAATTTTTGATTATTCCATCAAAATAAGCAAACAGTGTGATGAACACACTGTCTGTGTGTTCATGAGGAATATTTTCTAAACCAAAAGTTGGTCTCATAAACATTAATTTTGTGGGAAGAATAAAATAAAATATTTGAAATTAGGACTGTTTTAGAAAATTCAGTACCCATCTTTCTTTCTTTCTTTCTTTCTTTCTTTCTTTCTTTCTTTCTTTCTTTCTTTCTTTCTTTCTTTCTTTCTTTCTTTCTTTCTTTTTGTCTTTCTGATATGCTTTGTCATTGGTGTAGAATCTTATATGTTGATTTGACACTTTATTGTTTATCAAGTGCTTTCACATACATTATTATCAGCTGAATTCTCTTCAAGCGTAGATATCCACTTAGGACCATCAAAAATGTTTGGGTCCTGCACTTTGACTTGAGTTAAGCCTAAATAAACCAAATTCTGCACAAGTAGGATCCACTTCAGTTGCCTTCTGTCTTTCAATGCTTCCATTAAAAATTTCTCAAAGTCCAAACATTTTCCAAGTACCTTGTTATGTTTTACTTATTGGTCTAGGCTAAAGCAAAAGGATGATTTGACATTGACAGTGATCTTCAGCGTCTATCACATTTGGATCTTTTACCTAGGTTGGATTGGGGATAGGAAGTGAAATACAGCAAAAGAGGCCTTTTATACTTGTACTTGCTTATTAATAATGTTAAGTTGATGAAGAGAGCTAAAATATTCCTGAATGTAACTGCCCTTTTACTGACAGGGGAAAATTCCCGTCAGACCTTCGTTTGAATTTTCCCTTCTCAAAAAACCGACAGTTTTAATTTCCATAGAGCTAACTTCTGATTGAGCAGCCTGAGCATTAACTCTGCATTTATGAGTTCAGAGTAGAATGTGCACAACTCTGCAGTTCTAGTTCTGAAAAATGGGCAACAGAGTATAGTGAAAAGAGCATCAACTCTAGTGTCAGACTAATTCAATTCCCACTCTGACACCTCCCATTTATATACTGTGAGAGAAGCCTTTTATTCATGTCATGCCTCAGTTTTCTTATATGTAAAATGGCAGCAATAATGCCTACTTTAAAGGTTTCTGTGAAAATTGTATGAGATAATAATGTATATAAAGTGCCTAATACAGTACTTGCTACTTCTCTTCCTTGTTGTTCATTTCCAGCTTCAAAGCATGCTGGATCACTAGAGGTTGAAACTTTTGCATATTGTTCTAGGCTAAAGCAAAGTTTTTTTATAATTTCATCTTTTATTTGAAATTTCAACTTTAAACAATTTTAACTTTTGTTTTAGATCTAGAGCATACCTGTGCTATCCTCTAGATATCCTTGTTACATGGGAATATTGCTTGACGCTGAGGTTTAGGGTACGAATCCCATCACCCAGGCAGTGAGCACAGTATCCTATAGGTACTTTTTCAACCCATGCCTCCCTCTTCCACCATGGAGCAGTCTTCAGTGTCTGTTGTTCCCATATTTATGTCCATGTGTGCTAAATGTTTAGCTCTCACTTATAAAAGAACATGAGATAATTGGTTTTCTGTTCCTGTTTTTTTTTTTTTTTTTTTTTTTTTTTTTTTTTTTTTTTTTTTTTTTTTTTTGAGGCTAGATCTCATTCTGTTGCCCAGGCTGGAGTACAGTGATGCTATCACAGCTGACCGCAGCCTCGACCTTCCCAGGCTCAGGTGATCCTCCCATCTCAGTCTTCCAAGTAGCTGGGACTACAGGCACGTGCCATCATGCTTGGCTAATTGTTGAATTTTTAGTAGGGATAGGACTTTGCCATGTTGCCCAGGCTGGTCTCAAACTCCTGGGCTCAAGCGATCTGCCTGTGTCAGCTTTCCAAAGCGCTAAGATTACAGGCATGAGCCTCTAGGCCTGGCCTGCTCCTGTGTTAATTCACTTAGGATTATGACCTCCAGCTGCATCCATGTTGTGCAAAGGACATAATTTCATTCTTTTTTATGGTTGCATAGTATGCCATAGTATATATGTACCACATTTTCTTTTTCCAATCTACTATTGGTAGGCACCTGGGTTGATGCCATGTCTTTGCTATTTTTAATAGTACAGCAATGAACATACAAATGCATGTGTCTTTTTGGTTAAATGCCTAATATACAGAATCTATAGGGCACTTAAATCAATAAGCAAAAAACAACCCCATTAAAAATGGGCAAAGGACATGAATAGACACTTCTCAAAAGAAGACATACAAGTGGACAATAAACATAGGAAAAAATCCTGAGCATCACTAACCAACAGAGAAATGCAACTCAAAATCACAATGAGGTACTATTTCACACCAGTCAGAATGGCTATTATTAAAAAGAGAAAAGAACAACAAATGCTAGCAAGGCTGTGGAGAAAAAGAAATACTTATACACTGTTCGTGGGAATGCAAATTAGTCCAGCCACTGTGGAGAGCAATCTGAAGCTTTTTCAAGTAACTTAAAACAGAGGTTGAACCTTTAATGGCATTGAGGCTTTGCCGGCTCACCAAGAAATAGATATAAAAAATCACTACTACCACTTCTTTGCAAAGACTCTCTCAAAGGCTTTGATCTCAGGGATGACTTTGAGTCCTTGCTATGGTTCTATGTATTGCTGAGAGAGGTGCTGCTTGTTAAGTGGAGAGTGCTGTAGGCAGCTGGTCAGATATGATGTGCCCTTAGTCTCCTTAATTGGCTTATTGGCATGGGAATTGCAGGCTTCAGGTTACTCCCTTTTCCCAAATAGAACTTGGAGGGCATGGAGAGCTCAGAGACACCATTCCATTACTAAAGCCATCTAACAGGCTCATTTGAGTGTTTGCTATCATCATAATTTTAGTTTAATCCAACCCGGGTTATAGTTCATTCCCTTGAAGCTCTGGACTGAGTATCAAGTTTGGGCTCAGTTCGTACTCAGGTCAGTGCCAAATGCTCCGCTTCTGCCATATTTAGAGTTACTCTATGAAAAGTTTCATCACCAGCATTCTCTAAGCTACCTGATAAAATCTGATAGCCCACAACCAATTTCCACTGCAGAGGTCCTCTGGAAATAGGAACGTACTTGCTTCTGGTACAGAGAGGGCTGCCTGGGTTTTAAGATTCTGGTATCTGCCCTTCTATGAATGGGAGCACTGAGATAGTCATGAGAGTTTTGGTTTTACAGGGTTTGGAATTTATAAACTAGATCAAGAAGTGGCTGTCCTACCAATATCAGATAGGAAACAGCATTCAATGTGGTTGTGTTCCAGTATTTGGCAGAAAAGAAAGTAAGATGTATTGTCTATCATCTGGGTTGGGTTTTTCTCCTTTAATTGTTTCAAACTATTTTCTTCCTTGGGGAAAATATGACAGCTGAGCTCCAGTCTTATAGAAGTGATACTGTGCATCTAATCTCAGAGCATTCTACATCTCTTATCTGACTCTACAGCCAGCTTACACATTTCACATAGAAACCAGGCTATCTTGCATCATTCACACAGGAGGTGTGGCAAAGCATTAAACTGAGCTTATGGAAGTCATGGTCTGAATAGAAGACAGAACTATTACTACCTGCAAGTAAAAGAAAAACTTTAGTATGTAGATGATAAAGTCTAAACTCCATATCCTGACACCCAAGATCCTCGGCTATAAATTTTTGTTTGTTCCCTGACGTCCCAAGAGTTTAGAAGAGTGACTGGCACATAGTAAATGTTCAATATGCAGTCATTTAGTTGAGTTGAACCTGACCTTCCACCTTCATCATTTATCTTGCTTCCCCTTTCCCTTTACATAATCTAAACTCTGACATACCAGTTTGTTTGTAATTCTCTAAAACTCCAAATCCTTAATCATTGTTATTCCCACTCTATGAAATTCTTTCCCTCTCATTTTGTTGCTTGTTGGTTTCAAATTTCTATTTCAAGACCATATTCAAATGTTAGCTCATAAAGTCTTCTCAATCATCTTATCGTTGACTTGCTTCCACTTTGAAGCTCCTCAACACTTTTCCCCACCTCTGCTGGAGTACCTGTCACAGTCAGCCTTCTTTAACAGTTTCCATGTCCTTTCTACCAAATTGTGAGCTCATTCAGAGCAAGAACTTGTTTTATTTGTCTTAGTCCATTAATATGTAAACTAGTCAAGGCAAAGCAGAAATATTTGGTGACATAAAAATGAAATTAAATGTAGTCTTCTGTGCTGGAAATCCTTAGGCAATAGAATGGATGTAACCTGGACTCTGGCATCAATAATGTATAAAATGGAGATAATAATAATAACTCTTAGGCTTGCCTGTACTAAGTGATGTTATGCATGTACAGTCTTGGCAAAGTGCCTGACAAATAGTAAGAGCTCAATAATGTTGGCCATTAACTCTTTGTGTTAGTTCTTGTGAGCTTATATTCATCTCCCTGTCCAAAGTCAATAATATTATTATCAGTAGAACCATTACATTATGCTTTATCATAAATATATAACTATTTTTTTAGCAGAAAGATATCTTATACCCCCATCCCCGTGGTAAAGATAAGGAAACTAAGGCCAAGTGAACCAAAGAAACTTTAAAGATCCCACTGCTGATCAGTAGCAGAACCACAGGAGTATATGTGCTTTGTTCACTGTAGTAACGAATAATTCCTCAAAATTAACTGTTAAGTGGAGATGCCAGGACTGTAAAATATGCTTTTAAAATGTATAATTTTGATATTGTTTTTATTAGAATAAAAGTGTATGCAATTTAGGCATTTTCTATATATGGTAAACAAATAAACCTATTGTAGTTGGTTTGCTTTTGTTAGACTTGGTGGTCTCTAAGCTGTACTTCTAATCCACCCATTAAACATTCAAGTTAAAAGGGACTTTATAGCACTTCTAATTAAATGTGCATGTGCTGTGCCATAAAGATTAAGGAAATTGGGGACCAGAATAGTCATGTGACTTGGCCAAAATCAAACATATTTAAGCCACCTTAGTTGTGAGGATGGTTAAAATAGTTAAGGGGTGTTACAGAATTGCCAGCTGTTTTGGTTGGGTTGAACCTAGTATGCTTTTGGGGAGATCTGACCGTTGGATCAGGATGGAGAAGACCTACATTCTAGTACATGTTAGTTTTCAATTTCTCTTGTTTCAATGTCCTTGTCCACAAAATAGACATAAAAATACATGCTATGTCTACCTTATAATGGGAATACAATATTAGGTAATGTGTAAAATATAAATTAAAAGTTATTTTATTATTATTGCTAGAGTGAGAATTGAACTTACTCTAAGCTAAACTCAACTTTCTGTGGGAACTTCGTGTTACAGTATGCATTTTATCAAGTGAAATAGGTCAGAGATAGAAAGTAAAATGATGGTTAAAATCTCTTTTTAAAGGATTTTTTTGGGGGATGAGAATAGGTGTGTTGCTTTGGCCCTGTGAGTCGCAAAATGTTCTCTAGTGATTTGTAACTGGCTCAGCGTGGGTTACTTAAGTTTTCTTCTTTAGCTGTCTTGGTTATGTGTAACATTTTATGTTCCTGATTTACTTAAACTTCTGTTGAAATATTATTCTGACAGTATCTGATAGCCAAGAAATCCTGCATCATTCATATGAGTTCCTAATAGTTATTTTTTGTGGACAGGAAGTCACAAATTGCCAAGAATAAATGAACTTGAAAACACAGAGGTGTTTTTTGATCTTTAAGGGACTGACTGATTATATTTCTAAATGGATGGTTTAATTTGATTAAAATAACCAGCTGTGTGTTTCTTCATGACTTAGATAACTTGATTATACATCCTAATTAACAGTTAAAAATTTTGATCTGGTTAGCCAAAATATTTTCTGTAACTATGATTTACAAATGTATTTTACAAAAGATTAAATTTTATTTTTACCTAGCCTGTTAATCTTGACTCTGAAGTTACTATTTTAAGGGTTTTGTAGGGTTGGTTACCCCACAGGTGGCCCTAACTCTTCAAGAAGCTTTTTAAACAAAGCCTCTATAAAAGTAACAGTAACTTTATTTCAATATTATAATATTTAAGATACAATTGAGAATAGAAGATTGCATGTGCATTCATGTTATTGCACATGTGTGCTGTTGCTTACATTCTTGATATAAAAGTCACTGGATTCTATTTTGTGAGAGAGTGAAAATCCAGAAGTTCAGGGTATTTCCAATTAAATAAATGTCTTTGGAAATCCTCTCCATGGACAAATACTGCCTATGCCTCCACAGACTTGCCTATTTCCTTTCTATTAACCCTGGGTTCCCCAGGAGTGTTCTTGCCCTCTTGGATCTCTTTCTCTTCTGGACTCTTAAGAGACGTCTGGGACAGGAAAACTGTGTGGCAGTTGTTTGTGTTGCTCTCTGATTATTTTTGAATGCTCCTAGTCTCCACTGTACTGTACTTGAAGAGGGGTCCCATTGTGTACTTCGTTATTTTCCAGAATCTAGCACAGAGCTGGGCACATAGTAAGCACTCAATAAACACATAATTAATCAACACTAACTGGGAAATTTCTTAAGGTCTTGGATTCTGTTTCTAATTATCTGCATGGTACTTCATCTAAGGCCATATGCTGATAGGTGCTTATTGATTGATTTGATTGAAGCTATAAATGCTTATAGAATACCCACTCAATTATTTAACTCCTATGGTAATGTGAATCTGAGCCTCTAGTCTTTTTCCTTATTTAACCCGTCTTGTTCAAAGAATTTTAAATTTGATGTTTCTAATTGAGGTTACCTGGGTTAGCACTTGCACTGGGGAGGATTCTTACATACAGATTATTAGAGGTGGAATCCTTAAGTTCATTCTTTCTCATTGCACATTGAGGACCTAGGCCCCCCTGTGGTTAAATGGCGTGTCTAAGGTTATTCATTAATTCATTTGATGTTACATTTTGAGTCCCTGTTTTGTTCCAGATGACATACTGAGTTAACGGTAGAGTCTCTTATTTCATAATTCTCTAGCCGTAGTCCCAATTCCAAACTCAACCTCAATTTAGCTACCATTAAATACTTATCTCTTAGTGTAGTGATACCTTTCCTTCCTTTTCCCACTTCCTAAACATACATTGGAGAAATCGTATGTCCAAAATTTCTGCTGGGTCCTCCTTAAGGTGTATGTTTTCTTTTTTTTGTAATTGTGGCACTTTTGGTGGATTTCATAGCTATTCAGTTCCAAAGCTAGGACAATAATATATTTTAAAAATCTTGTTTTGAGGAATTTTTTGAAAAATTTACACTATTCATGATAAGTGAGGATCTCTTAAAATATCCTGGAAACAAAATAGGATTTGGGAATCTATGTCTCAGGGGACATGAATTAGTGTGTTTGGCTGAGTGTGTGATGATATAATGGCTCTGCCACTGAAAGGCGTATAGAATCAGGCTAGGGTATAGATTTGTCACTCAGCAACAACTGTCATCTTAGATAAGTAGTTCTACTTTTCAGTGCTTGGAGAAGACCAAAAAATAGCTGCTGTTTAGTCCTAGGTATAAAATTATGTGCTTAGACATGTAAAACCTAGTTATAAAACTTTATAGTTGTTTTTTGTTGGGGGGAGCAGAGGAGGAGGGAGAATGAAGTGACTACAGTAGTGATTATGGGTAAACTGAAGTTTTTGGTCAGAAACTTCCCCTTTATTTAGAAGTTTGGTTTGGTTCTTTAACAGCCTGAATATCTTCACAAGTGACAGGTGAGGAAATGGGGAGATAGAGAGAAATGACACTTTTTCCCCTGTGGACACTTTATTCTCTGTGGGCTTTGACATGGCTGTTAGATATTCTTGCCAGAGATGCTGCCTGGGGTTGCAAGAGAAAAGAGTCAGTGACAAAAGGAAAGAAAAGTAAAGGAACCATGGGATGTATTTTTCACAGGGCTGCAAACCTGCTGCAGGTAAGTGAGGTTGGCCGCAACATGATTTGGCATTCTGTCCCGTTCTTTTTCCATCTTACTAGTGCCAAGGACTGATGCTCAAGAAGCTCTGATCCTTGACACCATTGAAAAGTCACTTGTCAGAGTACAACACTTGGTTCCAGCCTTTACTCATGTATATATTTAAATCCAAGGAAAGCAATCAGAATTCTAGATGTTAAGGGTGGGTTAAATAAATGGATTCTTAGGCTTGACTTGCAGCATCATTTGACCTAAGAAAATTATACTAGATAATCTGAATTTGAAAAATTTTAGGACATACAATTCTTGGCATTAAGCTCCTAAAGGTAAATACTTTAAATTCCAGAAAATTTTCCCTGATAAATCTGGCTCTAGCCTTCTTCATCAGTCAGCTTCCCCTGACCCCCAGCCCCACTTGTCTTCAGGAGTACAGAAGACACAGGAAAGGACCATCTGGCCCAGCATGCCAACTTTTTATTTGGTTGCTCTCAATCCCACCTTCCTGTTTGGATCACCCCTCCCCTCTGCCCATACTTCAGAAACCAATCAAGGTGTCTCCTGAACTCATTTATTCCCTTTGTTTCAACTGCCTTTTTGGGTAACTTTTTCCATATGCTTACATCCTTGACTCACAACAGAGGTTTTTTTCCCATCCAAAATGGCCTGATTAGACTCTTAGGAAAAACCATTTACTCAAATATATGACAAAGTACTTCTAAAGATCCCAAGCAGCTTTTCATTACTTTTGATGGCCATGGCTTATGTAAGTAGAGAAAAAATTTCTGTGTTTAAAATAGCTGACAGGCAGCGACGCTGAGTGGTATGGAATTGAAGAACATATTGTTAGCACTGAATCTTTACTCACACAAATGAGGTAGTCTAATCTAGGTTTGGACCTATAATTTATAATTATTTTAGTTTAATTTGGCATTTATTTTGTTGACCCAGTTTGGCCTCATTCCCTTCAACATGGTGACATTAGTACTATTTATATTGCCTGTTGTGGACCAATTTTCTTCAGCTGTTGCTAAAACTTACTAAAATGCCAGATGTCATGTTGGAAACATGAAACCTGAAAGAAGGTCATAAATCACAAAAACAAACCATAGAAAATAATAAAATACCCTGAGTGCTGTGCTCTGGAGCTTCCTAGCTTTAAGTCTCCTTTTGTTTACCCCTCTCCCCACTTCATTGCATTTCCCACCCCCATCTTTTAGGGCCAGGGGTGAGGGGAGCTCAGCAGTTTCTCACCTAAGGCTTGATTGTTTATTTTGCAGATTCTGAGCAGAGCACTGGTTCAGATTCTGAGGTACTCACTGAGCGGACTTCCTGCTCCTTCAGCACTCACACTGACCTGGTCTCTGGCGCTGCAGGCCCTGTGCCTGCTGCCATGTCTTCCATGGAGGAGATTCAGGTGGAGCTGCAATGTGCTGACCTCTGGAAGCGGTTCCATGATATTGGAACTGAAATGATCATCACCAAAGCAGGCAGGTAAGGACAAATTCCTTTGAGTGGCCAGATTCAAAGAATTTGCAGAAGTAGGAGCCATTACATTCTTCCATTCTTATTTATTTGTGATGGCATCAATAAAACCAGAGCAGCTTGTGCTCATTTTTCTGCATTTGGACATCTTGGTAAAGTGGTTCTGTTGTGTTTGCTGTGATTGTATTATGTTCCTCCAAGGGTCATTCAAATGTAAGTCATGTAAATCACAAACATTTTCCACCTACAAATGTATTTCAGCTAATACTGAAAGTCCATGGTATCTTAACAGCCAAAATACATATTTCCAAAGCAAGTGTTTACTTCACCATTAAAGACTTTCAAGAAGTTTGCTTCCCAAATAATAACTTGCATCTTCTAAAGTATTTAAAGAAACAATGCTTTTGTAATAAGTTTTTTAAAAAGAATTGGCTTGGTGCATATTCTGAGCCCTGTTGATGGTCCATTGTGTTTTATCATTGACTTGAAATTATCACGCAACTTTATTGGTGACCTATGGAATTTCTTGCAAAACTGTTTTTCTAGGATTACAAAGTTTTAAAAACACAGCTTCCCTTGATATAGACACTTTTAGTTAAGCTACTCCTTTATTGATATGTTTCAGCTTTCCATAGTTAAGTACCTATTTTGTGCTGGACACTCAACACACATCTTTGAAACTTACAGGAATCCTATGAGGTTGGACATAATCATCCCATATATGGATTAGGATGCAGAGAATGAAAGACATTAGTTAGCTTTTCTGAGGCACATGGGTACTAAGAGGCAGTTCCAGAATTCTGCATAAATCTGTGTGACTCTAAAACAGTGGTCTCAACTCTGAACTGTTAAGAAATTGTTGTAGTTCTTGCCCCTTGGATTCAAAATGAAACTATTTAGATAAAATTAAATTTGGGCCAGGCATGGTGGCTCATGCCACTTTCGGAGGCCAAGGCGGGTGGATCATCTAAGGTCAGGAGTTTGAGACCAGCCTGGCCAACATGGCAAAACCTCCTCTCTTTTAAAATTACAAAAATTACCTGGACATGGTGATGGGTGCCTGTAATCCCAGCCACTTGGGAGGCTGAGGCAGGAGAATCGCTTGAAGCCAGGAGGCAGAGGTTGCAGTGAGCCGAGACCATGCCATTGCACTCTAGCCTGGGTGACAGAGCAAGACTCTGTCTCAAAAATAAAAAAATAAATAAATTTTGTACTAAGCTTTTCAGCATATAGGAAAAGTTCATTGAAATTAAGCAAAACAATTATGCTACTTTTGTGTTTTCAAAGCCAGTGTACATAATCTTACATGTCATGGGGAACAAAAATCCCATCTTACTGATTATGAGCTGTTTTCATGAACATAGCCATTTAAAGTAAAATAATATTTTGATTGGGTCCAGTTTATCTACATATATATAAGGAAACCTCCCAATACAATAAGATATGACAAAAACATGAAGTTAAAATAAAGCTGAAATTTTGTTTATCTTCTTTCTCTTCTGGAACTCTCTTCCTTCTCTCAATAGTGAATAAAACCATCAAAGGCTTCCTAGGGGGAGAAGTTGGGCTGGATAATTGTGTTCAGTACCATTTCTTTTTTGTTGCTTGGGTCTCAGTGTACTTCTGTTCCACATTTCGGGTTGAAAAGTCTTGGAAGAAAACAAAGTAACTCAAGGAAAAATTTTTTAAGGTTTTGGTAGAAGAGTTGGTTTGGAGAGAGGAGAAATATTACATTTTTTTTTTGTCTGTAAGATTTTCCAGTTTTCTTTTTGTGTTTTTACTTTATTACTTTTAGGTCTGTGCATTCCAGTCATGTTTGTTCCTGGTATCACTTCTTTATTCCCTGTGCTTCAGTGAATTGAGTTCATTTGAGCATCTCCTTGACAACCCTCTTGTGACTCATTTTGTAATTTCTTCTACAGTATTTTCATTTTCATATCTCTGATTTCACAAATTCACCTTAATATCTGGATACTCTACATATTCCCCAAGACAGACACAGTTTGTTCTTTAGTAATAATTGAAATCATGTGTTTAAGTTTAGAAACTACATCAATGCATTCAGTTGTCTTAACTGTTGTTACTACATCTAATTCTTTTCAGGTAATTCTGAAACAACTCAGAATCATACAAATAAGGCTTTCTCTTCTGTGAATTTTCTTCATTCCTTCTCATTCTCCTGGTTGATTTCTTGCTTCTCACTCATTTTTCTTCCTGTACAGTATTGTCAGTATTATTTTCGATTTTAATTCCAAACTCCATCTTCTTAGTTATATTAGTTATATATGGCTTTCTCTCCTTTTTCTCACTTAGATGATCCTAGTCAACATCTACCTCTTCCCACACCCCGAACTGTGATCCTGTTGATTCAGAGCTACTGAAGTCTATAGAGCCCTTAGTCTTTGAGTGTACCAACCCAACCTGCATAATCAGCACCATGGACAGAGGTGCTTGCAAGGATTAATGGGTTTAGAAGACAAAATAACTGGCCTAAATTTAGCCATAAAATTAAAACCAAACACATCCCTTTTTGTAAAACATGAAAGATTAACTTTCCTTTAGAATGTTGTGACTTCACTTGATATTCTATGCTAAAATGTGACAAAAAGAAAAAAAAGACTTGCAAAGATTTTAAGAAGAGAATTCAAAGGTAGTCACAGAATTTTAAAGCAGGGGGAATCCAAGGAGATTATCTAGTCGATTTCCTTTGTTTTATAGGTGATGAGGTCAAATGACTTATCCAAAGTCACATAGTTCATTCATTTTAGAAGTTGGATACTGGAAAGAGATGGGTAGCTTCTCCATTGAAGGTCATGTAACTGTTCCAGACAAAACAGATACTGAATTTAAAAATCTAACATCTTTCTTTGTAAAGTTATGAAGAAAAGAAGTCTCTCTTTTTCATGTAATACAGCTTCTCTAGGTGACTGGGGGAAACCATATTTTCTTATCTCAGGTAATAAGTGAGAGGACTTCTGCCCTATCTCTGGCAAGATGCCCTCCAAACATTTACATATAGAGGGAAGCTATAAATCAGTGTTATTAAGAAGGGAATTATTTATCTGTATTTAAATGTATAGTTCAAGGTTGCCAAATTTTTGGAATTAATTAATGCAAATTAAAGTGCCTAACCTATGGTGAATGTTAGATTTAGTCAATATGAGTATCCCATCATCAAATTTCATTAGCCCACCATAAGACAAAAGTATGAGGCTTTTAAATAAAAATTGTGAGGGTAGGGGGAGAAATGATCTTTTTAAAATGATATACCCATAGAAGCTTCTGAAGAGTAATAAGGTGAGAAAGATGAAATAGTTACATATTAATTTTGTAACTATATAACAATTAGCCACCATCTCTATTAAAGGACTGTGATCCTTCTTGTGCTTTCCCTCAGATATGATTATGATGTCACTGACCTACTGCCAGGGGATATTAGCCTTTTGGGTTGCTTTTCCTGGATGAGTAGTGAGTGTGTAACTAGCACAGAGAGCCTCTCCTGTGACCAACCAGTACATATTTGCAAGATGGCTGTCTGAGGTCAGGGTATGGTCTATGGCCATGAAATGGAGCAAAGCCAGTTAGGCCATATGTGGATCAAGCCTGTGACCTTGACCTCATTAGCACAGTGCTCTGCCCAACTTGACTAACTAGCCCCAGATGGTTAAGCTTAATGCAACATTTTGCATACAAGTAGCCTCGAGCACATTCAGGTCAATCCAAATTTTTGAACTGAGGACTTTTTAACGTCCGGCTTGATACAAAAGAGCTTGAGCTTGATGTTTTTCTTCTTTCTTATGGTTAAAGAAGAATGGTGAACTTTATTCTAGACTTATTGAAACTCAATACCTCTTTTGGGCTGCTCTGTCTCCTCCTCTCTTCAATTATGAGAGAAGTTGTAAAGTGCTATATCCTGACCTCACTTGCTTTGGCAAGTTTAACAAGCCATTGTGGTAGAAACAAGGTATTGCCCAGAGGCCACGAGAATTCATTTGGTATTTGCTTCCAATTCCACAGGGTCCTTCTTCTGACACACACGTTGACAGCCTGAGAACTTGCAGAAAATTTTCTACAGTTTTACGCATTAAAAAATCTTGGTGGCTCTTTGTTTGGAGACTGGTCACACCTTCCTTTTTTCTTTTTTACTTGAGAGACTATTTTTAGAGTGGTTATTTTCAAATAAACTCAGTTGAAAATATTTTATGGTAACTTGCAATAAACTGAAAAGCTCTTTGGATTATAAAAAGAGTGTAAGTTGCTGTACTAACCTTTAAAAAGATTATAGCTATACCTGATGCAAATGACGAGTTGATGGGTGCTGACGAGTTGATGGGTGTAGCACACCAACATGGCACAAGTATACATATGTAACAAACCTGCACGTTGTGCACATGTACCCTAGAACTTAAAGTATATAAAAAAAGAAAAGATTATAGCTAATTGGAAATGTATGCATGGCTACACGCATCCACACACATGCTTATGCATACATATATATCACAACAAAGATTAACTAAAAATACAAAGCAGGGTTGAACCCTTGGAGAGTATGAATCATCAAATAGGTCAATTTAAATTAAGAAGAGATACTAGTTCAGTAGTATAAGTCTCTAGTATATTTCGTAGTGATAATTTCCAAAGTGAAAAAAATTGGCCAACTTTGAGAATTAGAGGACATTAGAATTTGATGTGCTTAGAGTATCTAGTAAGAATACATTGTTTAGGCCGGGCACATTGGCTCACACCTGTAATCTCAGCACTTTGGGAGGCCGAGGCGGGCAGATCATAAGGTCAGGAGTTTGAGACCAGCCTGACCAATATGGTGAAACCCCATCTCTACTAAACATACACATACACACACACAAATTAGCTGAGCGTGGTGGCTCATGCCTGTAGTCCCAGCTACTCAGGAAGCTAAGGCAGAAGAATCCCTTCAACCCAGGAGGTGGAGGTTGCAGTGAGCCAAGATTGTGCCACTGCACTCCAGCCTGGGTGACAGAGTGAGACTCCATATCAAAAAACAGCAGCAACAACAACAACAAAAACAAAAAACGTTGTTTTAGCTTTTACCCCTGCTACTTCTCCCATTCTGATTTCTGAGCTTTCTGTTTTATTCATCTATATAGGAGGATGTTTCCTGCCATGAGAGTGAAAATCACTGGCCTAGATCCACATCAGCAGTACTACATAGCAATGGACATTGTGCCTGTGGACAATAAGAGATACAGGTAACAATAACTCTGGGATGTGGAAATGTGGGTATCACCAGCATTCCAAGACAATTCTTCAAACTCCTTAGAGGAAATATTTTAACAATGCATACTGTACAGGGAACAAGGAATGGAGACTATGTCAATGGCCTGTGGCAGAGCACCAGGTGGAAAAAGTGTTAACTTTGACCTGGGATTCCCCGCTATGTCTCTGGATAGAATGGGACTGTATAGTGTCTCCCAAGGTAGCAAAAATCAAGTGGATCTTAAGTCTAAATTTAATATAATTAATATTGGAAGTGATTAACATATTGAATAATTTGCTTTGTGAAATGCTAAATAAATTGGGGTGATTTATTTTGGAAAGAGGAAGGAGAGGTGGAACAATAAAGCATATTAAAATGTATATTTGATGGATTACCCCATAGATGATGGAGAGGAAGAACAGGAGAACTGGATAAAATTTCAGGAAGAATATCTACTTAGGGAGAATTATTATTCATTGATATGGGTTGTGAGTGAGATTGTTAAGTAATTTTCCCTCAAACTGATTAAAAGCCAATGTAGTCTCCATGTCTCTTGGATGGCTTATGCATAGTTCTTGCCAGAAAAAAATGTTGTGGCTTATTTGTTCTCTTGAGGTCTCACTCAAATCAGTAAATCATTACTCATTTTTGAAATATCTAAAGTCTAAGAACTTGGCCCTAAACCCATGAATAGGGAGGCAAGTGTTGATGAAAAAGGCCAGGACTAGTATGGCAACCAGGGAGAGAGCTGGCTGAGAGAGACACGGTCTGACTTTCAGCACTTAGGAGAAGAGATGCTTCCAGCTTGTTTTAGGGAATCTTGGGAGTTGTGATTTGGACTAGGGTGCCTCTATTTCTCAGGGTCCAGGTCCCATGTGGTCCTTTAGAACTGAGAAGCAGGGAAGTGCCAGATCCATGAAGATGTTTCTTCTGAACTATGAGAAAATTAGCAAAGTTGGGAAAACTGACTTCCTTTGCTACCAAACGTCTTGTTTCCAGTGACTTTGTGGGAAAATAGTGTAGAAGATGATGTTCAAAACAGGTTCATCAAAGACAATGTGAACTGCGAGTATTTGGTGGTGTTTCTGAAATGGTTGCAGTGAGGCAAAGGCCCGTCATAGAAATGCCTCAAAGTCCAGATTCTTAGCAAGGAAATAGTTAACCAGTGAGAGACTTGGAAGGGCTCTGCACATGGCTGCATTTTATAGGACAATATGGAAGATGTTTTTAATAAGGAACAAAATCCTGAACAAATGGCCAAGGGATTATATGGTTTGCATTTGAAAGGTGAAAGGTTGCAGTAAAATGCCTTTTCTATAGCTAGACATGTGAGTTCAGGATGCCTGTGTGCACACAGGGGTGCATGGCATGGAGAGAGGGAAGAAAGGAAGAGGGCTGTGAGAATGTTTTCCTTGCGAGGGCTGTAGATTTGATCATTAACCACAACACTTCTCTGCCCTCCCCACTCCATCTTTTTGTCCATTTCTATCTCGATTTCATTTCCCTGCTTATCTGCCCTTCTCTTTTCCTCCTTTGATTCTCTGTTTCTTTCCCATTACTTCTCCATTCCTGTAATCTCTTTGTTTTTTTCTCCTTTCCCCTGTCTCAACTTGTTTCCTGGACCTCTGTCCCTTCTCTGCCTCTGTCTCTGAATTTTCCTGTCTTTCTCTTTATCTCAGGTATGTGTATCATAGCTCCAAGTGGATGGTGGCTGGCAATGCTGATTCCCCTGTGCCCCCAAGAGTTTATATACACCCCGATTCTCTGGCTTCTGGAGACACCTGGATGAGACAGGTGGTCAGTTTTGACAAACTCAAGCTCACCAACAATGAATTGGATGATCAAGGACATGTGAGTCAAAGAATCCTGTCTCCCTTTCTTTCTTTCTTTCTTTCTTCCACTGTTTGTTTTAGAGCTGGCTAGCCCCTGTCTTTTTCAAATAGGTAAAATAAGGAATCTCTATGCCACTTTAAGTCATTTTAAGTAAGTAAGCATAAAAGTGTTTTTTTTTTTTTTTTTCCAGTTAAATTCCATTTATTACAAATCTAACATTTAGCAAACATCTGTTATAGATCAAGTTGTGTTTACCGGACAAAGTCCTTGTGCTCCAGAGGCTTACAGTCTAGTCGAGGAGGCAAGACAGAAAAACAAGACAAATTAACCAGTTGTAAAAGAAATCACAACATTCAGTAGAATAACCCAAAGGCCATAAAACAAGAGAAACAAGTGAATGACAGTTTCAGCTAATTTGTCAAGAATTTTTTTTTTTATAGGGAAGACTAAATCTTAAGGTTTTCCAGGTATAACTGGAGCATGTGATGCTATTACTATATCTTTGGCAGTGAAACACATATTGAATTTTCACTGAATGACAGGACCCATACTGGGTGCTATGGGAAGATTGAATAAGTTAAAACCATTGCTTCCATCTTCAAGGAAATAACAATTGTCTGAAAGAGTGAAAACCCATATCTACCATTCACTCTCACATAACAAAATAATGTTCACATATTCAATAATGAATGCAAATAATAGGATGTAGAAATTTAAAGACAGCATGAATACATGCTGAAAATTTGAAGCTGGAGGGAATAACTAGCCACATGGCAGAGGTTCTGAGACCTTTTAGTGATATGTTGTCCATTGGTACTAGAGAAGTCATTCGGCATTATCCAATTGAAGCAAATATATTACTTTTACCATCCATGATAAGGATGTCCTGCTATTTGGTTCCATGTAATGCTATTTAATCACTTAGTTCTTCCTGGCAAGTATACTGATTTCTAGTTTTCTGTACATCTCACCTCCAATCTGTGCTTTTCCTAGTGCTTCTACTTAGTGATGTATTTTGCATGAGAGCAAAATGTAGGTTCCTTAAAGCCAAGCCTGGTACAAGTCCCCTTTTTGTTTCAGATCATTCTGCACTCTATGCACAAATACCAGCCTCGAGTTCATGTGATTCGCAAAGACTTCAGCAGTGACCTTTCACCCACTAAGCCTGTTCCTGTTGGAGATGGAGTGAAAACGTTCAACTTTCCTGAGACTGTGTTCACCACAGTTACGGCCTATCAGAACCAGCAGGTAAGAGGTGGCCCTTGAGAGTCTTCTGCTACATCTCTTTTTAAGGCAAGAAATGCTTAGTCCTGCATGGCACTGAAGAGTTAGTATGAGAGACAAGAGTTTTTCAGTACACACAAGGCATTGGTGATAACAATATGGTAGTGCCTAGTAACAGCTTACACAGTCTAGGTTTAGATCAGAGACAAGATCTTGACTGAGAAGACCAAATCTATTAAATTATTTTTATGTCTCTCTGTACTTGCACCTGTGTTCATGATCTCTACTACATCCTGGCAAATGATCCTCATCATTTGGAATTCCTTTGCAAGTACTGAGGTTTGAGTCATGCCTTCTCTCTTATATACAGTTTTCTATGTAACCTTCCACCAGGCTACATCAAAGTCATCAAGCTATTGTGGGTCTATTTAAGACTCACCACTTCCACTTCCACTTTCAGATTAAATTTACTTCTGTGTGACCACCAGCCACATTGTAAGATCTGTAAGTTTATATCTGTAATACATTCATTCATTCCATAAATATTTATTGAGAACATACTATGTTCCAAGTTTAACAGAGAAATAGAGCTGATTAAGAGGTATTTTTTGTTCAAGAAAAGAAGAATTTTTGTTGAATGAAAGACGTGTAAATACATAATGATAGGAAAATGAATTAACTCAATAACAGTGATGTAGGCAGAATGTTTCTTGGTTTGTGGAATAAGGTAAGTTTTCCTGGAAGAGTTGACACTTTTCTGATGTACACACACACACATACACACACACACACACACACACACACACACACACACACACACAAGCCAGAAGAATGCAGGAGAAATATGTGTAGGAGAGGGGGAAGGAGAAGTCAAGTCTGGAATTACTGTGGGTATTCTAAACATGTTTTTTGTTGTTTTTGTTTTTATATATTTTTTTGGAGGCAGGTGGCTAGGTGGACTTACAAGTGGTCTCACTTTACACAACTCCCTAAAAGTTGCATAAGAATGCCATTTTTATTAATTGGATGGTATTTATTTGTCAAAATATGTAATTACAAAGACTGCAGTGAACCTTTCCAAAACAAAGAAATTTTTTGTTTATCTTGCTTGAAACTGTGCTTACTTTTATTTGGGGCCTATGGAAGCAAAGTGAATGTACACTGTTATACTCAATACCTTTTGTATTGGATACTCTGCTTCATGCTCTAACAGTGAAAGCAATATATAGAAAAGCATTCATTTACTAATTCTTTATCAAGTGATTATTATGTGCCAGACAGCTGAAGGTGAATTATGTAAGTATTGACTCAGATAAAAAGGGTATTTCTATCTTTCATGGTCCTTCTGCATAAGATTCCTTAGGTATTATTTACTTTCAGAGGAATTTGACATACAACAACCTTTAGTCCACTAAATGTTAAGTACTGTACAGTGTTAGACTTCTCAGCAGCTGTAAAGTGTTTCCAACTTCAGATTTTCCTAGTGAATGCCACATTTCATCAAAAATAGAAGAAGAACTTTAGTTTGGTTTGGGTGCTATTTAAGAAACTATTAAACTGTCTCAAATTCCTTAGATAGTAAAAATGCAGAAGCCATGGAGGATCCATACAGAAAACTGTAATAATTAAGATTTTTCAAGCTCTGATACAAGATATAGCATCAATATAGACATGGACTTTGGAGCAACCAGAACTTTGGGATTAGTTCTGGCTCAGAAGAAGGGGAGTAAGAGTCTGAGTTCTCTGGATAACTGATTAGACTTTTCTAAGAGTACTCCAGCCACCATTTAAAATAGTTAGTTTCTGATGAAGGCAGTGATGTGACAATAAATATTTCAACATCAGGATATACTTTGTAGAACACTGAAGAACAAATATTCTACTGCCTTATTGAGATCAGTTATAGAGACCAGGAGAGCCAGTATTGTAACCCAAGTTGAAACTAGAAAGCTATAACTCACTTTGACAATGAAAGAGGACCAAGCATGGATTTCTGACAACCTCTTCACATCCTTTACCTTCTTTCACAGATAGTGTTCTAGCACATGAGTATATTATATCATAGAAATATTTTGTTTACATCTGGGCTGAAGTGGGAGCAGGATACCATGGTTAAGATCGTGAAATTTGGCAGCAGATAAACTAGGTTTGATTTCTGATCCTTTCATTGACACTGTGTGGCATTAATTCCTTTCAACTTGTGTTTCCGGTCTTGAAAATGCACCTGCCTCGTAGAGCTATGAGGACTAAATAAGGGAACGTGTGTAAATTCACAGATACAAACCTGACATCTAATTAATAGTAGTCAGCCTACGTTGCTCTGTGGCTGGGTCTGAACAGGCATGAAAAGTGGGGCATAGAAGAAATTTTAAAGAATAAATTGCTTATTAAGGAAAAAGTGCATTGTTGGAAATTGGAGGAGCTGCAATGGCTCTCAAAGGAATTATAATCCATAGGTAACTACTTTGATCTCTCTGTCGTCATGTCATATTGTTGAATTCATGATGTGCTGACATTCAAAATAGATGAGTCATACTCAATTCTGCCCATTTGGGATCAAGATGACAGCTTTTGCCTGTTTAACAAGCCTCTAATCCCTGGATAAATCAACAAGCATGCTTATTTAACATTCCCTTTGGCTGTGCAGATATGATTTAATATAATACAGTAACTTCTAGTAATACAAAATAACCTTGAGTCTTTCCCCCAGGGATCCTGAAGTTTGCATCCTGTAGGTCAGAGCTGTTACCTAACTATACTTTTCAGACTTGTTCTGAAGATGCCAGGTAACATAAATTGTTCTCTTTTGTGAGCTATTTTCACCTATTACTGTGTTTTTATTCTTCATAACCTTCTGGAATGAGAACAATCAATACGGCAAAATTATTTACTTCATCTATTTCTTTTTAAGGAAATGGTTAGTAGGCTTGTGAAACAGTAAAGAGAAAAAAATTTAGTGGTAGGTCCTTAGTGTTCTCAGGAACTTGTTTGGGGAAACACTGAAGAAAAGACAATAGAGGGAATGTAATGGAAATGGAACATTACCCAGACTTTCTAAGGAAAAGCAGTGTCCTGCTTCACAGACAGCAATGAGCTAGACATTCGGAGACCTGGGTTTTAGTCTTAAATTTTCTACTAGCTACACACATTGCTCTGAGCAAGTTGTGATTTTTTTACATTCATCACACTTCAGTTTCTTCTCTTAGAAAATGAGGAATGGGCCTGTGCTTTACAAGGTCCCTGCTAGCTCAGGAATTCTAATTTATCCCTCTTTTCTTCTGCATGATTTTTAATGAGGATTGGGAGCAATTGTTCTCAAACCAATACAATCAACACGATTTTCCGCTACTGAAAATTATTACAATGTTCATGTCTGAAAATTGTTTTTATTCACCAGATAATCTATACCAATACATTTTTAATAAGTCTACACATGAAAGGTATGAACATGGTGTTTTGTAAATAAGATATTCCCCAATATACTGTTTATTTGTGACTCTTTTCAGTTCTCTTGTTGTTTTTATTTTTTGTTTGTTTGTTTTTTGGGACAGGGTTTTGCTCTGTCAACCCAGGCTGCAGTGCAGTGGTGTGAACATGGCTCACTGCAGCCCTGGCCTCCTGGGATCAAGCCATCCTCCTGCATCAGCTTTCTGTGTAGCTGGGACCACAGGCGGGTATCACCGTGCACATCTAATTATTTTGATTTTTTTTTTATAGATGGGATCTCATTTTGTTGCCCAGGCTAGTCTTGAACTCCTGGGCTCAAGCGATTCTCCCACCTCGGCCTCCCAAAGTGTTGGGATTACAAGTGTGAGCCTTCCGTTGTTAAACACCGTGTTCCTGCTAACTTCCATCTTGTCACCCAGGTTGAACACCTGGCTGTCACAACATCCAGTCTGCCACTAATGTCTTTTGCTTCTACTGATAGAATATTTTCTTCTTTCTAATCTAATTGATTTTGCCCTTTTTCTGTTCCTGCCTTCCCCCGACCTTGAGTTCTTATGATAGCTTCCAGTTAGGTCACCTGGACTGCAAGCTTAATGTCTCACAAGCCATTCTATACATCATTGTAAAGCACAGTGATAATTGCACCAGTTCTTTTTTTTTTTTTTTATAATTTATTTATTATTATTATACTTTAAGTTGTAGGGTACATGTGCATAACGTGCAGGTTTGTTACATATGTATACTTGTGCCATGTTGGTGTGCTGCACCCATCAACTCGTCATTTACATCAGGTATAACTCCCAATGCAATCCCTCCCCCCTCCCCCCTCCCCATGATAGGCCCCAGTGTGTGATGTTCCCCTTCCCGAGTCCAAGTGATCTCATTGTTCAGTTCCCACCTATGAGTGAGAACATGCGGTGTTTGGTTTTCTGTTCTTGTGATAGTTTGCTAAGAATGATGGTTTCCAGCTGCATCCATGTCCCTACAAAGGACACAAACTCATCCTTTTTTATGGCTGCATAGTATTCCATGGTGTATATGTGCCACATTTTCTTAATCCAGTCTGTCACTGATGGACATTTGGGTTGATTCCAAGTCTTTGCTATTGTGAATAGTGCTGCAATAAACATACGTGTGCATGTGTCTTTATAGCAGCATAATTTATAATCCTTTGGGTATATACCCAGTAATGGGATGGCTGGTGCCAAAAATTGTCAATGACTCATCAGTGCCTAGGGAGTCAAGTCCTGGACCCCGAGTCTTTCCAATAGTGTCCTCTGTGGCTAAAAACAACTACATTTCTAGGCTCAATTTCTGTTATTCCTCCTCACACATATACAAGAGAGTTGCAATCTGGTCAGATTTTTACTGTTGCCTGAACTTTGTTGCATCCTTACCTTTGTATGTCCCTTTTTCTTTTCTGGGAATGCCCTTCACTTTCATTTTTATCTGTCTTGATTCCTTCTGCTCTTCAAAAATTCGGTGAAAATACCATCCCCTACCACTTCCTTTCCTTTTTTCAGCTGCAAATGAGCTCTCCCCAGTTAGAACTGTTAGGGGGCTGCACTCTCTCATGACCTCATCACATTGTAACTTTGGCGTGCATCCCCACTCTTCCTCTTGATATTTTGAGCTTTTTAAGAACAAAAGTTGTACCTTTTACAAATAAACAGTATGATGTAGAAAACATGAAGTTGGGAGTTAGGAGACTTGAGTTCTAGACCCAACTCTGCAGTTGACAGAGTGTACTACTTTTGACAAATCACTCTACCTTAGTATTCTCATTTACAAATTGATGATTTGGTCTGAATCAGTACTAGTCTATGGAGAAACTTTTATGGTCCACTGAAAAATGAGAAAAAAATAGAAATATAGAGACTTTGATGAATGTAGACTCTCAATTTAATAGACTTTATTTTATTTTGTCTTTCCTACTTTTTAGATATAAAAATGTCACTATTTTATGAAATTATGAGACAGGAGAGAGTAGTTAGGTGTTAACTGTCTCCATTTGGTAGAATGAAAAATTGGGATGTAATGTTGATTCCTCAAATGATGGGAGGGGGATTAGAATTGGCTTAAAAAATTCTGAAGCACATCTCCATAATTCTAAGATATTTGTGTCTGAGCTACATTGCATAGCACTGAATATATATGGTTGGCAAATGACTGAAATGAAACTGAATGCATGATTAGCCGACACGACTCTACCACTGGTTCCTTTATATATCTGGGGTTCTTTTTCCTTGGATGTAAGTAGTAGTGAAGAGAGCTTTTCTATTTTCATGGAATATGTTATGCTTTTTTTTCCCCATTTTCCATTCCTTCCTTCCATCCTTGCTTACTGACTGATAGACTCTTAGGGCTGCTAGCATACTGAAGTTATTATTACTATTATTTGCTCTCTATGTGCCAATTTGGCAGACCTGTGGCAGAGAGAAAGGTGCAGCATGCCCAGAATCTCTTCATGGAGAATAAAGTGGTAGATGTGGGAATAAAGGTGACTCAACACTTCATGCTTTTTCGTAGAAGAATCTGACGCCAACACATCCTCACAGAATTAGCAAGAAATTTCCATTGCAAAGCCTTTGTCTTCTCTAAGGGAAAAAGAATGCTGAACGTTGATTTTTGTTTTCAAACAGGAAACTAGATTTCAAAAAGGCATGGCCTTGTTCTCCCCAGGTAACACAGTCTTATTTCTTGATGAGAATTGGCTACATGAACCAGATAGGAAGTCAGAAACCACATCCAGGTTTGTGCGAGCAAATCCAATAGGATTTCTGAGCCCCTCGTTATGGTCTAAACTAGAGAGCCGTTTTGCTGGCTCAAATCAGTGTGGAATTTTTTTCATATGGGCTAAGGTTTTTTGTTTTGTTTTGTTTTCCCCCCTATGGAAAACCTTTCAAGCAACATAGTATGAAATAAAAATAACGTAGAGTGTTAATAAGAGAAGGCCCTTTCAGCCTTGGTACTGTAAAACCATACTCAGGATATTCAAGTTTCATTTCCTTTTCAGGTTGTGCTATTTATGTCTGCCTGGTGCACTGTGAAGTATACCTCATTTATTAACTGCCTCCATGTTACTAGGCAAGAAGTCTGTGACAATGATTAACATTAATGGTGGCAAGTCGGCAACCACCCCCTTATGTGCCTCAGTGTTCTATAATTCAAACTATACAAATTAGTATAAGGTTATGGAAATAAAATTTGTAAAGTAAAATTCTTTTACAACCTCTGTATTTTCACTGTCTTCTCATTATCATTGGGCAAAGTTTGGACATGTAGATTAGTAGACTTGTTTTAGTCACACAGGAGGTTACTAATAGAGCTTGTTCTCTTAGTATAGGATTTTTGTCTCTAATGCCTCTAGTGAAAGCAAATAGAATCAAGAGCATTGTTTGGTCTAGATTCTCTAAAACTTACCATGGTTTTGGGATTCTTGATCCCTAGCTCTCAAATCATCATTTACTCATTCACTCGCTCATTGAATAAATATTCATTGAGCATGTCACACTAGATTCTGCTTAATTAAATGGTATACAAAATAGACATGGTTCCTACCTGTGGTCCAGGGGGAGTTACATTTAATAAACATATAAATACAAAAATGCATGTGTAATTACCAATTGGGCTAAGAGCAAAGATGGAATTTAAAAGGGTGCAGTTAAGAAGAGTAGCAGAATTATCCTATTTTGGAGAGATGATCAGAGATCTCTTTCAGGAGATAACATTTTGACTGAGACTTAGGACGAGGAGTCAGGTATGTGCAAAGTAGAGAAATACACATTTCAAATCTGGTTGTAGTGCAAATGTAAGTAGTCTGAACACAGAAAGGGCTTGGCACAGTCCAGCACTGGGAGCATCTCAGTCTGGCTGAGTTGCTCAGTCTGCCCTGAGCCTGTGGATCAAGGCAGGGAAGTGTGAATGGGTTGGAGAGGCAGGCCAGAGTAAGGGCCTGCTGGCTCTGCAAAGCTGGGCAAGGAATTTGAATTAAATTCTGAGTGGCAGTGGCCACTAAACAGAATGACATGGTCCAGTTACATGTTAACAAAGACCAATTGGGGTGCTGGGTAGGGAAGAGGTTGTACAGGGACGAGAATGGAAGAAAGAAGTTCAGTTCTAATGCCACATAGAATAGTTCAGTCAAGAGATGATGACATGGGCTAAAGTTTCTGGAATATGTGTCATTCTTTCCCACTTTGATATTCATGCTTCCATAGGGCCTTTCTTTAAAAAAAAATTTAAATTAAATTTGATTTTAAGTTCCAGGATACATATGCAGGATGTGCAGGTTTGTTTCATTGCTAAACGTGTGCCATGGTAGTTTGCTGCACCTATCAACCCATCACCTAGGTAGTAAGCACCACATGTATTAGCTATTTATCCTGATGCTCTTCCTCTTCCACTCCCTGAGAGGCCTCAGTGTGTATTGTTCCTTTCCCTGTGTCTATGTGTTCTCATCATTCAGCTCCCACTTTTAAGAGAGAACATGTGGTGTTTGGTTTTCTGTTCCTGTGTTCATTTGCTTAGGATATTGACTTCCAGCTCCATCCATGTTCCTTCCAAGGACATGATCTCATTCCTTTCTATGGCTGTGTAGTATTCCAGGATGTATATGTATTACATTTTCTTTATCCGGTCTATTATTGATGGACATTTTGATTGATTCCACGTCTTTGTTATTGTGAATAGTGCTACAGTGAACATACACATGCATATATCTTTATAATAGAATGATTTCTATTTATTTGGGTATATACCCGGTAATGAGATTGCTGGGTTAAATGCTATTTCTGGTTCTAGGTATTTGAGGAATCGCCACACTGTCTTCCACAATGATTGAACTAATTTGCATTTCCACTGACAGTGAAAAGTGTTCCTATTTCTCCACAGCCTTGCCAGCATCTGTTGTTTCTTGATTTTTATTTATTTTTATTGTTTATTTCTTTATTCTTTTTTTTTTGGAGACAGAGTCTCATGCTGTCATCCAGGCTGGAGTGCAGTGGTGCAATCTCAGCTCACTATAGCCCCTACCTCCTGGGTTCAAGCAATTCTCCCGCCCCAGCCTCCCAAGTAGCTGGGACTACAGGTGCACGCCACCATGCCTAGCTAATTTTTTGTATTTTAAAGTAGAGATGGGGTTTCAGTATGTTTCCCAGGCTGATCTCAAACTCCTGAGCTCAGGCAATCCACCTGCCTCAGCCTCCCAAAGTACGAGGATTACAGGCATGAGCCACCATGCTTGGCCTCTTGACTTTTTAATAATCACCATTTTTGACTGGCGTGAGATGGCATCTCATTGTGTTGACTTGCATTTCTCTAATGATCAGTGATGTTGAATTTTTTTTCACGAGTTTGTTGGTCACATAAATGTCTTCTTTTGAGAAGTGTCTGATCATATCCTGTGTTACAGAGTGCCTTTCTTAAGAATGCGTCCTTTGTTCCTTTTCCTTCTCTTGTGTTTTCATTAAAATCCTACACATCTTTCAAGGTCTGGCTCACATGCTGTCTCTAACATGAAACCCCAGAGCCCTTCAACATGGAGTAATTCCTACTTCGTCTAAGCTCTCAGGCTACTTTGCCTTTATTGTGAACTTTATGACCTTCTTTTTTATATTGTAATTGTTAGTGCACGTCCACTTCTTTCTTCTAGATTATAAGCTCCTTGAGGAAGAATGGATGACACATAGCTATACACTGGCTGTACACCACTCTGTCACCTGTGTTGCTTGTCACACTGCTTTGCACACAGAAGGCACTTGATGATAAATAAGTGGCACAACCATGCTCTTCATAAAGCTCTCTAATTCTCACATTAAAAGCTTTAAAACAAGTGTACAGATACTGTTTTTTCTAACATTTGAGGCATTTGCTATTAAATTTCCATGCATACCCATTGACCTGGGATCCAATGAGCTGTGGGAAATATATTTTCAACCATTTCTCCCAGGCCCATGAAGTTGAGTGCTGTTATATTTACAGGGGTCTGTGGAGACCCCCAAAACATGGCATCACAGTCATGTGTCAGAAATCCCTATCATAAATGAGTTGGGCAGGATAAACCAACTTGAAAGAGAAAATAAAATATTATAACCCAAACTTGAAAAGAAAATATGGTGCATGGTTTATTGCTGTGGATTATGGAGGAAGAAAGAACTGATTTTAAGTCAACACAGAAAAGCAGTGACACTCTTTAAACTCAATACAGTATTCATATGGCAGACACTCAACTTTAGAAAGTCAAACCTTTAGGGTCCTGCTCTGGTCTATAAAATACGTGCAAAATTGCTTTGCTACATTATTAGTGCTGCATAATTAGTGTGCAATTTTAAAGGCAAGGAATATTTAGGGAGAAAAATAACTTTGAAGCCTTGAAGACTCTTTCAAGTCAGAGTCTGTTCGTCAGAATCTCGCATTGCTTTAAAAGACCTTTAAAGACTGCAGTCTTGGGAAATTCCACTCTGATAAAATGAGGTGAAAGAGAACTAGGAAAGATTTGCAATGTAGGAAACAACTTGAGCTGTCTTAGTGATGAGTTCTGCAATTATCAAAAATATGAAGATGATCTTAAATAATGAGATTCCCTTATTTCTAGAATCACCTTGCACTGAGAGTGCCTTCCTTCTTTCCTGAGCTCCCTAGCACCTATCCCTAAGTCTCCTTTGCTCGAATGTAGTGAGTCATTAACAATTGGTGCAGACACAGAGGTACCAAGGCTGAAAGTGGAAACACTAGAGTGCATATGGAATATGTTGTTCAGGCTTGTTCTAGTCTACAGGCATGAGGGCAATATATACAACCATGGCAGGGGTTGCCAGAACTAAGATAGGATGCAATGGATGGGGACTTATGCGTTAAGTGGAGGTTGAACCACATGGCCCCTGAGGACCAAGCTGGTGACACAATTGGATGTGCTAGGTTGGTCAGCCTTATGAAACTGGCTCTTTATTTCTGATTTGCTTGTGATTCTTGGAGACTGGATGGCATGTACTGCATCCTGCCCCGTTCAGTCTTACATTGTAGATTTTCCTTTGGCTAAGACCCTGGCAAAAGTGCTTTTTCTGTCCTTTACATGAACATTTCAGGTCATTAAATGAATAATTTCTAGTGGTAGGAAAGGCATGCCTTCAGTGAAATGGCAAATGCAGTCAAGTTTTGGGGTCTTTCAGGCTGAGGCAGATTGTCTGGTGGTCTGATTGCACCTAACTGAATTGACTGAGTCCATTATTAATTATTAACTCACTTGCACATAATTTGTTTACTAATTCATTCAACAAGCATTTTTTAAGTGCCTCCTGTGTGTCATGTACTATGGATATGACCATTGACCAGTTTTCCATTTCAATATCTGTCTAGGCAAGTGATTTATCACCACTCTGGGGCAAGGAAGGTGAGTAGAAGAGAGTTTATAGAGTCACATACTGGGCAAACTTTAGTTTTTATAGAGAAGTGAGTCAGGTGGGTCAGACATCTGTGTGCCAGGCCAAGTTCTATATCCAGCTTCAAATTAAATCTCAGGCTGAAAGGAAATTAAGTAAAAGCAACAGCTGTTATTAAAAAAGTGATTTTTGTAATTTTCTAGGAGTACTAAAAAAGAAATCAGTTAATATAAAAGCAATTCATACTTATTTGTTTGTTTCTAGATTACCAGATTAAAAATTGACCGAAACCCTTTTGCTAAAGGATTCAGAGATTCTGGGAGAAACAGGTAAGAATCACCAGGGAAGAGGCACTTCTTTTCTATGTGACATTACTTCCTTCACATCCTGCTGATGGCTGATGGCTCCTGCCTTTTAGAAAACACCTGTATGCTCTGCCACTGTGTATACTTCAGCAAAGAGAAATGGATAGCTAACATAAGAATCAAACTCTTTGTTGCATAGCCTAAATCACCACATCAGATCCCTCATGTTGTTTTCTTCCCTGTATCATATTTAGTAACTGAGTCACTTAAAACAAGTTTTATGATAATTTATTATCATTAAAAGATTGCCATTTTTTCTCTGATAAGTATTTGTAGGTGGCTTCAGCACCTGCAGTGATATCTCATCTATTTCGCATTACCAGGAAACAAGGAGTTGTAGACAAATAACATTTTTTTTCAGAAAATTACTCCCTTAAGAGCTAAAACTGTGTGAAAAAAAATGTAACTGCTTTTCTCCTGGGAAATAGTTCCAAAATATATCAGATGCTTCCTGCTTTAGAAAAGAGAGTTTATAGAACCCCCCTTTCTTGATGACTTAGTCTCAGTCATTATAACTAGGTTATTATATAGTGAATCTCTTAAGAATTGCTGAAGTTTATAGGACTATTTGCTCCTGCTATAAATGTCCTTACAGACTGTGTCATTTCTCTGGATGATACTTCTTTCTGTTCTCTAAATTCTTTCTCACTCCTCCTATGTAAAATTAAAAGCTGTTACCTATGGAAAGTTAGGAGAGAATCAAAATGGGTAGGGAAACCAGCTGTATCTAAGATTATTCAATCAGAAAATTTCATCTTATATATACAATATTGAATTCACAAATGTGACACATCTGTCTCATAAAGTGCGTAGGCTTTGCAATGACTGTTTATTTTAATAGATTTTTTCCCATAATTTGAGGGCATTTATTTACATTCAAATGACAGATTACCAGGAGTTATCTTCAGTATTCTCTCTGTAAGAGTTTTCAAATCAACCAAAAACTTTTATTTAAAAACATTTTGTGAAATGTGCAGTGCATTATGTTAGAATCCAGATTTATGCTAAAAATCAGTTATGGCAATCATTTTCTTTACAAAATGATTTATGAATCACTTCTCTACTAAGCGTATGTGTATTTAAAATATATTTAGATTTGAATAAAATTGTATTTACCTCAGAATTTTAAAAAATTATATGTACTGAGAAAAGTAAAAATCACTTAAACTTCCAGCTTGTGGACGACAAAATTGAGCAATGTATTTTTGGTCAAGCAACTACTAGTTAGTGGCAGAGCACAGTAGAACTCAGGCATGTGGACTACATGCCAAATGCTTTTTCCTTTCGATCATTCGTTGTTTATAACAAGACAGAGGCCCTCATTTTCAAAATTTAGCCAGTGAGGAATGAATACCTATTACTTTCATTTTAGATGGCCCGTTCTCTTCCGTCCCATTAGCTTATTTTACATGTCCAGGTCAGCAGAATGTGCTTGCAAGCCATTTCCTGTTGCCTTTTTTCCAAGGTGTTCTGCACTGTGGGCTAACTGAAGACCTTGTTAGTGATAAGGAGATCAAAAATAGAAACTGGCCTTTTGTAAAGAAGCCTCTAGACCTGTCTTGGTGGTGATTCTTTGGGGCAGGACTTTCATGACAGGCTATTTCTGGAGGCAGGCCATGGTATGCAGGGGCTTTTAAGACCTTTAGCTTGGAGTACATGGATAGATTTTTCAGGGGTTTCAGATATTGTAGGTAAAGTTGTGTTTGGATGAATAGATGTACATTTTTCCTGGAGAGAGGTCTATACCTTTCTTCAGATTTTCAAAAAAGTCTTAAAGTTAAGAATTTCTGCTCTAGATACAACTTTCTGTCTCTCTTAAGGGTTCCAGCCTACTGGTGTTAGTTATTAAACTACTTCTTTCTTTTTCCTTCCTTCTGTATCTCCAATGGCATTTAGTATTTGCTTATTTTATTCTTGGCACTTGAAATATTTTATTTTCTTTGCTTTTTTCCTCCCATTTGAGTCCGTGTTTTTTAGAGTTTTTGTTCATTTTTCTAAAGTTGAATTTGATTTCTAAATAAGTACTTTCCTATGAGCAGTCATCCATTCCTTGGAAATTGCCATCTGAATGTACTTTGACCATTTGTTGTCTGCACTGCAAAGGCATCAAGAAATATGTAGGTCAACTGTTGATAAATGCGAAGAAGAAAAATAAATCAGATTAAGAGGTAGAGTGAGAGGTGGAGACATTTTTACAGGGTGAATAGGGATGGTGTCTCTGATAAGATGCCATGAATGTTGCAAAAGAAACTGCCAGCTATGTACTCTGGGGCAGCGGAAACAGCGAGTGCAAAGACAGATGTGTACCAGGCATGTCTATGATACATCAAGGAGGCCCTGTGACTACAAAGCATGACCCCTGCACAGGAACATGACTGAGCATCATGAGAATGAAGGTGCTGAGGCATGATTTATAACAGAAAAGTAGGCTAGACAAGCGAGTGTTGACCAGCATTAGATCTATGTTGTAGGAAATAGAGCTACTCTTTAACTTTGAGAATTAGACTGTTGTATCTTGAAGAATTTGCTGTTGGCTAGGAATTGTGATGACATCTCATTTCAAGTACTGAGGCCCTCATTCCTCTACTGGCCTGAAGGCTGGTGACTGTCTTACTGTTCAGGGTGGACAGTTATGTGTGTGTCCTTCCTAATGAGCTCTATTCTCTCTAAGGGCTCCAGGAAAGCAGAACTATGGATCCTCATTAGCTCATTTCCCTGCATTATTTATTTATTCTTTTCTGATAGCATGGGAATTCTTCATTATGTTCCATTAAAATCTGAGGGCTACTTTAAGTACTATCAGAAATCTTACCAGTTAACTTACTGTGTTCCAGACCTTTAATCATGTTTTCTCTAATCTTGAAAACAACTCGTATTTTACAAATGAAGCAATTGAGGCTCAGAGAGGTTGGGCAGTTTTCCTACTGTCACACAGTAAAGCTGGAACAGGTATTAAAGCCGACTCTACCTGACTTCAAAGCCTGAATGCTTTGTGCTTTATCATGCTAACAGTTTACACTTGGCTTATTTTATCTTCCATGGATATTGAGAACAGAATCCCAACTCTAAAAGGCAGAATCCTACCTCTTAATCTGTGTAAAAACACTATTCAAGTCACCTAGAACTTTTGCTTTTCCAAGTAACACAAACTGTATATTCTTAGTTTGTCTTCGTAGTCTACTCCCCATGACTTCATTGTCAACTTTCTATCCCCGTGTAAATAAGTGTTTTCCTAGTAGACAATGGGAAGCCAGCCTGACCTTCCCTAGCAGATGAAACTATGATATAATGACATTGAAGTCATGTGTCTCATGATGGGACAAGGATGAATTACTAAAGATAGAAGCCATTTTTGTCCTTTAGCATTCTGGAAAACTGGATTAAAATAAATTGTTAAGGCAAGTAAGGGGGTCCTTGTATTTTTCTCTTTAAATATCTCAAAATTACCTGATAATCACACTTTAATTCTCACTGGCTACCCACAGGATCTGATGAGGGCAACAATTATTAATGCCACTTTGCAGGTGGGAAATATTGATAGATGAGGATATGGAGAATTATTTGCAAATCTTCTGGGAACTTGTGGTTCTGCGCCAGAATCAGGACCCAGTTCACCACCTTCCATCCAGCACCTCATCTATTGCCCTTCTGTGGTAAAAAAAAAAATTCTAATTTTTAAATTTTAAATCTAAGATCTTCCCCATGCATTTTAGACATCAAGTGACTCATGTAGAGGAGCACGGTTGATGAGTTGCATATAAATGTACCCAAAACATACGGATTGTATTTCCTTTAAAAACACATGGGCTTAAAAATTAGGGGGGAAAGTGCTTGTCCAATGTTTTTTGGTTTTGCAGAACACAAAACATTTGTGGAAGACTTTGGAGTTACAGAGTTTGCCAAACCTCAAACCAAAACATGTTCAGGTTTGTCAATCTCAATACATCCTAGTATAATCCAGAGGCTCAAGAAAGGAGGAATGAGAGGAAAGATGGGGAGGACGCAGCCACCCACAACACTCTCCTCAAATGCCTGTGAGAGTCTCTCTCAGCCCATAAGCCTCTCACACTCAGAACCATCCGAGTGTGGCCCCCTGGCTGACAGCTATGTCCTCTGAAGTATAGAAAAGAGTGCTTGAGGGACCTGTGGATGAGCATACTAGCTTCCCATTTTTCATATGTTGATGTAAAGAGACATCCGGCCGGGTGAGGTGGCTCATGTCTGTAATCCCAGCACTTTGGGAGGCCGAGGCGGGTGGATCCCCTGAGGTCAGGAGTTTAAGACCAGCC